>NW_011495046.1:4493581-4498415 GCF_000754665.1 Bison bison bison
ATTTAAAACAAAGCTGAGCTTTGAAGAGAATTCTATGCAGCCAGCAACAAATATCTTGGTTAGAAAACTTGAGGAAAGGAGATTTTCTGTATCCCAGCCTGGCAGGATTCCCTAAACTGTTGGGAAGATGTAGGAAGAAGTAGGAAGAATGAGCTCTGTGGTGCTTTTGGGATGAGACCACCAGCCCATCCAATGGGCCTGAGACAAGAACTGGAGGGAGGAGAAACCCTTAAGGCGCAGGTGCCAAAAAGCCAGGAAGGTGCATTTACCACAGCCCAGGGCCAGATGTATTCAATCTGCCGTAACTCCCTGAATCTTTAAATCTCAAGAAGTGCGAAGGGAGAGACTCAGGATGCCCAAGATGGACTTTACCTGCCAGCTCAGAGGAATGAGGGGCTCAGGGTCAAAAATTCTGTCTTAGAAGATAAAGTGACATTTCTTGCACATCTGAACTTTTGGACAGAGATTCATACTGGCTATACATGCTCTTCTTATTTAATTCTCCTACAATTCTATTAACTTCATTTTACAGATGAGGAAAGGACTTTTTAAGGTTAATTTCTCTCTGGTCACAAAACTAGTAAGTAGCAAAACTAGAATTCAAATTTGGGTTTCCCTCACACTGAAACCAGTGCTCGCTATTGCTGTATGCTGCTTTGGATAGGTTTTGTCTTCTCTCTCCCACCTGCACCAATGCCTACTTCCAAATCTTGCTCATTTAATTAAGTGCATACTCTATTCCAACAAGTCACTTTTGAGCATTCCTGCCCTCAAGTTTAGGTAGCCTGCTGTAGGCCTCCCTAAATCCCCTGACCCATCTTATCACAGATCATACCACATTTGAATGATCTTGTGTAAGTGTGTACTCCTTCAGGAGACTGTGAACTCTCCAGAGAGGAATGAAATAGTTCCTGTGCCTGACACATAGTAGACTCTCTAGTTGTATAACACAAGAATACCACTTCTATTTGATTGTTTCCTCAATAAACTTTGAAATTCATAAAATTAAAAAATACATCTGGTTTTATGCATGATTAAATCACTGGAGTCTGACACAGAGTTCGGCACAGAGTCAGTTCAGTTCAGTTCATCAGCTGTGTCCAACTCTTTGTGACCCCATTGACTGCAGCATGCCAGGCTTCCCTGTTTATCACCAACTCCTGGATCCTGCTCAACTCACGTCCATTGAGTTGGTGATGCCATCCAACCATCTCATCCTCTGTTGTCCCCTTCTCCTCCTGCCTTCAATCTTTCCCAGCATCAGGGTCTTTTCAAGTGAGTCAGTTCTTCGCATTAGGTGGCTGAAGTATTGGAGTTTCAGCATCAGTCTTTCCAATGAATATTCAGGACTGATTTCCTTTACGATGGACAGGTTGGATCTCCTTGCTGTCCAAGGGAGTCTCAAGAGTCTTCTCCAAGATCACAGTTAAAAAACATTGATTCTTCGGTGCTCAGCTTTCATTATAGTCCAATCTCACATCCATACTTCACTACTGGAAAAACCATAGCTTTAACTAGACGGACCTTTGTTGGCAAAGTAATGTCTCTGCGTTTTAATATGCTGTCTGGGTTGGCCATAACTTTTCTTTCAAGGAGTAAGTGTCTTTTAATCTCATGGCTGCATGACTGCACTCTCAGTCACCATTTGCAGTGATTTTGGAGCCCCCCAAAATAAAGTCTGTCACTGTTTCCATTGTTTCCCCATCTATTTGCCAGGAAGTGATGAGACCAGATGCAATGATCTTAGTTTTCTGAATGTTGAGCTTTAAGCCAGCATTTTCACTCTCCTCTTTCATTTTCATCAAGAGGCTTTTTCGTTCTTCTTCACTTTCTGCCCTAAGTGTGGTGTCATCTGCATACCTGAGGTTATTGATATTTCCCCCAGCAATCTTGATTCCAGCTTGTGCTTCATCCAGTCCAGCATTTCCTCCCCCCCCCTTTTTTTTTTTTTTTTTTTTTTGAGAGGGAAATAAAGCTTATTAGAGTGTGAGATGCTGTTAGAACATTGGACCAGCTCAAGGGAGAACCAACCTCGAATAGGGGTCCTTAGTTCACTTTTATACTCAGGGTACAAGGAATGGGATAGGGGTCTTGCGGGTCATTTGCTGATTGGATGAGGCACGTATACTGGGTGGAGGGAGGAATAAAGCAAACACCTTCTCCCTATGGGGTAGCAGGGGAGACAGGTTATACTGCTCAGGAAGACCTGAAATCCATTAATAGTTAGAACATGGAGGAGAGAAGGACAGTGAGAGAATTTTGAGCATTACTTTACTAGCATGTGAGATGAGTGCAATTGTGCAGTAGTTTGGGCATTCTTTGGCTATTTGTAAGGCCTCCTCAGACAACCATTTTGCCTTTTGCATTTCTTTCTCTTGGGGATGGTCTTGATCACTGCCTCCTATACAATGTCACAAACCTCTGTCCATAGTTCTTCAGGCACTCTGTCTATCAGATCCCTTGAATCTATTTGTCACTTTCACTGTATAATTGAAAGGGATTTGATTTAGGTCATACCTGAATGGTCTAATGGTTTTCCCTACTTTCTTCAATTTCAGTCTGAATTTGGCAATAAGGAGTTCATGATCTGAGCCACAGTCAGCTCCTGGACTTGTTCTTGCTGATTGTACAGAGCTTCTCCATCTTTGGGTGCAAAGAATATAATTAATGTGATTTCGGTGTTGACCATCTGGTGATATCCGTGTGTAGAGTCTTCTCTTGTGTTGTTGGAAGAGGGTGTTTGCTATGACCAGTGTGTTCTCTTGGCAAAACTCTATTAGCCTTTGCCCTTCTTCATTCTGTACTCCAAGGCCAAATGTGCCTGTTACTCCAGGTATTTCTTGACTCCTACTTTTGCATTCCAGTCCCCTATAATGAGAAGGACATCTTTTTTGGGTGTTAGTTCTAGAAGGTCTTATGGGTCTTCATAGAACCATTCAACTTCAGCTTCTCCAGCATTACTGGTTGGGGGACAGACTTGGATTACTGTGATACTGAATGGTTTGACTTGGAAACGAACAGAGATCATTCTGTCGTTTTTGAGATTGCATCCAAGTAGTGCATTTTGGACTCTTTTGTTGACTATGAGGGCTACTCCATTCTTCTAAGGGATTCTTGCCCACAGCAGTAGAGTAGTAGAGATAATTCACCCATTCCAGTCCATTTTAGTTCACTGATTCCTAAAATGTCGATGTTCACTCTTGCCATCCCCTGCCCGATCACTTCCAATTTGCCTTGATTCATGGCCCTAACATTCTAGTTTCCTATGCAATATTGCTCTTTACAGCATCAGACTTTAGTTCCATCACCAGTCACATCCACAACTGGTGGTGTTTTCGCTTTGGCTCCGTCTCTTCATTCTTTCCGGAGTTATTTCTCCACTGATCTCCAGTAGCATATTAGGCACCTACCAACCTGGGGAGTTCATCTTTCAGTGTCCTATCTTTTTGCCTTTTCATACTGTTCAAGGCAAGAATACTGAAGTGGTTTGCCATTCCCTTCTCCAGTGGACCACGTTTTGTCAGAACTCTCCACCATGACATATCTGTCTTGGGGTGGCACGGATTAGGTTTTCAATAAATATTTTTGAATAAATAAGTCTATCTTCTCTATCTATTGTTACATACCAAGAAAAAGCAGCTTCTTAACATTCTTTTCCTTGTAACCAATTTAGTGTTTTAAAATTTGTCATCATTTTTGCATTTTCATCCTCATTCACATGAAGCATGATCTCCACTATTTGAACACATGTGATTTTGATTCAGCCGTGTATTTATCCCTATATTGCAGACTACCAGCGTACCAATTTCCCATACCTGACTGCTGTGCTGTGTTTAGTCACTCAGTCGTACCTCTTTGTGACCCCACGGACTGCAGCCCACCAGACTCCTCTGTTCATGGGATTCTCCAGGCAAGAATACTGGAGCAGGTTGCCATGCCCTCCTCCACAGGATCTTCCCAACCCAAAGATTGAACCCAGGTCTCCCTCGTTGCAGAAGGATTCTTTACCATCTGAGCCACCAGGGAAGCCCTACCTGATTGCTAGAAAGTAATAAATCAGGGGGAGGTACTTCGAGGTGAACAGTTAGTCTCCAATTTACAACCTCGCTTCACTCCCAGGTAATTATAAAGTCACACGTTTCTAGGTGAGACCTTCTCACGGCATAATCGCCTCAAGGAATAGATTGATTAGACTACACATAACTGATTAAAATAAAGGTGTAGTATAATGGAAGAGTTAATATAATATTTGCTAGGCAAAGTTGTGTAGTTTTTAAAAACATATGACATAGGCTTTCACAAGATAAACAAGGAATACATGTTCCAAGTTACCTTCCAAGCAGTTAGCCTGGATAGACAGTCCCACGGACCATGGAGGGAACCAAACTCTCTTCCAGACCCGCGTTTGCAGCCCAAGCTGTGGGCGGGGCCACTGAGCCTGCTGCAGCTGCTAAGTCGCGTCCGACTCTGTGCGACCCCATAGACGGCAGCCCAACAGGCTCCTCCGTCCCTGGGATTCTCCAGGCAAGAATACTGGAGTGGGTTGCCATTTCCTTCTCCAATGCATGAAAGGGAAAAGTGAAATTGAAGTCGCTCAGTCGTGTCCGACTCTTAGCGACCCCATGGACTGCAGCCTACCAGGCTCCTCGGTCCACGGGATCCTCTAGGCAAGAGTACTGGAGCGGGTCGCCATTGCCTTTTACCGGGACCTAAAGCAGGAGGGGGCGGGGTCGAGGGCGGGCCCAGGCCCCCCCATGGGCGGGGCCGCGGCGGCCGAGAGGCAGGCTGGGAAGCGGCGCCATATTGGCGTCGGCCGCGCTGTATTGTCATAAAT
>NW_011495046.1:4498515-4509546 GCF_000754665.1 Bison bison bison
AATAGAGCCGGTTTTGTGGTGTTCTCACTACTCGGTTGGATGCTTCGGCTGTAGTAAGTGAGAGAGTGAGCGTTCAAGCGAGTTACAAGCAAGCGGAGGAAACTGGACAGGAGGAGAAGGGAAGAACAAGAACAGGACTCCAGAGCGAAAGACAACTCGCCGGTGAGGGAGACGCAGGAAGCGATGAAAGAGATGTCTGCGTAAGTAGTGGGGGGCGGCGGTTGGGGGTGAGGTAGAACTGGGTGGGCTGGGGTGGCCAGCACGGACCCCGTTTCCGTTCCCTGGCTCTCGCGTCCTGCCCAGAGCTCTCGTGTAGTCTCCTTCCCCCCTCTCGACCGGTCGGCAAGGGCACCTCCCCTACACCCGGCGGCTCACCTGGCCAGACTCGGGGACTCTAGAAGTCCCCATCTGTTCCCTGGCTGCCCTGTCTCCGAGGACGCCCCAGACTAGGTTGCGGCGGGAGAAAGGCCCGTGTGTCTGTGGGGAAAAATTGTCGGTCACTCTCCTGCCCCCAGCGCTGTCTGAGCCGGTCTCTGCTCCTGTCTGCATTGGCGCAAATACCATCCCCCTACCTCCCCCGCCTCCCTTCCTGACCGGCTGTCTCCAGGTCTTCTGGAGTGCATTCACTCCTATCCCAGCCCATGGGTTTCTCTTCTTAGTCAAGCTTTGGTTTTTTCACCCTTCCCTCATCTCCCCACCTATCCACAGTACATCTGCCAGTCTGTACCTCCTGGTCATACTTTGATAAGTCAGGAACAGTGTCGGTCCTTGGCAAGATTTTGTTGTAACTTCTTACATTTTGGTTTATTAGCAAATAATTTAAACATACAGAAAAATGCTTAAAATAACATAATAGCATCATTTACGTAGCTATCATCCATCTCCCAAAGTATAACGTTCCGTGTGTGTGTGTATACACATATCTTTAGTTAAAAGAAACCGAACATACTGAATACATCTGAAGGAATTCTGTTACCTCCTCCTCTAGGCCCATTCACCTCTCTCCCTGGAGTTCCCCACGGTTCTGAATTTGATGCTTATGCGGCATATTTTTTTTTTAATGCTATTACTGCATATGTATATGTCCATAATCAGCATTGTTTTACTTGTTTTAAACTTTATATGACTAGTACCACACTTATTATTCAACAACTTCTTTAGCGCAACGTATGTCTTTGAGATTTGTCCATGATAGTATTTTTCAGCTCTAATTAATTCACACTAATATTGTATTCCTTTGTAGAGATACATTCTGATTTAGTCCATTTCCTGTTAGTGATTGTTTTAGGTTTTTTCTAGGTTTTTTTTTTTTTTTAATGTCACAGTGTGGTAGTGAACATTTTTGTACATGTCTCCTTGTGCACTTATCCTAGAATTTCTCCAGAGTGTTTACTTCTCCAGGGATTGTGTCACTTGCTTTTGTTTTCCTCTCTAGATGAGAGAGGTTCAGAACCATGGGTTTGGAATTTTAATGCTAGTAGAGAAGATAGTGGCAACCCACTCCAGTGTTCTTGCCTGGAGAATCCCAGGGACAGGGGAGCCTGGTGGGCTGCCGTCTATGGGGTCGCACAGAGTCGGACACGACTGAAGTGACTTAGCATAGCATAGGGACCTTGATGGCCAGCATTTTCCACACAGAGATAAGAAAGTGGGACTCAAGATCATAGTTGGTATCATAGACTTCATTTAGACAGTGAAAAGAACAATTAACGAGTCACAGAATGTTAGGACTATAAACTCTGATGGATGCAATGGATGTTAATAGGTTTCTCAGGGACACATCTAGTGATTTCTTTTTAAAAGCTAGAGTATTTCATAAGGACCTTCTAATCAAATAATTTTGGTTTTTTTCCCTGGGGTTGGGGGCATTGTTTTTTACTTAGAGCTTTCTTTCAAGTGGCTGACTGCTTTTCAAAGGTGGTACTTGACTTAAGTCTGCAGGGTGTAGTCAAGGTGGCCCTGGCCCAGCTCCCATTCAGGCTCTTTGCATTTGAGCTGAGTGGTGTTGGCACAGTTGTCCTGATGCCAACATAGGCTGCTTTTGACTTGAAAAGACATCCTAACCATGAAAGCTTGAAGCAGAATGAATAGTCCTTCATCTCCATAAGCGCAAAATATCCTTTTTTCCTTAAAAAAAAAAAAAAAAAAAAAAGGAGGGGGGCGGCCAACCAATAGTACTGAGTAAACTTTTAAGGTAGCTAAATTAATGAGTGGATTGAGAGAGTTAATGTATCAGTAAATGAAACTTTAAATTTTTTCTGCTCTTTCATTTTTCTTGAACAGAAACACCATGCTGGACAGCCAGCGTCAACAAAAGCATTATGGAATCACCTCTCCAATTAGCTTGGCATGTCCTAAAGAAATTGATCATATTTACACACAGAAATTAATTGATGCCATGAAACCATTTGGAGTGTTTGAAGATGAGGAAGAATTGAACCATAGGTATGTCATTTAAAAATGCAAAGTATTTTACAGTACATTCTTTAGTCATTACTCTATAAACATATGTTCATGTACCAGTGATGTCCCTGTGTAGGGATATAAAAATGACAAAATGAAAAGAACACTTGGCCTTCCTAGAGCTTAGAGGAGGAAACTTAACAATTAGCCAAGTAAGTAAAATAAACACAGTGTTAACATATGACAATTGCCGGCTGAGAAAAATGAAGCTGAGACTGGAGGTTGTCAAGGAAGTCTTCATTGACATTTGAGGGAAATTTTGAAAGTGAGGAAAGCGCTCTGTGGATTTGATGGAAGAGCAGTCTAGGAGAGGCTTGCGATAGGACTGTACCTAGTATTTTTAAAAAATAATGGATAGCAAGGTAACCTAGGTATATGACATAGAGTGAATAAGAAGGGGAATGTGGGCTTAAAGAAAATGAGATGGGAAAGAGCTTGGAGGGAAAGGTCATTTAGGACCTTGAAAACCATTATAAAGGTTTTGGCTTTTACTCTGAGATGGGAAGCTCTTAGGGTTTTGAGCAGCAGATTGACATGATTGATTCATGTTTAACACAGTCACTCTGGCTGCTTTACTGAGACTAGTCTGCAGAAGGGTCAAAGTCAGAAACAGGGAAACTAGTTAGGAGACTGTTCCAGTAACCCAAGGACGAAATGGTGACCGGAACTAGGGGGATGGCAGTGGAGGTGATAAGAGATAGTAGAATTCTGGATGTCTTTTAAGGTACATCTTCTGGATGTCTTGTTTAATAACTAGAATGGGGGAGGTGGGGGGCATCAAGGATGATGCCAAGATTTTTGGTTTCAGCAGCTGGAAGGATGAGATTCCATTACCTGAGAAAGGCTGAGGGAGAAGCAAGTTTGGACACATCGGGAATTCAGTTTCTCATGTGTTATCTTTGAGATGCCTAAACTTTTTTTTTTTTTAATTTGGATTTGGATATGCCATTGGTTGCAAGTTTGTTTTAATATCAAATTGCTTTTATTAAGTTAAATTTTTTATAAAAAATTAGCCAATAAATAATTTGCCTGTTTTTATTATCCAAAAACTTGTAACTGTCAATGAGAGTGCTGACTTCTACTATTACCACACTGAATTGATTTTATTCCATAGTAAGGCCAAGAAAGTTGACAGTTCAGTTGGCCTCTGCAGCCTTATTGAAGGTAATTTTGATTTTTTTTTTAACTAGGCTTTTTGAATTTTGAAAAAATAGCTCAAAAACCAAAATACTATCATCACATTTATCGTCTCTTTGGAACTCTTAGGAACCTAAGAATGCCAAAGAGATGTGCCTTGTGTCAACAGATGTGATAGCATTAGCACGTGTATAATATGCTTTTACTCTAGCACCAACATAAAGGTACTGCCTATATGTTTAATTACTTTTTAAAATACTGTTTGTTTTTGGTGGGGGTTTTTTGTTTGTTTTCATCTAAAGCATGTTATCTTTTATTATAGGCTGGTTGTTCTTGGTAAACTCAACAATCTAGTAAAAGAATGGATTTCTGAGGTCAGTGAGAGTAAGGTAAGACTCTATATTGAATTCATAGTTTCATTGTGTCCTGGTTACAAAATGCAGAGTTGAGAATGATCAAAAATAGATAAACATTTTTAGTATACTTAGAAATGAATTGTTCTAGACAGTTGAAATGAAGAGAAAGTCACTTAGTCATGTCCAGCTCTTTTTCACCCCATGGACTGTATAGTCCATGGAATTCTCTAGGCCAGAATACTGGAGTGGGTAGCCATTCCTTTCTCCAGGGGATCTTCCAAACCAGGGATTGAACCCAGGTCTCCTGCATTGCAGGTGGATTCTTTACCGGCTGAGCCATCAGGGAAGCCCTCTAGACAGTTGAGTCCTAAATAAATGAGGATTTACCCCAGAGGTAGCCAGTGTCTGACTACATTTCCACATAAATGTCTTCCTTGACTCACATGTAGTAAACCAAACTTTAAATACTGAAATTTTAAAAGCCAGATTTCAGAATTCTTGTGAAATACCAGGTATGGCAGCACTGGGCCTTTCTTGGGGCAAGGCCAGAAGAGGCTTGAATGGAATTGGACTACTCCCCTCTGGTGCCTCATGGTCCCCATTACTCCCTGCTCTCTCAGACATAGCAATTGTCGATTATCAGTTTCTGTGTTTCTTACGTGTATACTTTCCTCATTTGCTTACCTGCCTGGCCTAGGAGACGTTGGAGTTTGCAAACCCTAATTTATAATTATACTGCTTTTTTCCCCTCCAGTAGCTTAACTTTTTTCCTTCTAAAATCAATTACATATCTCTTTGCTTTCTTAGAATCTTTTGAATATAATTGAATTCATTTGTTTGGGACTCTTCATTGGCTGTAGTAAAATGAGATAGGGCATGTTCAACTGGATAATACTGTTTGTCCATTTACTAAGTGGCTCAGACTGTTGTATTTTAAATTTTTAGTTTTAGTTGTTTTTTTTTTTTTTTAATAGTTTTCCCATCTCTTAACAGCTGCCAGCTGAAAGTTAAGGGCTCACAGCAGTAGTGTCTCTGTAAAATCCCTTTCTGCCCATTAATTTGCATCAGTTTAGAAATTACACACCTGTTAGAATTCTTTTACAACTTTTATTTCCTTTTGTAACCTTTGATATATGTATAAAATTGGTTCTTTCAAGCAGTGGGCTCTGAATAAGGTTATGAGGGACTGTGCTAAGTCTACAGTCATTGTGTTTAAATAAATGATCTTTACACTATTGACTTTTTCTGCCAAATGACTATCTGGCTCATTTTTGAGCTCACAGCAGGGTTATCAATAGTTGAAGTTTTCTGTTAGGTTGAATTCTGAGCATGTGAAATGCTAGTCATGAGTAGTTAAAAAAAAAAAATCATGCTTGTTTCTCTGCTACTAGCTGATCAACTCTTTAATAAACTTGTCTTATTCACTTGCACAACCTCAGGACAGAGCTCAGGCATTGAATGAATGTTGGGGAACCTGTTGTCTCTGTCTATAATCAGCCCATAATTGCTGTGGGTATGCAAACCAGATACACAGCTTGCTAGAATTGATTTAAAATCAGAGAAACAAGCTTTTTGACTTCTTGTGTTGTCTTTATGTCATGTAATGTGGTTATACTGAGGTCTTTGCTCTCATACATATTCTAGGATACATCAAGGGAAGTCAAGTGTTTACTGTTCACAAAAAAGGGCTAGATACTTTATTGAGAGATGCACCTAACTAATTTTCTTACTGGGTGGGTTTTTTGCACCTAAAAGAAAAATTAGTAGAATCTGTTCCAAGGTCAAAGGTTTTTTTTGATTTTTTAAAATTGTTTTCCCATCATTTTATTCACATCAGTACTTTAATTTACAAATTTCACTAGCTGGTTTCCATTTAATTCCTAGGCATAAAACCATTGTTAAAAATTTGAGGCATTTCCACTATTTGATTTTTTTTTTAAAGCAAAATACAGTTATTTTTTAAAAATTTAATTGGTTTTAGCATCTTCCTTTCCATAGACACAATGATTGGTCATTTTCAATATCATAATTCTCTGTCATTTATACCTATTTTATATGGAACATATCCAAAGGATTTGAGTTAGATCAAATATCATTTTACTATTCTGTGCATAGTTGGAATATTTAAACTTTAAACAATGTAGAACTCCAAACCATTTTAGTTAAACACTGTGGTTTGTGGTGCAAGTCTTTTGCTCTGTTTATCACTTTCTCATAAATCATGAAAGAATCATGCTTTTCAAAGTGGGAAAGTAAACTCAACAGGGCTTCTCTATCCTTTTGTTTCAGTTAGTCATTAATAATTTTATTAGCGCCTTTCTAGCTGTAAAATTTGTGGTACTCTTGAAACATACCTATTAAACAGAAAGTAACAAACATAATATCCTGTTATACAGATTAATCAAACTAATTAGTGCATACTACTCTTTGGAACTTGGACTAGGCATTTTGGGGAAATGCCTAGAAATAGTAGATCTCACCTTCAAGGAATGTAAATATAGTTGAAGTGATGAAACTAACATACAGGGAAGAAAAAAAGTAAATGTAGTATGAAAGAGCACATAGTGGGGAAAAGAGCTTATAAAGAGGAGGGTAATCGAAGAATGCTTCATGAGGAAGGTGGGACTTGAAGTGAACTTTGAAAAATAGATGGAATTGAGATAGCAGAAAGGACAGCAAGCATTTGAGGCAAAAGTGAAAGTGTTAGTCACTCAATCATGTCTGACTCTTTGCGACCCCATGGACTGTATGTAGCCCCCCAGGTTCCTCTGTCCATAGGATTTTCCAGGCAAGAATACTGGAGTGGGTTGTCATTCCCTTCTCCAGGGGATCTTCCCAACCCAGGGATCAAACCCGGGTCTCCTGCATTACAGGCAAATTCTTTACCAGCTGAGCCATCAAACCGTTGGCCTATTTAAGGCAAGGAAAATGGCAAATGCAATGGAAAGGAGACTAGGTTATGTAACATGTTGGCAGTTGGAGCTTCAGAAGGGAAGATCAAGAAACAAGGCAAGAAAGATCCTACTTTTCTCTTCTCCGCCATCCTATGTACGGTTGAGTTCTCTCCTCACCATATCTTCTCACAAGACTTTCAGGATAAAGTGATTGCTGGCCAAGAAACAAAAGCAGAATTGTCCCGTTCCTCAATGGATTCGAATGAAAACTGGCAATAAAATCAGGTACAGCTCCAAGAGAAGACATTGGAGAAGAACCAAGCTGGGTCTATAAGAAGCAAGCTGGGTCTATAACATGTGCACACATGTTAAGACCACTTTTTTAAGCAGCTGAACCACAGTGAGAACATCACTACTGTAATGCTTGGCTCCTGATATTTCTTATTTCCTCACTATCAGTCTGAGACTCAGTAATAAATATGAAACGTTGGGGGGAAAAAAAAAAAAAGGTCCTTAAGAGCATACCATCAAAGTCTATAGGATCCAAGGATCAGTATCCAGAAAAGAATGTATTGGCAAGTTTTGAGCAAAAGAGTTATGTGATAGAGTTAAAAATATCAGCCAGTGAATTTTTTACAAAATGGGATTTAGAAATAAAGATTAATGGCAAGAGAGTAACTTATGATACTATTAAATAGCATAGAATGGAGGTGGGTGGGGAGGAAGTGACGTGTAAGGAATATAATTTAAGACTTAGTAATCCAGGAAAAACAATAATAGTTTATAGGTATGGGCAGTAAGGAAAATGAGGAACAGAAAAAGTGATCTCAGAAGGAGGGATATCTGGTTTATCAGTCATGGTTACTGAGGTGAATCAGAAAGTGTGAGTGAAAATATCTGATGGGCACTTAGAATTGGCTCTACAAAGCGGTGAAAAGTAGCATTGTAATTCTGATACAGCCCAAAATATGTAAAGTTTTTAGATTACCTCTCATGAGGAGATTGTTTTAAGAATGACCCCCCTTGTAGAAATATTATGGAGCTAGAATCAAGAAATTAAGCATATCTGTCACAGAAACTAAAGGGGAGATGGAATTAGTCAACTATGCTAACTAGAGAGCTGAAAGTGCATTAATTTAGTAGTTGAGGGTTCTACTATTGAGAGTCACCAAGGAGTCAAAGACAGGCAGTTGAAGGGGACAAGTAAGGTCAAATGATAGAAAAGATTTTTCTTAAGGATATATGCATCTCTGTGTGTGTGTATGTGATATATGCATCTGTGCTTGTCCCCTCAGTCGTGTCTGACTCTGTGGCTCCATGGACTGTAGCGTGTCAGACTCCTCTGTACATGGGATTTACCCAGCAAGAATACTGCAGTGGGTTACCACTTCCTCCTCCAGGGGATCTTCTTGACCCAGGGATCTTGTGTCTCCTACATTGGCAGGCAGATTCTTTACCACTGTGCCACCAAAGAAGCCCATGTATGCACGTATACTGGACACAAATTTGTTTTGTCTGTCCTCTGAGAATACCTTCATTACTTCAAGCTACAATCAAAAAACTCTATAAATCTCAGCTCACTAAATTTGACAAATGTAGTATGTATCAGTAGCATTTAGGCAGTTTTTTTAAAAAATTGAGGTATAGTTTATTTATAATATATAAATGTTAGGTATACAACATAGTGGTTTGCAATTTTTAAAGGTATACTCCACTTAAAAATTATTTTAAAATATGACTATGTTCCCTGTGCTGTACAGTGTGTCCTTGTACTTTATTTTATACATAGTAGTTTGTACCTCTTAATCCTCTACCCCTCTTGTGCCCCTCTCCCTACTGGTAACCACTATTCTCTGTATCTACAAGTCTGTTTCTTGCTGTTATATTCACTTGTTTTTTACATTCACATGTAAGTAATAACATAGACTATTTGTCTTTCTCTGTCTGACTTACATAAGCATAATACCCTTGAAATCCATCCATGTTGTTGCAGATGGCAAAATTTTATTTTTTTATGGCTGAGTAGTAGTCCATTATACACACACTACATCTTTACCCATTCTTCTGTTGATGGACATTTAGGTTGCTTCCATGTCTTGGCTACTGTAAATAATGCTGCAATGATCATGAGGGTAGTAGTTCAGTCACTCAGTCTTGTTCGACTCTGCAACCCCATGGGCTGCAGCACACCAGGCTTCCCTGTCCATCACCAGCTCCCAGAGCTTGCTCAAACTCATGTCCATCGAGTCAGTGATGGCATCCAACCATCTCATCCTCTGCTGTCCCCTTCTCCTCCTGCCTTCAATCTTTCCTAGCATCAGGGTCTTTTCAGATAAGTCAGTTCTTCACATTAGGTGGCTGAAGTATTGGAGTTTCAGCATCAGTCTTTTCAATGAATATTCAGGACTGATTTCCTTTACTATGGACAGATTGGATCTCCTTGCTGTCCAAGGGAGTCTCAAGAGTCTTCTCCATCACCACAGTTCAGAAGCATCAATTCTTTGGTGCTCAGCTTTCTTTATAGTCCCACTCTCACATCCATACATGACCACTGGAAAAACCACAGCCTTGACTATGCAGACCTTTGTCAGCAAAGTGATGGCTCTACTTTTTAATGCTGTCTAGGTTGGTCATAGCTTTTCTTCCAAGGAGCAAGCATCTTTTGATTTCATGGCTGCAGTCAACATCTGCAGTGATTCTGGACCCCAAGAAAATACAGTCTATCACTGTTTCCATTGTTTCCCCATCTATTTGCTGTGAAATGATGGGACCAGATGCCATAATCTTCATTTTTTGAATGTTTAGTTCTAAGCCAGCATTTTCACTCTGCTCTTTCACTTTCATCAAGAGGCTCTTTAGTTCTTCTTTGCTTTCTGCCATTAGGGTGGTATCATCTGCATATCTGAGGTTGTTGATATTTCTCACAGCAATTTTGATTCTGGCTTGTGATTCATCCAGCCCCACACTTATGACATATTTTGCATAGGAGCTAAATAAGCTGGTGACAATATACAGCCTTGACATACTCCTTTCCCAATTTATATATGTTACAATTTAGATGTGTACCCACATGAGGGAACATATCTTTTTGAATTAATGTTTTTATTTTCTTCTGATACATTCCCAGGAGTGTGATCCAGTAATTGTTAGATCATATGGTAGCTCTATTTTTAGTTTTTTTAAGGAACCTTCCAATTGTTTTCTACAGTGGTTGCACTAATATACTGATCAGATCAGATCAGTCGCTCAGTTGCGTCCGACTCTGCGACCCCATGAATCACAGCACGCCAGGCCTCCCTGTCCATCACCAACTCCCGGAGTTCACTGAGACTCATGTCCCTCGAGTCAGTGATGCCATCCAGCCATCTCATCCTCTGTCGTCCCCTTCTCCTCCTGCCCCCAATCCCTCCCCAGCATCAGAGTCTTTTCCAATGAGTCAACTCTTCGCATGAGGTGGCCAAAGTACTGGAGTTTCAGCTTTAGCATCATTCCTTCCAAAGAAATCCCAGGGCTGATCTCCTTCAGAATGGACTGGTTGGATCTCCTTGCAGTCCAAGGGACTCTCAAGAGGCTTCTCCAACACCACAGTTCAAAAGCATCAATTCTTCGGCGCTCAGCCTTCTTCCAGTCCAGCGTTTCTCATGATGTACTCTGCATATAAGTTAAATAAGCAGGGTGACAATACACAGCCTTGACGAACTCCTTTTCCTATTTGGAATCAGTCTGTGGTTCCATGTCCAGTTCTAACTGTTGCTTCCTGACCTGCATACCAATTTCTCAAGAGGCAGATCAGGTGGTCTGGTATTCCCATCTCTTTCAGAATTTTCCACAGTTTATTGTGATCCACACAGTCAAAGGCTTTGGCATAGTCAATAAAGCAGGAATGTTTTTCTGGAACTCTCTTGCTTTTTCGATGATCCAGCGGATGTTGGCAATTTGATCTCTGGTTCCTCTGCCTTTTCTAAAACCAGCTTGAACATCAGGAAGTTCACAGTTCACATATTGCTGAAGCCTGGCTTGGAGAATTTTGAGCATTACTTTACTAGTATGTGAGATGAGTGCAATTGTGCAGTAGTTTGAGCATTCTTTGGCATTGCCTTTCTTTGGGATTGGAATGAAACCTGACCTTTTCCAATCCTGTGGCCACTGCTGAGTTTTCCAAATTTGCTGGCATATTGAGT
>NW_011495046.1:4509646-4520405 GCF_000754665.1 Bison bison bison
CACAGCATCATCTTTCAGGATTTGGAATAGCTCAACTGGAATTCCATCACCTCCACTAGCTTTGTTCGTAGTGATGCTTTCTAAGGCCCACTTGACTTCACATTCCAGGATGTCTGGCTCTAGGTCAGTGATCACACCATCGTGATTGATAGATTCCCATAAATAGTTTATAAGGATTACTTTTTCTTCACATCCTCACCAGTGTTTATTAGAGCACTTAGGCAGTTTTAATGCTAAATAATTTGAATAATTGAATGCCTTTTATATTTTTTTATTTTATTTTAGAATCTTCCACCTTCTGTTGTGGCTACTGTTGGTGGAAAGATTTTTACTTTTGGCTCCTATAGACTTGGAGTACACACCAAAGGTAATTCCTTTTCTGTGTTTTACTGGTAAGAACTTTGAATAACAAACTTATTGTTTATAATTAGAAAATAGGGGGGGGGATTCCCATTATCTCATCACTCAGAGTTAATCAGTGTTAACATTTTCCTATACTCATCTTACATAGTTTCTTCTGTACATTATGTTTTTGTTTATAAAAATGTAATACATACTCAATATACTGTTCCTAATAACACTTTGATTTGCAGGAGCTGACATTGATGCACTTTGTGTAGCCCCAAGACATGTGGAGAGATCTGATTTTTTTCAGTCTTTTTTTGAAAAGTTGAAACATCAAGATGGCATTAGAAACTTAAGAGTAAGTATACTGTTATTTAATATTTTGAATTTGTTAACAAATAACAGCAAAAGCTAGGGCTTGTGATGACTGATATATTTTAAAAGTTGCTATATCTTAAAATAATGGATGGTGAGTTAAAACATGAGCTTTTTTTTAAAATTGGAGGATAATTGCTTAAAATGTTGTATTGATCTCTGTCATACAACAACGTGAATCTGCCGTAAGTATAGATATGTATCCTCTCCCTCTTCAGCCTCGCTCCCTCCCCATCCCCATCCCATTCCTCTGGGTTGTCACAGAGCACCAGACTGAACTCCCTTTGTTACAGAGCAGCTTCCCACCAGCTCTCTGTTCTACTCGTGGTAGCGTATATATGTCAGTGTTACTCTCCCAGTTTGTCCCCCACCTCTTCCCCACTCTGTGTCTGCCCTGCAAATAGGTTCACCAGTGCCATTTTTCTAGGTTCCATATTTGAGTTAACATAGGATATTTGTTTGTGTTTTTCTGACTTCACTCTGTATAACAGGCTCTAGGTTCATCCACCTTAGTTCAGCTGTCTCAGATTTGTTCCTTTTTAAGATTGAGTAATATTCCATTTTATATGAAAACATGAGCTTTTTAGTTATACAGATCTTGATTGAGTCTAAAATCTACCACATATTAAATAGTGGATTTTGGTCAAGTTACCTATTCTCTCTGAGTCTCAGTTTCCTTAGCTATAAAATGACAAGCTAGTGATAACTTTCTTATAAAGTTTTTTGGAGGATTGATGAGATAATTTACATAAATCAGTTACTGTAATATCTGGTAAATGGTTGTTGCCTATAAAATTGTGGCTCCTATTATGTGTAAGGTTCTATTAGTAACTCTTTATGTGTATATCTAGCTATTCATTCAGCAAATAAAATCTCAGCCCCAGTGATTCATCCAATATGGCCTTAGTCCCACAAATACAAGAGTGAACAAAACATAGTTTATGGGATGGAGGGATTGGGGGAACTAAACACTTTATTTAGTTAGTTATTTTTTATTTTTGCTGTGCTGGGTTTTCATTGCTGCTCATGGGCTTTCTCAGTTGTGGCGAGTTGAGAGGCTACTTCTCATTGCAGCCCTCAGCTTCTCACTGCAGTGGCTTATCTTGTTGCAGAGCACAGGCTCTAGGCACCTGGGCCCAGTAGTTGTAGGGCACAGGCTTTGTTGCTCCAAAGCATGTGGAATCTTCTCCCACCAGGGGTCAAATGTGTGTCCCCTGCATTGATAGGCAGATTCTTAACCACTGAACCACGAAGTCCAGCAGACGGTTTTAATGTAATTTCAAGTGCTTGGATAAGGTGAAGCTCAGAGGATCTTGTTATTTGGGTTTCTGGGAATGGAGGAGGAGGTTAAGAATTCATTAGGTGGAGGGATTAGGAGGGCTTAGAGAAACATTCCTACTAAATCCAAACTATAGGTTTTTTTGCTAAATTAGTGATGAGATCTGATACTTTTTTACACTAGGGCTCTTGGTAAATAATCAGTTTTCAATTTAAGTTCCAACAAATAGTAAATACCCAAATGATAGCATTTTTCCCTGCCAGTTTCTGATGAGTATTTTTAGAAGGATAATAACTTAGATAACTACTCTGATGGATATCTTGCATATCTTGGATAACAGTCACAGTGTGGAAGTACTTGCTTACCTAGAATGAGAAACCAAGAAAATTTTCACATTTTCTACTGAGTTAGAAATTGGGAGAAAAAGTATTCACATTATTGGCATTTGGGAAGGACAGAGAAAAGATTACACCTTATTTGTTATAATTGTTTTCTTCTTTTGCAGGCTGTAGAAGATGCCTTTGTGCCTGTTATAAAATTTGAATTTGATGGAATTGAAGTAAGTGTTACCTATTTTTCTGACTTTACAGTTAAACTATTTAACCTGTATGGGGTGTTTTTTTGGTACTGTTTTGTATTTTTTAAAAATCAGATTTACATAGGCCCATATTTTAAGGAATCAAATAGTCTAGTCATGGTGAATCCTTCCTCACCATGGAAGATGAACCAACCTCCATCCCTGCCCCCATTATTTTTATACACATCCGTCTTGTTCCCACAATCTCCTAAAATAATTATATTATTATAGTTTTAGTTAGAGCAGTATTCATTGTTTTTGTTATTACCATCTTATAAATAACAGTTCAAAACTAAGCACAAAATGTACTATTCTTTGCTATGTGACTTTTGTTTTCTCGGAAGTTAATGTTTTGTGTTTTGTTTCCTTGATTTTTATACTTTTACTAATTCAAACTAGTCTCTCCTGGTTGTCTAAATCTCCATTAAATAGATTTGGATTTCTCAGGTGTTCTGTCATTAATATCTTGGAAAAATATCTCACTGATTCTTCTCATCTATTCAGATCTACTCTGATTGGTCTCCATTAGTGATACACAGCTGTCATTCTGACTTGTCTCTTCACTGATCCTGGGATTTCCTTTTGCTTCTCTAGTTTTCTTTTCTCTTGACTTGCTCTCATTTTAGAGGCACTCATCCACCAGCTTCCCTAAAAAGAGCACATATTTTTGAGATCTTGCATGTTTAAAAATGTCTTTATTCTGTTCTCACACCAAATTGATATGTTGGCTAAGTATAGAGTTCTAGGTGGGAAATAATTTTTCTTAGGATTTTGAAGGCCTTGTTTGCTTCATTGTCATCTAGTTCCCATACTCTGTTGAGTAATGTGAAACCAATTTGATTCCTCATTTTTTGTATGTGACCTGTTCTGTCTTTTTGGCCACTGTGTGGTTTTCTTTTTTCCACCTGGTCTTCATCATTGTAAAATTCATGGTAATACACTCTGTTTTGCCATGTATCTTTTCAAACAAATGTGCTAAGGCACTTAGTTCCTTTGATTTGGAAATACCTGTCCTTCAGCTCTTGGAAATTGTATTGAATTCTGTTGTGTTTCCTGCCTTTGTTTTCTTTCCTCCTGGAACTCCTAACATTTTTGCACCCCCAGGACTGCCTTTTTTTTTTTAAACTTCTTCCTTCCTACTTATAACTGTGTCTTCATATTTTGTTCTCCTTTTTGGGCTTGTCTCATCTTTTAAACTTTTCTCTTGTTTTTCATTTCTGCCATCATACTTTATTTTCTATGAATACTTTTTTATTCTCTAAGTGTTCCTTTTTATTTATGAGTTTATTTACAGTTTCTTGTCCTTATTTCCTAGATACATTTTATCTCTGCTTTCTTAGATCTGCTCAGTCTGTTACATTTGTCCAAAAACATTTGTTTTCCAGCTTTCATAGTTTTTACTGTTGTCTCCTACTGTGTTCTTTGACCTAGTAGGTTATGCCTTTAAAAACAATAACACTAGAACACCACAAAACAAAATCTTGCCAGTATTTTAGTGAGCTTTCAAGAGGGAATGAATGTAAATGTGTTGAATCTGCCATCTTTATCTAGAAATTTCACTCATATGGTTTTGATTTTTTTTTTTTTTTTAAATGCTTGGCAAAATTAAAATGCTTTTCCTTCATTTGAAAACTGTTCTCCCAAAACTTTGCAGTGATTTTCCAATGTGGTGTTGCCTGCATAGGCCTTTGGAACATTTTTGAGATGGGAAAGACAGAGAGAATGGACTAGGAGAAAAAGTAATATTTCTCTTTTCATTTTTCCAAAGATTGATTTAGTCTTTGCAAGATTGGCAATACAGACCATATCAGAAAATTTAGATCTAAGAGATGACTCTCGACTAAGAAGCCTTGATATAAGGTGTATTCGCAGCCTAAATGGTAAGCTTCTAAAAAGAAATTTCAGAAACCTGCTTGAAAATAGTTGGACAAAGAGAGATCTTTTTGCAAAACTATTATAAGAATTAGCCTTAGTTTAAAATGATGTAATTTTCTTTATACAAGTAATCTGATCACATTTAACCATCATAAAACATAGATTTGAAATATTTATAGCAGTGGTTCTCAGGCTTATTCGTGTCAGGACCCCTTTACACTCTAAACATTTTTTGAGGACCCCTTCCCAAGATCTTCCATTTACGTGAATTATATTTATCAATATATCATGTTAGAAATAAAAACTGAGAAATTTTTAAGGTATTTACTTAATCCATTTAAAAATAGCTATAATAAATCCATTTATAAGTGAATATAGGTATATTTTTGTGTGTGAGTGGCAGGTTTTTTCGCATTTTTGTGACTAATTTCTCATATCTGCTTTTACTGTCAGTATCATAAAATTTTACTTTGATTGAAGCATAGGGAGAAATTCTGACTTCTTAAAGATATGTAATTGGAAAAGGGAGTATTTTAATACCCTTTCACATAATTGTGGATATTTAATACTACACCAAAACTTGACCAGTGACAGGTTTTTTTTCTTTTTAACAGCTTTTTTCAGGTATAATTACATACTATAAAATCCATCTTTTTTAGGTATATAATTTAGTAGTCAGTATATTCACAGTTGTACACTACAGTAGAATTTTAGAACATTTTTTATCATTCTCAAATGATCCCTCATACCCATTTGCAGTTATTCCCCTTTTCAACCTCCAGTTGCCGACAACCACTTCTATCTCTGTAGATTTACCTTTTCTGGATATTTCATATGAATGGGATCATATAATACATGGTCTTTTGTGTCTGGCTTCTTTCACTTTGCGTAATGTTTTTGAGGTTTATCCATGTTTGTAGCATACATCAGTAATTTGTTCCCTTTTCTGCTGAATTAAAAGTGATCTTTTTTACGTGTTGATTAGAATATAGAACCTGAAAGTGTTATCAGTTAACTTTTGTACACTGTTACAAAAGGTCTGCTTGTTACATTAAAATATATTGGTGTGTCTGATTCTTTGAATGGATCTTTTACCTGTGCATGATTCTGTCTTATCATGCCTTAGGTATGTGGAAAATACTGGCTCACAAAGTTATTTATATATTCTAAATACTAACTACTATAAAATAATTTTAAAAAATCACGTTCATCACTATCACCACCAGTCTCATCAGAAAAGCCTAGGTCTTAGAAAGCTGTCAAGCTCATAGTAGCAAATACTAGTTGTCCAAAATTCTGATTTTTACTTGAAAGCTTGAGTTTTATTTCAATAAATTTCATCATTTGGTTTTCTAAAAGTGAGGGGCTCATTTTGTTCATTTTTTTATGAAATGTCTGCTAAATACCCAAAAATGAATAACCACAGTTGTGTGTCAATCATTCTTCTACTAAAACTGATGTTCCCTGAAAAAAAGAACATAGTTAGCTTACCTTGAACACCTTCAGACATCACACAAATTCCTCTCCTGTTTTCTAACTGCAAACTTGTGGTGAAGATGATATTGTCTACTAGTACACTTTGTTGGCACAGCTTTGATTCACTGCTTAGATCCCAGAAGTTTTATCCAACACTGGTTTCGCACCATGAGTGCAAATTTAACATGGTGAAACAGTCAAAGAACACATTAATATTACAAAAATAGATTTGACCTAATAGAGTCCCCAGAGTCCACTGACCACACCTTGAGAACTACTGGTTTATAGTATCTTCTTTAACTTAATCATTGTGTTTTGCTATATTTCCAGAGCAGCAATAGACTACAGTATTTGTGGATAAGGTTTGCATTAAAGCAATAATAGTTTTCTAACTTAGAGGCATTTGACTAACAGTAAAGCCAGATGTGGAGAAAAATAATTTCAGATTCATCTCTTATTTTAATATTAGATTGCATTACCTATGTGCTGTTTAATTCTTTATAAGCAAAGTGATTTCTTTTATATAAGGCCTAAATTTACATGGAGAAATTAAACTTCATATTTTATTACCTTTGATATTTTTAGCATTTGAGAGTTGAAGTTAAAAGGCTGTTTGAATTAACTGGAATTTGTTGCATAATGAAAAATGAATGCTTTGTGTTTTTCAGGATGTAGAGTTACTGATGAAATTTTGCATTTAGTGCCAAATAAAGAAACTTTCAGACTCACCCTAAGAGCAGTTAAACTATGGGCAAAACGTACGTATCCAAAGTCTTTAATTTTACCTTGAGTTATAAAATTACAATTTTCAGTTGTTCATGGTAGACAGACATAGGAAACTACTGTGGGGGATTGAGGTACAGTAAGTTTTGGAGGGGCTCTTTCTTTTTCAGATGTGACTCTTTTTTTCTTCCATAGGTGAAAACTAAAAGCCCCTGACTCTACATCTTAGGTTTCAGCCAGAGAGTTAGAATGAGTTAGAACTTGAAGAGTAAGATCCTTACTCATCTTCAAGTTCTCCGTAGGCAGAACCATCTTAATCATCTTTATCGCCATCGTCAGCAGTCTAGTATATAATAGGTGTGCAGTAAATTCCTACTGTATCACCTACAGTGATAGTTTTAACATTTTGTTTTTACCTTACAGCACTCTGTATTGAAGGGCAAAGTAGGAGATAAGATGAGTGACTTAGGGTTACTAACAAGAATGATCCTGTCATGAAGGTCTGCTTGTTGATTTTAATGTTTCTATGATGGAAGAGAGTTCCAAGCAAATCTTAGGAGAGCAGTTAAACTTTAAGCTGTTCTTTATACGTGAATGTCATGGATAGTAGGTCCTAACAATAATTAACAACTATATTAATTTTCTAGGACGTGGTATTTATTCCAACATGCTGGGATTCCTTGGTGGTGTCTCTTGGGCAATGCTGGTTGCAAGAACTTGCCAATTATATCCAAATGCAGCAGCTTCTACTTTAGTTCATAAGTTCTTCTTAGTTTTTTCCAAATGGTAAGTAGTCATATACATATTTTCTCAGCTTACTAACTTCTGCCTATGTGTATACTTATTTGGAAATTAAGAGTTATGCGTATACTTTTTCTGTTGTCTTACATTTGTTTTTAAAAGTTAAATTTTAAACATCAAATTTGAGGAAATGATGGGATACCAGATGGTGCTTTCTTCTAGGGGGTCTGTAAATGTGGGCCTTTAGCTAGTGAGAGTGGTCTTTGCTCTGCTAATTACTAGCTCTATATAGGTTAAAATCTCCTCATCTGTAAAATAGAGATAATAACCATAGCTGTTCCATGTATTTATTAGGAGTATTCTCAGTGAATGTTAGCTGTTGCTGTTACTAAATTATCAGAGTTAAGTCCATGAAAGCAAATAAGAAGGAAAGAAAAATTTCAGATTTCAATTAGTTAAAGTTAATGGGCAAAGCAGTATTTGGCCCTTTCAGAGATCACTGCTTTAAAATAAGCAGTTTTTAACATTTCATGTAGTTCCTGAAATGAGGTCTTACATGAGTTTATTTTCCTATTTCATGTTAGGGAATGGCCAAATCCTGTGCTACTGAAGCAACCAGAAGAAAGCAATTTGAATTTGCCAGTTTGGGATCCTCGGGTATGTAACTTATTAAAGCTTTCTAGGAAAAGGACACTTCTGTAAAGTGAAAGTTAGAACTTGAAGAGTAAAGCTGTTCCAGTTCATCTTCCTTCTATGTAACTATAGTCCTTTCCCTCCCTCTACTGTGTTTTTTGGTGCAGATAATTTGTGTCTCCAATGCTGATCCAAATGTTATGGCATTAAAAATCACCCGTATAAGACTTGATGAGTGGTTGTATCAACCAGGATATCATAATCTGTTGTTTAAAGCTGTCTTACAAGTAATTAGTTACTAATAATAAAATACTGACATATATAAAACATGTACTTTGCAGTACAGTTTAAAGCAGATTTTCGTGGTCCCACGATAGCAGAACTCTCACCTTGCATTTTAATTTGCTTTTTAGAGTACTCATTCCTGGGTAACCAAGGGGAAGGTGTGGAAAGAGGATAAGGGACCATTGGACCAGATAATCCTCTTTGCACTTACTATTATATTTCCTTGGTTCTAAAAGACCTTTGTTTATAAAGTGTACCATCAATTTAAGTTTGACTATCATACACATCTGACTTCAGAAATAAATGTAGTTGGGGAGGGGAAATGTTCTTCTTAGAATTGAGGAAATGTAGTATTAAAATATATTTCATATTCTTCAGACTTTTGGGGAAATGAAGTGAGGACAACTGAAATAGGAGAATAGATCAATTATTCTGCTTCTAATTTCACAGGTAAATCCATCAGATAGGTATCATCTCATGCCCATAATCACCCCTGCCTACCCACAACAGAATTCTACGTATAATGTGTCCACATCAACTCGAACAGTAATGGTAGAAGAATTTAAACAAGGTAAACCTGTTAGCCCTGTTGCCCTATACATATTCCCACAAGTTTTGGTTGACAACAATTTTATTCTATTGCAGTTATGCCTATTATTTCTAAAAATTCTTTCAAATGTGTTTTTTCAGTAATTGTTTTTGCAAAGTATGTGATAATATTAAAAGGCCAAAAATGGAGCCACTCCAGTCTGGTTGAAATTGACTTTTGTGTTCTAAGAAAGAACATAATAAATTTATACTTTTTTTTTTTTAACTTAGGGATTTGGTGGGGTTAGAGCTTTGAGGGAAGGGTAATACAGGAGCTATGATGCTGAGTGATGCTGAATTTTCAGAATCTGTGTTTCTTCTATTTAGGTCTTGCAGTCACAGATGAAATTCTTCAGGGGAAGTCAGATTGGTCCAAACTACTTGAGCCACCAAATTTTTTCCAAAAGTATAGGTATTTGAAATTTTGCATTTTGTGTGTGCGCGTGTGTGTGTGTGTGTAAGGAAGAATATTAAACTTACAAAGTTAATACATAATAGGTGACAGTTGTCACTTGAATAGTTCAAGTTAGGTAGACAATAGGTTAGCAGAAACCCTAGGTGATAAGAAAAGTCTATACTCTAGTAGTATCAACCCAGTATTTGTGGGGTTTGGTTTTAGTGAATGGTTTTTAATTAGAGGGTCTAGAATTAATTTTGTGAAAATCAGCGTGTTTTAATTTTCATAAATGTGTGCCTGTGTTAGCTTTTTTGTTCATTGGGAGGGAGAAAGAAAAAGTAATGATGAGGAGAAGGAAATGGCAACCCACTTCAGTGTTCTTGCCTGGAGAATCCCAGGGATGGGGGAGCCTGGTGGGCTGCCGTCTGTGGGGTCGCACAGAGTTGGACACAACTGAAGTGACTTAGCAGCAGTGACTGTATGTTTGTGTAAAATGGCATGACCATGTTGAATGTATAAGTTTGTTAATTAAATTTTCTTCTAATAAAAATTTATTATGAAAAAAAATTTTTTTTTAAATATCAAATAAACTGTTCACCTCTGTTGAGTCAATTAAAAAAAAAAAAAAGAAAGAAAAAGTAATGATGGAAAGTCAAACTCTAACAATGATTTATGGCTTTTTCCCCCCTGATTGTTGCTGAAAATTCTTTACAGACATTATATAGTATTGACTGCCAGTGCATCAACAGAAGAAAATCATCTAGAGTGGTAAGGCATTTCAAGTTCTCTGCCTACTATGTAATGATAACATGTTTATATGATGCTTTATCATTTCTAAAACACTTTCTTACTTTTCAATTATTAAATATTATAGTGACTGTTGTACTTGACCATGGAGTATCAATGTTTAAGAAATGCCGTCAAATTAATGTTTCAGAATTGAAAGTGACATGAGATAAGGATATATGCACAGACTTTTGCTTTTTGTCACTTCTCAGAGTCAGATTTAAGCAAAATTGTGAGGCATTTGAATGATTCTGATACCTAGTATATAACCATAATGTCTATACAGACACACATATATATACACACATACTCCAGTCATGACTATTTTCACGGCCCTAAAAGGCAGTATTTTAGATCAAGAGTGCATTAAACAGATCTGTCCTTCTTGAAAAAGAAAGGGGAGGAAACAGAATTCACTAAGTAACTTTTCATTTACTTGAATGATATTCTAAACAGGGTCTCTTAATACACTGGACTGAATTTTTTTAATGAACATGTAAAGCTAGATTTAGAAAATGCAGAGGAACCAGTGATCCAATTGCCAAAAATCATTTGGATCATAGAAGAAGCAAAAGAATTCCAGAAAAATGTCTACTTCTGCTTCATTGACTACGCTAAAGCCCTTGACTGTTGTGTGGATCACAACAAACTGTGGAAAATTCTGAAAGAGATGGGAATA
>NW_011495046.1:4520505-4538373 GCF_000754665.1 Bison bison bison
GGATCACAACAAACTGTGGAAAATTCTGAAAGAGATGGGAATACCAGACCAACTTACCTGCCTCCTGAGAAACCTGTATGCAGGTCAAGAAGCAACAGTTAGTACTGGATATGGAACAACAGACTGGTTCAAAATTGGGAAAGAGAGTACGTCAAGGTATTGTCACCCTGCTTATTTAATTTATATGCAGAATACACCATAAGTGTTTGCCTGGATGAATAACAAGCCGGAATCAAGATTGCTGTGAGAAATATCAACAACCTCAGATATGCAGATAATACCACCCTAATGGCAGAAAGCGAAGAGAAACTAAAGAGCCTCTTGATGAAAGTGAAAGAGGAGAGTGAAAAAGCTGGCTGAAAACTCACCATTCAAAAAATGAAGATTATGGCATCCAGTTCATCATTTCATGGCAAATAGATGGGGAAACAGTGGAAACAGTGATAGACTGTATTTTCTTGGGGTCCAGAATCACTGCAGATGGTAACTTCAGCCATGAAATCAAAAGATGCTTGCTCCTTGGAAGAAAAGCTATGACCAACCTAGACAGCATATTAAAAAGTAGAGCCGTCACTTTGCTGACAAAGGCCTGTATAATCAAGGCTATGGTTTTTCCACTGGTCATGTACAGGATGTGAGAGTTTGACCACAAAGAAGGCTGAGCACCAAAGAATTGATGCTTTCAAACCGTGGTGCTGGAGATGACTCTTGAGAATCCCTTGGATAGCAGGGAGATCCAAGCAGTCAGTCCTAAAGGAAATCAGTCCTGAATATTTGCTGGAAGAACTGAAGCTGAAACTCCAATACTTTGGCCACCTGATGCAAAGAGCCAGTTCATTGGAAAAGACCCAGATGCTGGGAAAGATTGAAGGCAGGAGGAGAAGGGGACAGCAGAGGATAAGATGGTTAGATGGCATACTGACTCAATGGAAATGAGTTTGCTCAAACTCTGGTAGATAGTGAAGGACAGGGAAGCCTAAGTGTGCTGCAGTCCATGGAGTCACAGAGTCAGACACGACTTAGCAACTGAACAACAAAATCATCATAGCTAATATGCTATTTGGTTTACTTGGATATAGCTTCCACATTTAACATTGAAAATTCTTATCTTTTTATTTTAGGGTTGGGTTAGTAGAATCTAAAATACGTGTACTTGTGGGAAATTTGGAACGGAATGAATTTATTACTCTTGCCCATGTAAATCCCCAGTCATTCCCAGGAAATAAGGAACATCATAAAGAGTAAGTTAATTATTTTTTAATATTTTATTTCTTAAATAATGTTACCTGACATGTGTATATTTAAGATCACTTATAAGATTGCCATGTTACATAGCCGTTATTGCTGTGTAACAGGCACTGATGGATGATGATAAATCGTGTACTTGAGCATAAGTGATCATGCTTAAAACTTAAGTACATGTTGGGAATTCTGTGGTGGCTCAGTGGTTAGGACTCTGACTCTCACTGCCCAGGGCCCAGGTTCAGTCCCTGGTCAAGGAACTAAAATCTCACAAGCCACATGATGAGGCCAAAAAAAAAAACCAACCAAGTACATACTATGTTGGTAGCCCACAGACCTCAACAATCCTTAAATACATAGTCAGTCATTTTCAAAGCATTTAATCTGCTTTATAATAACACAGGATAACTTAACATTTTTTTTTTTTTAAGAATTTGGCCAAACCATTGAAATTTGTATTTGTGCTTCCATAGAGACCAAGTTTTAATTATCAAAAAGCATCTGTAAAATTATTAAAAATTAATGGAAATTCTTAAATTTTATTTTATAGCAACAATTATGTATCAATGTGGTTCCTTGGAATAATTTTTCGGAGAGTAGAAAATGCAGAAAGTGTTAATATAGACTTGACATACGATATACAGTCATTTACTGATACAGGTAAGACTTTGTCATCATAGAGCTGTGGCACTCAACCTTGGCTGTAATGCAGTATCCTCTGTCTAGGATCTGGCTGGCTGTATTTTTATAAAGTTCCACATTTGGTTAAATGAACATGAAACATCTATATTGTGAAACTCTACGCTGCCCTTAAAAAAGTAAAGGCATGATGAAACAACTTACAAGACCTCTTGGGGGAGGAGGGAGGTACAGACCAGTAGGTATGGTATAGTATCATTTATATAAATCAGTAAAGAAATGCATGCATTTTTGCTTAAAAATCATAGACTATCTCTGGAAGGATATATAGTTTTTATTAAAAGAAACTGGCAGAATTGCTTTTAGGTCAAGGAACTAACTGGGTGTGTCTGACAGAGGCAACTTCACTGTATACTCATGAACTCTTTGAGTTTTGTAGCATGTGAATATATTAACTTTTAAAACAAAAAGAAGACTAAAGAAACTCTAGATTTTTAGTGTGTACAGCCAGTGTTTATAACCAAAGTCATAAAGATTACTTGTTTTTTGACCTTTATTTTACATGAAATAAGTATCAGTCAACACAGGCTTGCTGAATATGTTTCAGAATCAGTGAAAAGAATCTTATCTTCTAAGACCATCTCTGTGGAATATCTTAATATATTTGTTATAAATGTGGGCTTGTCTTAATAATATGGAAACTACATTTATACTATATTCTTGGTTAGCTCATCTGAGTTTTTCTTTTGAACTAGCACTCATATTTATCATGAAAATGCAGGTTTCTCTGCATCACCTTACAACTACTGAATCATAGGCTCTGGGAGTGGAGCCAGAAGTCTGCACATTGAACATGCACTCTTGAGGGTTCTTTTATAAGCAATCTGGAATGAAAACATAGATATTTTTCCATTCTAATTTGGACTCATTTTTTCCAAAAGGAAGGGGTTGGGAACCTCTGTTTATTACAGATTTATAAAATGTTCTCCAGATAGAGATATTGAGGCCCCAAGAGATTATATAATTTGCATTTCACAGTAGATACTGTGCAGAAGAAACCTCCCACCCCTCTCTTAGCTTATCATACGAGTATTCACAATTAACACACACTAAATAATTTATATAATAGTTAATAAAACTGACTTTCTTACAAGGGGTGAGAAGCACCAGAGTGGGAATCTGGGGCTATGTGTATTTCAGTATTGGCAGGGCATTCAAGGCTGTTGAGTCTTGCTTACCTACCTGGATGATAAGGATGTACTTCTAGATGGTTTCTCATGTCTAACAGTCTATGACTCATATAGTAAAAGAAGCTTCATGGAGGAGGAGAGCTTAAATTGCATCTTGTGTATATGGTATTAGGATTAGCTCAGATTTGGGCAGGTAGTAATGAGAAGAGATTGCCCTTAGGGAAAATAGCAGAAAACAAGATTTTGGAAAACTTTTATCCATACATTAATTTTGTTAGTGAGATTAGATTATGGGAAAGTCTTACAAGTTGGACATGAGGAAACTAGTCAGTACTTGAAAAGGATTGTGATGTTGTGAAAATGTTTTGGAAGTATGTGTGCTGTAAGAAGAATGTGTTTTTGTGTAGTAATGTGGAGATACTGAAGGTTCGTATTTTAGAAAAACAAAATAGCACCCTTTCTTTAGAAAGGAGTTTCCCATTTTAACATACTGACTTTTGTTACAGTGTACAGACAGGCAAACAATATTAACATGCTAAAGGAGGGAATGAAAATTGAAGCAACTCATGTTAAAAAAAAACAACTTCATCACTACCTTCCTGCAGAAATTCTTCAGAAGAAGAAGAAGGTGAGTTTGTACTCACCTCTCCAGTCTGAACCCAGACACATGATCCTGGGCCCAAATCTGCATTTCGGCAGCACCTAAACCTATTGAGGTTTGGGAAAGTACAGGCAATTCAATCTAGGACTAAAATCTTAACCTTCATTAATCACAAAATATCTTTTGTTTGATATGTACTTCAGAATTGAAACCATTTTTCTCATTTACTTATTGAAATCCTAAAAGCTTTTCCCCTGTTTCAGCAAAGTCTATCTGATGTCACCCGAAGTTCAAGTGGACCTCAATCCAAAAGATCATCTCTGGATAGCAATTGTTTGGACAGCTCCAGAGACACTGATAATGAAACACCTTTTAATTCCCCAGTGTCTGCAAACAAGCCTTCCAAGCCTGATATTCCTCCTTCAGGGGAGACAGAGAGGTCTGCATTTCAAAATTTTCCTTTCAGTCTTCAGTTTATTTGAGGATAATATAAACTTGTGTACTTTTGCTAAATATCTTTTAACTGTAAAAAAAAAAAATTTTGTGAGTTACTAGTCAGTTTCTTATTTAGAATTACTTGACAGTTTGTGGTAATCCTGTGGGATGTGGTCTAGGTTTATGAATATATGGGAATATTAATAGGTAAGTAAACAGAAATGTCCAGGTTTTCTCTTTAATTTTTGCTGTTAATTCTCACTGGGTCCTCTTCCTTCCCCCACTGTTTTTTTTCTTCCTTTGGTGAAATATTAAAGTAGGAGTACTTGAAAGAAGTAATTTAAACATTTAGTTAAGGTTTTAAATACATACTGTTTAAATAAGTTAATAATGATTATGTAACACTTTTTATAGGAATAATGCTGAGCCTGCTGCTGTAATCGTGGAAAAGCCACTGAGTGTCCCGCCAGCTCAAGGGCTATCTATTCCTGTCATTGGTGCAAGTAGGTATCTACACTTTTCTTAGTTATGATTCTATTACATCTGTATTTAATTACTAAAACCTTTCTTTTTTCCTTTTCAGAAGTCGACTCTGCATTAAAAGCTGTATCACCCCCAGCTGTGTGTACCATTCCTACGGTAGTAGGACGAAATGTCATTCCTAGGGTCACACCTCACAACCCTGTCCAGGGGCAGCCACATCTAAATGGGATGTCAAATGTAACCAAGAATGTTACGCCTAAAAGACCCCACTCCCCATCCGTAGATGGGTCCTCTAAGAGGTTGAAAGACATAGAAAAGGTATGATTACAGAGTCAATGGTGATTCCGTAGTCAATTTTTTTTTTCAAAGTAAACTTAAAATAGTGGTAAAGAAGCTCACAGTTCTTCATAGTTACCTTAGTATTCCGTTAGGATTTGACCGTTTAAAAAGAATATTTACCTAAACCCTAATAGGATAATACTAATTGTTCATTCTGAATTCAAACTAATAATGTGTCTAAAAATTTGAATGATTAGTCTGAGTTTCTCCTTGGCTTACGTAAAAGTCATTATTGGTAACTAAATTAATTTATTGAGTTAATAATGGTGATCTCCTCTGCCTCCAATAGGTGGTGGTATAAGTACTATCATCTCAGTAGATCAAACTGTAGAAATTAAGGGTGTCAATTAAATTCAATCTGATTTAAATTATCTTTGCTCACCAAACCTGTTTGTAAAAGTTTTGACATTAGCCTGGTCACTAATTAGTTTCTTATTTTATATAGACTTATATGGTTTTATAGATAATAAATAGAACCTATAAATACATAGTACCTATTTAATAGGTAATAATAGCACCTCATTTTAATGTTTATATTTTAGTTTATTCGACTTGAATCAACGTTTAAGGAATCACGTGCTGCTGAAGACAGAAAAAGAAAATCAGTGGTAAGTATATTAATAGTGTGCTTAAAAATACTTAAAGAGCCATGTACCAGGAAAAGTACAATATTCAAAAGTAGATCAGATTTATCTCTTAACTTTTAGTTATGGCTTATATCATGTAGAAATAAATATTTGCATATAGGAACGTTTTCACTTGTATGTAATTCTGTTTTTAGGATGCCATTGGAGGAGAATGTATGCCTATTCCAACTATTGATACATCACGCAAAAAGGTAACAGTCTAATTTGTAAATAAAATGCACAAGTACGAGTTCATAGGTAATCTACAGGTACAAAAAGCTCATTAAGAAGAGCCTAGCACTTAGGTGAAGGAAAGAATTAATAAGATTTTGTCCGTATCCTCCATATCAGCAGTGTAGTTGGAAGTTGGGGATGGAAATAGCAGAGTATATGAGGCTAAATGTATGTATCTCAAAAGTCTAGAAAAGAGGGAGTTGTTCAAGATTTCATGATTTATTCAAGGTATGTCCAACTTTTGTTTTTAAGGAAGCAGTTTAGTGCTCAGCACAGTAATTCCTGCCAACACTTGATAGTCTTTTGTTGTACCCCATTGCTTACTGTGAAAATCAGGCTTGATGGTTGGGGACCATACTTACTAATATTTTGGAGGAACCAAATATACTGGTGTATAGAGTAAGTATCTTTGAAATATGAGCTAAAGAGCCCCTAAATCTTAATTTAAATATTTATTTTCAAGGGATTAACATTTTAGCTAGTAATGTAGGTTCTCGTGTTTCTTGTTGTAGTCAACTGTCACCCTGCCAGATTCCCCTGGATGTATTGGCAGTTCTAAAGCAAAATAGAAAATGTCCTCATACTTTCTATTAGTTGTAGAATTTACACAGTTTAACATAAGAGCAAGTTAGAAAAAATAGAGGTGTATAATTATATAATGTATGGTAGTGGAAGAAAAAATTTGAGGTGGATATTAAAGTGTGAAATGAAATGTCTGAGTTTTACTTTAAAAGATTTCAAGTATAAAGGGCAAGCGGTATAACCCAAACAACTACGGCAAAATTTTAATAATGTCTGAGTCTTCATTGTGGCATCTTCATCGTCCTTTCTATTCTTTTATGCATGTCTGAAATTTTTCATGTTTTTTAATGGATGCCCCTATAATACAATTGTTTAGCCAAGGTAACGTGAAAGGAGGATTACTTCTTGCAGTCTTCTCTTAATGACTTGAAGCTTACATATTGTGTTTCCATCACACAACTATTTGTATTTTAGGTTTCCATCTTTGTTTCTCAGTTTCATAGACTTGCCTTCATTATGTAATACTCTTTAATGTCTTCAAAAGCCTTCATAGAGATGTTACTGAATTGTACCATCACTAAAGTTACCTACCCTGACTGCAAAGTCAGTTTTCCTAAAAACTTAATTACCTCACAAGTTGGGTTATTCTCCATGAATGTTGTACAGAAACTAATTGAGGGATATAACTCAATGTCAAGTTTCCCTCTGTATACACACTCATTTCTCACCTTGCACCCTGAGAATTTCGTGTTTAGTGACTGTAGTCTTCCTGTTTCTCTTTACTGTTGCCTGACTCTGAGGAGGACTTTGTGCATTTCTCAGTGTAGAAGTGTCGACTGATTTTACACAGCCCTCTTTTTTATTCATACAGCCCTCCCACTTCTGCCCTTTCCCTGTCCCTTTGCTTTTCACCTGTTTTTAAGTCCCCCAAACAAGAAGTACCTATGAACATCGGGAGAAAGTATTCAACGCATACTTGAGTGTATAGGAACTTAGAGCTCTTGGCAAAAAATTCAGACTTTTGTTACTGTTTTACTCACTGGACCTTTATAATATGTATTTGTTTTTCCTTCTTTGTTTCTATTTCTTTCTAACAGAGACTGCCCAGCAAAGAACTACCAGATTCATCATCTCCAGTTCCAGCAAATAACATCCGTGTCATCAAAAATTCCATTCGGCTGACCCTAAATCGGTAAAAGCAGTGCCTCCTTACTAAAGTGAATATGCAATCATTTAGTGGCATAGATGCAGCCACTCTTAAGGATAGAGTGAGCTGTCACACATAAGATAAGGGGAAAGTTACAGTCATCCGCCTAGCGACCTTGAAGTGTTTTTTTGAACTCTCACACTTTGACCTGCAGATGCTGTAGCATTCTCTCATTGATTGCTACATACACTTCTCTGAGGATCACCTGCTATCAAATTGTCATCTGCAGTCTTATGGCTTTGCGTTGGAGGTTTTACTGCCTTAACTTTCGATGCTTGTTTCTCTGTTATGGGAACCAGTTCTTGGCTCTTTGGACACTCATAAAACAAGTCCTGAAATATCCACCGCCCCCGCCTTTTTTTAAGTCTTATGTTGTAATCATTGTATAGAACTGAAAAAAATTGAAGAAAAAAAAAAAAAAAGTCTTGTAATTTTCCAAATGTTAACACATTTACTTTAGCATTGAAGCCACTTTGTGAAACCTGAGATAAATGAATGTGAGGTATCTTTTCTGCTTTCCTCATTTGTGTAGATGTACTTTTTGTCTGTTCTGTTGATTTAAATTATTTTTTCTCAGATTGGCACATGAAATATTTAAATTTTATTTTTTTGTGCCTTTCTGTCCAAATGTTGCATAGTTACCAGGGAGGATTAGTCCAGTGATTACATAAGAGTTGGGCACCACAAATTCTCTATATTTTGCCTCCTGTGGAGGCCTTTGAAATGCATCTTTATTAAGAATCAAAATATAACCAGAATACTGAAAGTCAGTATATGAACGGTAAAATTATTACATAAGCTATCTCATGCCATTCTTGTTAGTTGACTGGTATTTTTTACTGAGGAGCAACTCAATCTGGCATCAACAATAAAGATACTTTAAGTATGGCAAACTTGTATTTTTGACGTGTACAATTTAACTTGGCATGATAATTCCTGACCATTACGTATTCCCACAACTTCAGTTTCTTCACGGACTAGGCATGCAGAAATAAGCAGTGGATTTTATTGAGACCTAAAGGCATTTTTGATGACATTGTTACCAACCATTAATTGGCTCAGGACCTTTGTAATTTTTATTTAAATATGAGTTGTCTTTTTTTACACTGCTTTTTTCAGTCCTTTTCTTAATATTTTTTAAGTTTCATGAATGCATGCTCCATTTATTGAAATCCATAACCATGTAATTCTTGTAATATGTTGATTCAGTGTTTTGTAAATGAAGTCGTATGTATTTTCAGAGTATTTTTGTATGTACTGTAAGATACCATCTTTTCAAAGAGAAAACTTTAAAACCTTTACTGTCTCTCTTTAGTCTAATTTTTTAAATATGGATTATGCTTGAATTAAAATGAAAATGTATAGATTACACAGCCCGGAATGCTGGTATATATTACCTTCCTCAGCTTGCACTCACCATTTAGCGGGTCTAGTAGGGAAAACAAAATGGTACGTTTGAATAGTGCAGGGAGAAGCCCTTGGTTGTATAGTTTATAGGACACACGGGATGCCATTTAGCCATTGGAGTCATAGTTCATTTCTTCTTGCAAGCCCTTTACCATTGAGCTGAAATGACTTGAATTCTGATTGTCAGAGAGCAGTATCCTTCTTCTCCCCTCCTGTTCCTGACCCCTACCTACATCTCTGAAATGGAAATTCTAGTGTTTACTTCTAAGTTTTCCTTTGTGAAAGTTAAAGAATAGCAAGGAGAAAACAATGGTTGTTCCCTTATTTATTTTCTACATAGGAAAAGACGAGAATGAAATCCCATGACCAAATGGTAGCTTCCTTGGCAAAGCTGTTTTTTTAGCTGACCCTTGTCCTTTATTCAGGTATTTTGAGCTTTGTTTTATAAATATTCTGTTTGAGCAAAAGTACATGATTATGAAAGGACTGAATAACTGTCATGTGACTCAAAACATTAAAAAGTTCTTTAAGGGCTTTAAGAATTCTTCATACGTAGATCCAAGTTTCACCTACTATGTAAACCAATTCTTTGGAGTAACTAGCGGAGTTTCTCTTTAATAAGAAAGCAACAGGCCTAACCTTTGTACTATAGTATAGTCATATCTCTTGTTTTAAGTGTCCATTTGACATGGGGTTAAAGACATAGCCAAATAACTCCTCAGAGACAGTATTCTTCAACCTGTTTGCTGACTGGTTTGGGGAATTGATGAGATGCTTTTGAGATGGTGGGTTTGGTCAGAAATGAAGTGTTTTCTATCCCAAACAGTAGGTAGATCAGTACAGTTGATCCTTGAACAACACAGATTTGAATTACACAGGTCCTATATGTATATACTACAGAGGTCCTATATGTTACCTATACATATTTTTTCAATAAATAGTACTTGTATTTTTATCTTACAGATCTTTAAGTAGGGGAGATCACAATATGTAGAATCAAAAGAACTAGGGTTTGAGTCGTGATTCTATCCAAACTGTTTCAGCTTCCTGCCCTTGGGTGAGTCATGTATCAATTCCTATGTTTTTGAGACAGAGTTAGCAGTACAAGTGTTTTCAACTGGGGTGAGGGGTTCAGCACCCCTACATTGTGCAAGGGTCAGCTGCACATTTTGTCGTCATGGTAGGAGATGGGGTTCCAAGTGAGTTAAGAGGGGGCTGTGATCTGTGACTGTGTGCTATGTTCAGAGGCGCTAGGCGAGTGTGTTTGATTCTGAGGTGTGTTTTATTTCAAGAATAACTAGAAATATATTTTACAAAGTCGAATAACCTGTTCTGTATGTAGACAACACATTCATTTTCATGACGGTATTAAATTTTAATCTTACTTTTCAGTGACTGGCTCTAAAGAATTATATATATCAAAGAAACGATTATCTGCTAGTTTAAACCTTAGGGATTTAACTAATTTGAGAGACAGGATACATGGCTTAAAACCTTGTAAAATTAGGGGAAGAGGATTTTACAAGACTGTGTTTACAATAAGAGTTTTTGTCTTAAGACAGCAATTTGATAACATTAAAATGCTTACTGTCCTATATAGGCACAGAGAAGTGAAGACAAACAGTGTCAAAATGGGCTAAACTTATTTTCCACGGTGTCCACCACTTGAAAATAGGAACTCCCAACTTGCAAGATCATGGACTGTAGGGAATCCCTTGTAAATATATATAAGAAGTTTCTGTTCATATGCATATGTCTGAGGGGAAGTTCATACTTTCATCAGTTCTCAAAATGGTTCATGACACTAAGAAAAAAAAAGTTAGGGACCACAGCTTTACAGGATTGAATAATCCCAAACTTTGGAATTTTCTTAAGATTTTTCTGTGGTATATTTCTGAAAATGTACTGTGGCTCTTAACTAGTAAAGTGGGCTAATGAAAGACTCTGGAATACTAAATTTCTCTTTTCAAGTTTTCTTTATATATCTCAGATGAAACTTTATCAGTATTTAGAAAAAGCTTTATGATTGGATTTATAAATGTCTTCATGTTAACTTCAATTCATTTAACAGGGTCAAACCAACAAATTTCAACGTAGGATTGATCAGAGTAGAATAGCTTAGAATAATCATTAGAAATGGTAAAAAGCAGAATTAATCATTAAAGATCCTTAAAAAATAATAATTAAAGATTCTAATCCTTTGATTTGGTAGCCTTAAATTTCTTATTCCTCCATGTTTGTGGTTCAGACTGAACAGACCAATAAATAGAACTTTAGTGTAAAAAAAATTTTTTAATAAATAAAATTATGTGAGTGCATAAATAACTACCTATTAAACCTTCCAAAGCTTGGAATTTAAGTCATGATAATAGTGATGAATATAGTGCAAGCAATAGAAAAAAGCCAGTCTCAAAAATGGTAACTATTTCCTTAGGATTTTTTAAAAGAATTGTACAAGGTCAGAGCCTTCCCAGATTTCCTATTTTTTTCTGGAGTTTTATATTTGAAGTTAGCTGAACATAAGATTATCATCAGGCTTGCTCTAATTTTTTAATGTATTGCTGCATTTTTAGCAAGGACCCAAGTAATTACCTTAAAAAGTACTTAGGATATATTTGAGGTAAATGGTGCTACATCACTTCACAGTATTAATGTAAAATGAATGCAGCTGCTGCTCCTTTCTAGTTAGCTGTTTGTGTAATTCATATTAATTTTCCTGCTTTTTATTTGGATTGTCTTAATTTCTTAGTTGTACACACAAGCCTCATTATCTGTCTGGAATAAGTAATATAATAAACTTGCTTTGATAAATAGGTATTGGTGATTGACTGATATTATTTGGGAGTAACTTAAAAGTACCAGACGTCTTTACTTATATTTCAGACTGACAGCCAGTTAGTTGGTCATTTACCTCTCAGACTCTTTGGCAGATAATGGGATCCACTACTTGCTTAATACAAAAGCAAATCTCATATGCAGTTTGCCTTACACGGAATATCTGATTAAATATTAGCAAGCAGTAGCATCTGCCTCAAACGTTGGGGGCAAAATTCTATCACCCTTTTGGTCAGCATCAGGCAAGCAGACTTCTCTGCTAATGGCTGAACAGCAGCGCATTTAGCAGTCAGATCTTGGGTACTGTCCACAGAAGTACAAGCTGTAGGTCTTGTCACCTTCTTGTTAATGAACTGTGCTTGTTTGTAGTAGCGCACCTATCTTGAATCTAGTACTGAATTCACAAATAAGAACCTGTGTCTGCATCAAGATATTAGCAAGCCACGGCACCAGTGGAAACACATTTGACATTTATTAAGCTAATTATCAAAGCCTTTTGTATGGATTGAGCCATGGATAACAGAAGGACTTCTAATAGCCACTTGTAAAGTACACTGATTGGAGTGCCAGCTAACCATACCCAGAGTGGGAGTTTCTGATGAGGGCAACTCATTGTTCCTAGGATCTAACACAGTTATCACACTATGCTTCATGTGTTAGATTAACATCATAACAGGTTCTTTGTGGATCTGACTGCATGCATTAAGCTATTATGGGCAAGACAGAATCTGATGCTTTTAAAAGCACATGTCCTAAAAACTATCTTTCAAACCATATGAGCCAGCCAAACTTTATTAATTAGTCCTTAAAAACCCTTCCTTGCAAATCTCTGATCACTAACATCTTGAGCCTAATGGCCACATAAAACCTTCCATGATAACCTGACCACTGTCTGTCATCCTACGTCTGTATCGTGTTACTTTTCAACATTTCAGTTATTTAACCTGCATAATTTTTCTGTTAACCTACTTGCTTTCCCCTGAAAGGTTGCAAGTTGGGAGTAGGGGGCCTCTATCCAAGAATCTTTGTGTAGTGGGTGCCCAGAAAATTCCTGAAGAAGAAAATGAGTTAGTCCTGTTTAGTTGGTTGGTTTTTGATAATTTTCTTTTTAAATTGAAGAGGCTTATCTAGAATAGAGAGGCCTGATGAAGAAACTAAGAAACAAATAAACTTAGTGAAAATCATTAAAGTATGTTTCTCAGCTTTTTTCACTGTGAAGATCATTAAGATACCTTTTTCAAGCTCTTTCAACTGTAATGCTTGGTTTTAAACATTTTATATTGTAAGCCAGCACATGTATACGTATATGAATATGTGTAATTTATATATGTATATACACACATACATAATTGAAGCAAGGTTCACAAAATGCTTTCCTTACTGTGACAAGATGCAGGTTGCTATTTTAAGCACCAGCTATGATTTCACTAAGGTGATTTCACTACCTCTCCTGAGTTGTGACCTGTTACTACAATTTCAAATACACTACATTGGAAGTTTTCTTCCCAAAAGTTCAGGTCAAATTTGGATCATCTTTCTTTATACTGTCTGTTCTAGAATGCAAACTATTAAAGCAAATAGTACCAGAAAGACAAATAGTATAAACCATGAAAGAGAAGTAGGTGAAATATAGCTATGCCTTTCTCCTAAGGAAAAAGGTTACCCCAAAACATCTTTGCATCAATTGATAGCAAAAGGGGGAAAAAAATACGAAAGCCAAAAAATCGGCAAAGGGCAAAAATTGGAACATTTGAATGATCTTTATTTTAGTATTGGTCAGTTGACTTTAGCTAGCCAAGGGGTGTCATCGAGCCCTGGATGGTGGACTAGGGGACAAACTAAGGAATGACAGGTATATCTCGTTAACCAAAAGTCACTCCAGTGAGATATATCAATTACTCATTGAGAATATCCCAACATAGTCCAGGAATTCGAGGGTACCAGAGAATTGGCTTCCAACAGTGAAAGTATCAACATTCCTATCTCCTGCAAAATTCTAGAGCATAATTTTAGATGTGTAACATTTCCTAAGCACTTGGGATGTGCCTTGTAAAACATTAAGACACTTAATCTTTACAATGATCCTAATGAGGTAGCACTGTTGTCCTTATTTTACAAATGAGGAAATTGAGGCTTAGAGGGTTTATGTGATCAGCTCCAAATTGCATAACTATTAACTGGCAGACCAGCACTCAGTTGTATCTCCCATTTATGAGAGATCTTAGATGAAGGTGTGGATCCAATTCCTGCCACACAGCATTCTCCTGTGGAGTCTGGAACTCTTGAGGGATGCCTGGTCAGCAGCAGTCATTTGTGCCAGGCTGCAGGGGACACTGGCCTCCTCCAGGGAGCCTGGGGCTAAGACTCAGGAACACCCATCTCTGCCGAGGCTCAGCCATTTGTATCTGTGTACCTTCCACAGACACTCGGCTGCGCTGTGCTTTGTTTTCTCCCACTTGAAACACTCGCCCTTCAAACCTCATTGGGAAACTGTGATATGAAACTATTCCCAAAGATTGGCAGGTTCTACAAATAGGATGGACATACAGACCATTAATCTCCCAGAATAAGATCCAACCAGTCCATTCTGAAAGAGATCAGCCCTGGGATTTCTTTGGAAGGAATGATGCTAAAGCTGAAACTCCAGTACTTTGGCCACCTCATGCGAAGAGTTGACTCATTGGAAAAGACTCTGATGCTGGGAGGGATTGGGGGCAGGAGGAGAAGGGGACGACAGCAGATGAGATGGCTGGATGGCATCACTGACTTGATGGACGTGAGTCTGGGTGAACTCCGGGAGTTGGTGATGGACAGGGAGGCCTGGTGTGCTGTGATTCATGGGGTCGCAAAGAGTCGGACACGACTGAGCTACTGAACTGAACTGAACTGAGAATTCCTTAGCCATCAGTCTAAGAGCAGGAAGAAAAGGGATCCAGGAGGAATATAGCCAAGAAAAGTGAAAATGAAGTTTTGCTTGATACGTTTTATCATAGAAGATATTAACACTTCTCTCAGGGTTTGAGAACAAATAATTTTTTTAATGAAATAATTTCAGGGCAATCAAACAGGAAATGTACCTACAATCTATCACATGGATGAGCTGTAAATATTCACATAGTCGTAATAAGTAGAGAACATTGAACAAGCCCCAAGTTGTAACTATACTGAGAAGGGGTGGAGGAGAGGGGAGGATAAGGGTGTAAGAGAGTGAAATCTTCAGTGGTAGTAAGTAGAAAATATCTAAAACCAAAAAGTCCAGAATAGGGTAAGCATGTTATTCAGAAATAACAGAAACATAAATAGTAACTAGGAATAAATAATAGGAGAAAAGTCTTAAAAGACTTAAAGACTTAAATGACTCTAGGGAGCAGAAATCAAGTCTGAGGAATAGGAAAGAAAGTGCTGTTTTGTTGTTTTTTAAGACTTGTAGAACGTGTTGCCTTTTAAACTAGTGTACCACTACCTGAAGAGTATGCAGTCAGAGAATGTGCTAGACTTTGGGACAGAGAGCTGTGGGCTCCACCTCTACTACCTATGGGACCTTGGGTTCCGGGTCCTAATGTGTAAAGTGAGACTGTCAATATCTATGTCACCAGAGCAGCATCAAAAAATGACTTAGAGCAGCAATCCCCAACCTTTTTTGCATCAGGGACCAGTTGCGTGGAAGACCATTTTTCCACAGCACAAGTGAGGGCTGGTGGTCCAGGTGGTAATGCGAGTGATGCGGAACGATGGGGAGCCTCGGGTGAAGCTTCAGTCACCTACCACTCACCTCTTGCTGTGCGGCCCAGGTCCTAACAGGCAGCAGACCCAGGGGTTGGGGCCACTGGTTTAGGGACTGCCTAGACTCCGACTGCAGCTCCACTTAACTAATAGTTGTGGAAATTATTTCCCTGTGCCTCAGTTTTCTCTTCTGAAAATGATGGTTATGATAACAGAACCTACCTCAAAGAGCTGCTCAGAGGATTAAAAGAGATTCAGAAGCTCCTGGGACGTAGCGAAGTTCAATAAGTAACTGAGGCATGAGAAGGTTACACACAGCAGCGCATCATGCACTGTGCATGGTGCTTCCCCCTGAATGGGCATCTGCTTCTAAACCACATCCGAAGAATCAGGGAAGAAGCCACCTCTGTCTCCCCAGCAAGACTGAAGGAGTAGCTTGCTACCTCCCCTGCAGTGATGGAGAGATAAGTGGTCCTTGCCCTGCCACCAAGCTCCTCAAAACATACTTTCTGGGAGAGTTATTTGGAGAAAGTAACGGGGGCTTCCCTGGTGGCTCAGACAGTATAAAGAATCTGCCTGCAACATGAAAGACCCAGGTTGGATCCCTGGGTCGGGAGGATCCCCTGGAGAAGGGAATGGTAACCCACGCCAGTATTCTTGCCTGAAGAATCCCCATGGACGGAGGAGCCTGGCGGGCTAGAGTTCATGGGGCTGCAAAGAGTTGGACACAACTGAGTGACTAACAGTTTCATATGAGACTAATTCTTACAGCATTTCACTGGCTTGTTCTTCCATCTGCTTAACGGTTACAAAAGGTTAGGCTAAGAGGAGAATGCCTATTGAGGTGGTCTCTGCCCTCCAGGACTCATGGAGCACCTAGCAGGGCAGCTATACCACCAGTGTGCAGTAGACATGCTCCAGCTTAAACAAGCATCCTCTGATTTCAGGTGAGACTATACCTGGGAAACCTGCCACGCATGGAGAGGTGGCCACGGGAATGATCCAAGGCCACCACCACCCCCAGACATACCTCTTTATACCTGCCTCTCCCAAGAAACAAGACTGTCAAACCCAGATCCCAAGTCACTTCCTGCCTGGGCTTCAGGGCAATTCAAAGAACTGCTAAGTGCAGGTTCTTTCCAAATATATTGGTTTCTTGAAACTCACAAGAAGTCAAACACCAGTAAGGAGGGGATTTCTGAAAGCCACCCACTAGGATGGCAACTGGTGTTCGGTAGTTTCAAATATTAAGAAAAGAAAACATCGGCGTTGATTAGGCAGTATCTAATCTCCCTGAGCACAGGAAGTGAAGGCGATTGAGCCTGATCCGCAGGAGGCCCTGAGGATGTACAAAGCAGCCACTCCTCTAGCAGGGCCCACTCACCGCCTGCAGGCACGCCTGCTTTTCCTGCCTCCAGCTGAGAACCCCAGAGGGAAAGCACCATTAAATTCCCTGTGTGCTGGAGCCCATTAGCTGCACCAAGGTCACCAGGTGAAGGGGTGGGGAAGGAGGGAAGAAAGGATGAGGTCAGCTTGTCAGGCTAAGTTGATGGTCTCAGTGGGAGACGAGCCACGAAGACATTCGTTCCACGAAAGTTTATGGAGCCCCCAACATTCCCCCCGGCACTGACTTAGGCACCCAGGTCACAAACAAAGATGAAACGTGTCTGCACAGAAGGACTGCTCAGACTGGCAGGAGGTTGTCTGACATCTTGGTTCTGCAGCAGTGTGGGAACACAACAGAGGGACCCCTTCCTTCTGCCTTGGTCAGGGATGGTGCTGGGAAGAATAACCTTAGGGTTAAAGTTGTAGGACAAGTTGAAGCTTTCCAGGCAGACAAACAGCTGGGGGAGTTGGGAGGGTGAAAAGGCAGAGGAAGAAACCACGTGTGTGAAGGATGGAGGCTCTGGACATTAGATGTGGAGTAGGGCTGTGTGGAAGGAGTGCTAGAGGCGTTTGGGGAAAGGTGTGAGAAGAGGTTAGAAAGGTTGGCAGTCTGACTACCTGTGGGTGAGAGCAGGGTGGTGGGGTGGGCAGGCAGATGGTGAGGTTCTTGCTGTTGGTCTAGCTAAGAAATGGGGAGAGCAGGAACCACAGCCACAGAGAGGGGACAGGTTTCAAGAGGCTTCTGGGGTAGAATGGATGGGCTCTGCTGACAAACCAGATCAGGGACAGAGTAGAGGATAGTTTCCACTTCCCCTTGGGTTGGAAGATATTGTTCTGTCATTAATCAATTCTGAGAACACAGGGGCGGTGTTGGGGTGAGAGGGTCATGAATTCAGACCTGGCAGTGTTGAATCTGCACTGCCTCAAGCCTGTCCCCATGGAGATGTGCAGTAGACAGTGGGAAATACAGACAGCTCATTTTATCATACTTTGCAGATA
>NW_011495046.1:4538473-4562835 GCF_000754665.1 Bison bison bison
AAAAAAAAAAAAAAAATTGAAGGTTTGTGGCAACGCTGCTTTGAGCAAGTTCATCAGCACCATTTTTCCAACAGCATTTGCTCACATCCTGTCTCTGTTATATTTTGGTCATTTTCACAATATTTCAAATTTTAAACCCTCCACCGGCACAAAGATTACAACTCACTGAAGGTGCAGATGATGGTCAGCAGTTTTTAGCAATAAAGTATTTTTTAATCGAAGTATGTCCTTTTTTTAAGACATAATACTATTGCACACTTAACAGGCTAGAGTATAAATATGCCTTTTATATGCATGGGGAAACTTAAAAAAAAAAAACCTGTTTGGACTCACTTTATTGCAGTGGTCTGGAACAGAATCCCCCAAATCTCCCAGGTGTTCCTGTCCTGGTCTGGAGCCCAGGAGAGCGGCCTTGCCTGCAGGTTTGGACTGCACAGCTGGGAGGGTTAACTCTACATTTTGTTAGTGGGGAACTAGCCTCAGGGATTCTAGTAGGGACACGGGGAGAGGACAGCTTCTCTGACTGGTTAGCTGGGAAAGGAACAAAGCCAGCGCCGCACTGGGGGCTCCACACTCTAGATCTACCCCATGCATGCTGATTGGTTCTCTGGGGACTGCAGTGTGGTGGTTTGTAGAGCAGGCCACTTGGGGCAGACCCAGAACAATGGTCTCCATCAGCGTTATCAGTAATAAGTGAATATCTTTGATCTCCATCTCTCCTACAAACTCATGAGGGGAAGGGTATTATTTATTGAAACCACTTCCAAACTTTCAACACGACTAGTGTATGTTCTGTTTGTTGTACTTTTCTCTCCTCTGCATTTCAAGCAGGTGGTCAGACCTGTTAGGGTGTCCTTTCCTGAGATGTTTTTGCAGGGTGAGAGAGCAATCATTGGTAGCCTGTGCATACCAATGCACAGAAGGACCCCTCAGACTGCAGCCTGTACTTGAAGAGCTATAAGGGAAGAGAGAAGAGATTCGACACTGGACTGGCATCATTGACTCAATGCACATGAGTTTGAGCAAGCTCTTGGAGTTGGGGATGGACAGGGAAACCTGGCGTGCTGCAGTCCATGGGGTCGCAAAGAGTCGGACATGACTGAACAACTGAACTGACTGACTGGGAAGAGAGGGAAATGTCAGCAGGTCCACAGGACTGGGGTCTGGATGCTGCTCTGAGTCAACTTGCCAGAGAGGTGACAAGTCCTCAGTGAAGGCAGTTAATCAGAGTAGTTGAAAAGGCTGGACCTCAGGCCCAGCAGCACTTCTTTGCTCCAAGCAGCCAGGTCACTGGCTTTGAGGAACCACAGGCCCAGACCAGGGAACATCTCAACAATTATCAGCCAGAACCAAAGACCAATGAATGGCTTTGCCTAGAGGGGCCTTCCAGGAGGAGCCAACATTGACATACTCCTAGATGGAAGGGGGGACACTTACAGAGACTTAATTTCCTGCCAACACAGTAGAATGGGGACTCTCTGTGAGACTGAAGTTGATTTAAACAAAGTCAAGAAGTGTGTTAATTACTTCACCTCAGGGTCTGACCACAGTTATCAGAACACAGAGGTACTGGGAGTACTGAATACAGGTTTCAGAGGGAGTAAAACCAAGGAGTGTGGGCAAAAGCCTGGACAATCTCAGAGCTTGGAGTAAGGGAAGAAAGAAGGGCTTCCCAGGTGGCATGGTGGTAAAGAATCTGCCTGCCAACGGAGGAGACGCAAGAGATGTGGGTTCGATCCCCGGGTCAGGAAGACCCCCTGGAGAGGGAAATGGCAACCTGTCCCAGTATTCCTGTCTGGAAAATCACATGGACAGAGGAGCCTGGAGGGCCACAGTCCATGCGGCCGCAAAGAGTCATGACTGAGCACCCACAAAGAAAGAGGGAGCTGAAAAAGTGGAATCAGCAAGGCAAGATATGCTAAAGAACAGAGCTAATAGCATTAAATCCTGCACAAGTCCACCAAGACAGGGATTGAAATGTGCCACATGATCTGGCATTTAGGATGACCTTAGTAGAGCAGTGCTGTGGAGGTGGACCTGAATGCAAGGAATAAATGTCACATTCTCAAGAAAAGCAACAGAGGAAGGAGGGAGAAATCAGGGGTCATACACAGATGGAAGTGGAGGGAAGGTTTCTTTTTAAGAGACATGTGGAACTTCCCTGGTGGTCCAGAGCTGAAGAATCCACCTGTCAATTCAGGAGACATGGGTTCAGTTCCTGGTCCAAGAAGATCCCACATGCCTCAGAACAACCAAGGATATGCACCACGACTACTGAACCTGTGAGCCTACAGTCTATGCCCTGCACCAGGAGAAGCTGCTGTGACGAGCAGCCCTCGGCCCCACAACAAAGAGTAGCCCCCACTCACTGCAACTGGAGAAAGCCCGCACACAGCCAAAAATAAATATAAATTAAGAGGGATTCCTGAAAGTGCCTCAAGTTAGAGGAGACGGAGGCAATGCAACAACTGTGGAAACTTGATGCAGCTGGATCCAGAGGTCAGGAACATCTGCACATGTTGAGGAACTAGCCCAGGTAGGGAGTAGGAAAATGGAAAGGAGGGCAGAAGGGAGTAGGCTTCTAAGATGGTGCCTGGGGATCTCTGCCTCCTGGTACTCACACCCTTGTGTAGTCCCCTCCCTTTAAGTGCGGGCCAGACTTACTGGCCCAATTCTAACAGAATGCAGTAGAAGTGACGGTAAGCCACTTAGGATGTTCAGTTTTATAAAAAGACTGTGGTTTCTATCTTGGGCACTCTTAAACTGCTGTCTCTTGGACTGCTCCCCCTTAGCGGGTATCAGCTGCCATGTGTAGGCAGCCCTGTGTCAAGGCCCACATCAGTGACCCCAGAAGAGGGTCCTTAAGCACCAGCCAATAGTGTGATTGCCCTCTTATGAGAGACCTGGAAGGAGAAGCACCCAACGAAACCACAGCCAGAGTGCACCAACTGTATGATGATAAATGTTTGTTACTGTTTAAGCCACTAAGTTTTGAATGCAGCAGTGAATATCAAGGAGTAGATACGTTTGCATGCAGCGAAGGCAAACATCTGAGGGAGCACGTGCCTGAAACCTTCCCATCTTCTGTGCTGAGAGCAAGTTGAAAAAAGAACAAAATTTTGGTGTGGGTACAGTGGAAGATGGGAAATTTAGTGCCTAAGCATGCATGACGGAGAAGGCAATGGCACCCCACTCCAGGACTCTTGCCTGGAAAATCCCATGGACGGAGGAGCCTGGAAGGCTGCAGTCCATGCGGTTGCTGAGGGTTGGACACGACTGAGTGACTTCACTTTCACTTTTCACTTTCATGCATTGGAGGAGGAAATGGCAACCCACTCCAGTGTTCTTGCCTGGAGAATCCCAGGGATGGGGGAGCCTGGTGGACTGCTGTCTATGGGGTCACACAGAGTTGGACATGATTGAAGTGACTTAGCAGCAGCAAGCATGCATAAAAGAGTGGACCCCTATTCTTAAGAGCCCAAGTGAGATGGGTGATTTAAAAAAAAAAAAAAAAGTTAAAGCTACTGCAAAATGCAGTTAAGGAATTATGGTCCAGAATAATAGGATTTACATTTGACCTGTAATAGGACATACATTTACTATGTCCCTGACACCCTGAAATAGAAGAGAAAGAGGTTGTTGAAATGACCAGGATTGGGAATTTATAAGATGATGGAGTAGAAAGCCAAAGAAGCCGATCAGTTGAAGATGCCAGGAAGAGATGGGCCACAATGATGGAGCAGAGGAGGAAAACAGGTGGTGGTCAGAAGGTCACAACTGGCTGGGTAGAAAATGGAAGGTAGCCTCAATGAAGCTGGTTAATGGGTTTAAGAGTGAGAAGAGTCAAACGCTCTAGGTCTATGATCAGAGGGGAGCAGTTCTGGGTAACCAAATGACTCAAGGTGTGCCTTTGGGTGCAGGTTTATTAAATGAGTGCCTTCTGCCAACACCTCTCAGTTCGGCTCAAGCCAGACTGAGCTTCCTCCATCCCATCACCATGAATGCAGCGCTTTGGCCACAAAAGACTCCGGTGGGGACTTCCCTGGTAGTCCAGTGGTTGAGAATCTGCCTTGCAATGCAGAGGACATGGGTTCCATCCCTGGCCTGGGAACTAAGATCCCACATGCCGTGGAACAACTAAGCCCGTGCATAGCAACTACTGAGACTGCACGCTTTGGAACCCATAGGCCACAACTAGAGAGTCCATGCACCGCAAAGAAAGAATCTACATGACACACAAAGATCCTGTGTGCCACAATTAAGACTGATGCAGCCAAACAAATACATTGTTTTGCTTTGTTTTGTTTAAAAAGACTCGTGTGGTTCTGTTCTTGTCACGTCAACCTGGGTTGCCCTCCCTTCTACCCCCATTTTTCCCCAAGAGATTCCTTCTTAGCTTTTAAGCTCCAGCTCATGTTCTGTGTCCTAGACCCTCACAAATGTCTCCCATCTAAATTAATGCCTCCCACCTCTAGCTTAAAGGAAAACAGTCCTGAATATTCATTGGAAAGACTGATAATGAAGCTGAAACCTCAGTACTTTGGCTACCTGATGTGAAGAACTGCCTGATTGGAAAAGACCCTGATGCTGGGAAAGATTGAAGGCGGGAGGAGAAGGGGATAACAGGATGAGATGGTTGGATGGCATCACTGACGTGATGGACATGTGTTTGAGCAGGCTCTGGGAGTTGGAGATGGACAGGGAAGCCATCCATCCACCGCAGGGAAGCTGCGGCCCAAGGGGTAGCAAAGAGTCGGACATGACTGAGTGACTGAACTGAAGCTCCAGTCTGGCTGTACATCTGTTACCACCCACCTTGAGTTTTCCATACATTATCATGTTGATGGGGTTTTCTGTTTTCTCCACTGGCAGGTACATCCTTGGAGGGTAGGCACTGATCTACCTAAAGCCAGGATCTTTAGGTAGCTGGTGTTCCCAGCAGGGAGGCTGAGTCAGTGCTCAGGACTGAACTGGATAAAGTAATAAGATAAGGCTGAAGACACTAAGCAGACGGTAAGCGTATCTGAGGAACTCCAAGATCAAAGAGGTAGCGGGAGAGAGCACTGTACTCACTGTGCACCTGCCAACACTCACCACAGCTGTGCCAGGGAGATCTTCCAAGTGTGGAAAACTAAAGCTCAAAGGTTCAGTCTTGGCCATCACTTGTGTTTTTACTCCTCCCTAAGGTCTCAAGCAGTCTCAAGACTAAAATCCATCAGTCTGGTAGTAACTCCCAGAATCCCTCTCCAGCCCAGAGTGCACCCGTGCTGGACTCTAGACACGACTCATACCACCTCTCACAGGTCTCTGAAACTCCATAGTCACAGACTCGTGATTCCACCCAAAATGTGCTTTTCCCACAGCCGCCTTCATTCTAGTAAATGGCCACTCCACTCTACCAGTCAGGACTGAAACAGTGACTCTGCTCTTTCACAACCTTCCCCCAGCAGTTCTACGGGCACCACTCGTAGGTGTCTAAATTCGACCACCCACTCCCCTGCCACACCATTTCTAGTACCTGCCACCTGGACTATTGCCTTTCCTAGCCACCTCTCGGCTTCCCTCCCCGCCCCCTTCAGCCTGTTCTCAGCGCAGCAGCAGAGCAGAGAGGTTCTCTTCAAACGTAAATCCTATTATTCTGCCCTCCCGCTTAAAGCCTTCCAGGGGTGCCCCATCTCAGACCCTCAGATGGGGGGGGGTCACATCAGGTCATACCTGATCCACTGCTTCTATTTTTAAAATAGCTTTATCAGATATAATTCGCATACCATACGGTTTGCCTGCCTACAGTGCACAACGGTGTGGCTTTTAGCACATTCTCAGAGTTGGGCAGTTACCATCTCAATGGATATTAGACCATTTCCATTGTTTCAAACAGAAACTGCATGCCCCTAGGCATCACTCCCCAATCTTACCCCTCTTCCAGCCCCAGGCAACCTGCTTTCTGTCTACTTACATTTCCCTTTTGTGGATATTGCCTAGAAACCTTTCTGAGTTTCTCTCCTCCTGAATCCCCTCCCCCGCTCTTCCATTTTCCTCCTCCTATTCCACCCAACACCTTGGCCTCCCGGTGCTCCCTGATCATTCCCTTCAAAGGGCCTTTGCACAGCTGTTCTCTTCACCTGAACTCCTCGCTCCCTGGATCTCTGCACAGCCACACTTCCTGTCTCAGCTCAAATATCACCTCCTCGGGGATGGAGAAGGAAATGGCAACCCACTCCGGTATTCTTGCCTGGAAAACCCCATGGACAGAGGAGCCCGGTAGGCTACAGTCCATGGAGTCGCAAAGAGTCTGATACGACTGAGCGACTTCACTTCACTTCACTTCACTTCAGGGAAGGAAGCCTTCCTGACCTCTGCACAAACCAAGCCTCCCACATTCCTTCACCCCCACACCCTTCCCACATTCTCCATGTCACTGATCATTATATATAATGCATAGAGTTTATACAATATATATCAAATATATATTTGATATTAAGTGTACATGTGTGTGCATGTGTATTCCTTTTTTAAACTGCCTGTGTCTCCCTGCCACACATGGAATATAAAAGGGGTTACTACTTTTGTACCCATAGTGCATTGAGCAGCACCTGAAATATACACTATCAGTTCAGATCAGTCGCTCAGTCGTGTCCGACTCTTTGCGACCCCATGAATCGCAGCACACCAGGCCTCCCTGTCCATCACCAACTCCCGGAGTTCACTCAGACTCACATCCATCGAGTCAGTGATGCCATCCAGCCATCTCATCCTCTGTCGTCCCCTTCTCCTCCTGCCCCCAATCCCTCCCAGCATCAGAGTCTTTTCCAATGAGTCAACTCTTCACATGAGGTGGCCAAAGTACTGGAGTTTCAGCTTTAGCATCATTCCTTCCAAAGAAATCCCAGGGCTGATCTCCTTCAGAATGGACTCACTATGAACAAGGCTAGTGGAGGTGATGGCATTCCAGTTGAGCTATTTCGAATCCTGAAAGATGATGCTGTGAAAGTGCTGCACTCAATATGCCAGCAAATTTGGAAAACTCAGCAGTGGCCACAGGACTGGAAACATTTTCATTTTTCCAGTCAGTTTTCATTCCAATCCCAAAGAAAGGCCATGCCAAAGAATGCTCAAACTACCGCACAGTATTCACTATAAATATCACCAAATGAACAGTAGAAACAGGACTTGAACTTGAGTCCACTGGAAGCCTATACCTTCAGTTGTTGTACTCTGTAGGTCTTAGAAAATGAGAAGGATTTGGACAGCGGCAAGAAGCAGGCTTCCCTGGTGCCTCAGATGGTAAAGAACCTGCCTGCAATGCAGGAGACCCGGGTTCAATCCCTGGAGATAGAAATGTCAACCCACTCCGTTTTTCTGGCCTGGAGAATTCCATGGACTGCATAGTCTATGGGATCACAAAGAGTTGGACACAACTGAGCAACTCACACACACACAAGAGGTAGAAAGGTCAACCACCCATGCTTAGTGTGCTGGACACTGAGGGGCATTGCCCAGGTCTCACCCCAGGTTGAGGGGTTCTTTAACCCAGCTTCCGGAAGCGTTGGTAGGATCCTTAGAGCTGGCCCTGGTCTACAGCGAGCTGCCTCCCCCATGGCCTCTCTGCGCCTTCCCAGAGAAGTCTGTATCCAGTGGTCAGTGCAGGGGTATAAAGCCTGCCCTGGGTTCCATCCTTGCTCCAGAGCTCCTCATGACATCAGCTGAAGCCTCTGTTGGGACAGCATCAAAGTTCAACTTTTCCTTCCATCCATCCTGCTCCTTCGCCTCTCCCCCGTTTCCTGGGGTTCACTCCCCAGGAAACTTTGTGCAGGCAAACCTCTGTTGCAGAGCCTGCTTCCTGGGGAGCTCAGCCTGTGATACTCAGAATAAATCATTGAATAACCTTCCAGAAAAGTCAAAGGATCTTTTGGAAACTGGACACAAAACAAAGAAGCTGGGCCTCTGAAAGCTATGCCAACAACCAGATGAACCCATCCAACCTGCATTTACACCAGCCAGGCTCTTCATTCCACGTGATGAGCGTGGAAAGGAAGAGGACGTGGTGCACAGGGCCCATGACCACCACCTCAGCTGGGAGCAGCCCTCATGTTTACGTGAGCAGCTTTCTTTCTTAGACCAGCAGACCTCGGCTTGGGTCCCTGTCTGCACCGTGACCTCACCCCAGTGGGCCAAATCCATAGCAAGTCGTGAGTCATCAGGCTCCATCATAATTTCCTCTTAGCTACGTACCCCGCCCCCACCCCACGGACAGTGGTTATCTCTACCTCCTCTTCTGGAGCCTGGCTGTTGAGTGGGAGAAAAGAGGGGAGGGAAAAAGGAGTCGATCAAGAAATGACAGCCCCAAGGGGGCAGCAATACCCCTGCCTGAAATCGAGAGAGGAGTTGGGAAAATTATTAAAATAACACTTGCCTGTCAGTCTTGCAGTTGAATAAGAAATTAGAAGGTGGTCTCCTCCCTAGTGTGGATGCAGCTTGAGGACAGGCATCTGTTATCATAAGTAACAGTGCAGCCATTCGTAGGACTGCGAGTCATCCTCAGGCCACTGCTCGTAGAGGAAACTGTGCCCAGCTCTATTGTGAGCTCCTGACACATGTTCACTAGTCTCACCCTCATAACGATGAGGGAGGGGCCAGCATTACCACCCTCATCCTGCGGACCAGGAGACTGAGGCCCAGAGAGCTTAAGAAAGGGAAGGAAACTCACTAAGGCCGCACAGGTTACAAGTGGCTTTGGCCACTGTACCCGCCACACTGCCATTGTGTGTAATGCGGGGCTGAAGTCAGTGCTGGGGTTTAGTGGGGTTGGGATTAGGAGTTACACTGCCCCAGGGGTACTCCTCACAGCTACCCACACACCCATCAGAAGCAAGTCGGGGTGAGCAGCATCCCTCGCCCCGAGAAACCTGGGTTAAAGAGAACATGGGTTAAGGAGAAGCACAGGGGCTTCCTTCCCTCCAAGGCCCCCTTCTTCCTGCCTACTGTAGGGGCTGTGAGCATCGCATCTTGATGCATGGTGTCTGCTTTCTCTCTGATGCGTTCATTCTTTCCAGATTTTTTCTTTCCATTTGCTCACCAGGGAAGGCCTGCTGGGGTGGAAACATCACGCATGAGCTAAAGGAGAACAATGGGTGCTGGCTGCTGAGGAAGCCTCGACTGTGGTGGCTTATATTGTGGTTCCAGAGCTTCCTCCAGGCAAGATCTGATCTTACAAGACACCCAGCGGGCTGGTGGAGACATTCATCACTTCCTTCCTCAGCAGAGGTGCTAATAAAATAAACTTTTCCTCTCACGGGCCAGTTGGCTGCTGTGTTGATTACAGCAAGATCTTCATGGACTCTGGTTCTTCTCTTGCCCTTTCAGAGTGTTATCTTCCTTGTACGTACAAGTCCCAGGCCCTCCCAACACACACACAAAGAACTTAGCTGTGTTATTCCGTGAACATCTCTAGGTACTGTTACTTATTCCCAAATTCCCCTCCTGAACCAAAAAGAGTGATAATCTCCTTAGAATCCAGATGTGGGAGCCAGGAGAATGTATTCATTCAGCTAGACAAGTGTTTCCCAAGCTGTTTTCATTATCACCACTTAAAGAACCCTGTCAGGCAATTTTTTTCCTTATTGCCCTTCTTCCCATGATATGACTGTATATCAACATATCTCAGGGCATGAACCATTGTAATATATAAGATTTTTTTCACATACATTTGCCCCTCGCCCCCCTTCACCTAAGAAACACCTTGGAAGCAGCATTACCTACTAAGAATACATGAGCTGCCGGGGACTTCCCTGACAGTCCAGTGGTTAAGAATCTGCCTTCCAATGCAGGTTCAAGCCCTGGTTGGGGAGCTAAGATCCCACATGCCTCATGGTCAAGAAACCAAAACATAAAACAGAAGTAATACATTGTAACAAATTCAATAAAGACTTTAAAAAATGGTCCACATTAAAAAAAAAATCTTAAAAAAGAATATATGAGCTAGAATCAGCAACTGAGATCCCAGCCTGGCACTTTGTTCCTTTTCGATGGTGATTGCCAACATCCTGCCCAGTGCTGCACTTCTTGCTCCTAGTTATAAATCAACTCCCATCTGCCTCTCACAGTCAAACCTTAAGCCTGGAGTAATTTAAATCCTATGCAATTACCTAAAAAGAGAAATGAGTGACTGTGTTCATCAAAAGACTAAGTACAAGAATACTCCTAACCCTTCTACACTATTGGTGGTAATGCAAATTGGTACAACCATTCTGGAAAACAGCATGGAGGTTCCTTAAAAAACTAAAATAGAGCTACCACATGACCGTGCAATCCCACTCCTGGGCATATATCCAAAGAAAAAGATGATCTGAAAAGATTCGTCCACCTCAGTGTTCACTGTAGCACTTTTTAAAATAGCCAAGACGTGGAAGCAACCTAATTGTCCTCAGCAAAGGAATGGACATAAAGGAGATGTGGTACAAATATACAGTCAGCCATTAAAAAGAATGAAATAAGGCTATTTGTAGCAACATGGATAGACTTAGAGATCGTCATCCTGAGTGAAGTCAGACAGAAGGAGAAATATCACATGACGTCCCTTATATGTGGAATCCAAAAAAGAATGATACAAATGAACTTACAAAACAGAAATCGACTCACACACTTAGAGAACGGACTGATGTGTGGCAGGGGGATTGAGGTGGAGGATGGGGGGAAGGGATAGTTAGGGAGTTTGGGATGGACACCTATACACTGCTATATTTAAAATGGATAACCAACAAGGACCTACTGTAGAGCACATGGAACTCTGCTCAAGTTTATTTGGCAGCCTGGATGGGAGGGGAGCTTGGGGGGGAATGAATACGTGTGTATGTATGGCTGAGTCCCGTCACTGTTCACCTGAGGCTATCACAACACTGTTTGTTAATTGACTATATCCAGATATAAAAAGTTAAAAAAATGAAATACCTAAAAAAGAAAAAGAATGTTCCTAGCAACTTTAATCACAACAGCTCTAAACTGGAAACAATCTTAGTGATCTTTAATAAGAGAAAAGATAAATAAATTAGGATATACTCATACAATGGAATATTACCAACAATAAAAAGAAACAAGCTACTGGCACATATAGCAACATGGATAAATTGCAAAAACAATGTAAATGGAAGAAAACAGGCACAATGGCAGAACAGTATGGTTCCACATCTGTGAGGTTCAAAAACGGGCAAAACTAGTCCATGGTAATATTCAGAACAGCAGTTACCTCTGGGATGACGTAGGGGGAAACTTCCTCCTCCTCTATCTTGACCTGCCTGATTGCTACATAGGTTTGCTCAGGTTAAAATGCACGTACTTTATAATAATTCTAGCTCTACACTAGAATTTTGTGGGCGTATCGCTGCCAATTATAAGGTAAAATTTTAAACAGGTCCTTGAAAGCTCCTAAAAAAAATTAACCAGAGGTGCCTGGTTTCCCACACAGAGACCTACTCTATGGAGCAGAGTTGAGAAACTGACCCTTATCCAACCCCCCAGGTATTTCTGCTACAGGTTGTCCTGGCATTCCACTCTAAGACACAATGGTCAAGAAGGAATTTACTGGCTCCAACAGCATCTTGTTGCGTGTTCCTTCTCCATAAACCTAAAGGACTTGAAGTGAATGGAATAAATGTAGCAAAAGGTTCCCTGAAAAAAACTGTGAGAAATGCAACAGCAATAGATCTTATGTCCATAAGCTTAAATTGAATCAATCTGTAGGCAAACTGGCCCTTAGGAATGAAGACCCAGATGTTGGACACAAGGAAAAAAGGCAAAGAAAGGAATACTTTAGACTAAACAGTTTTTCATTGCTGCAGTTGAGTACTCTGGTTCCATCCCACCATACACCACTGTGTGTGGAAGGCAGAGAATCATATCTGTACCTGAGTACTAGCTCCTGTGGAGTTGTGTGACTTTGGGTAAATTACTTAACACCTCTGATCTTCAGTTCCTTCTGTAAAATGGGAATAACAGAATTTACTTCATGGGGTTGTTGTAAGGATTAAAAGAGAGAAAGAATATAAGGAATATATGATACTATATGTGTTAGTCACTCAGTTGTGTCCGACTCTTTGCAACCCCATTGACTGTAGCCCACCAGGCTTCTCTGTCCGTGGGATTCCACAGGCAAGAATACTGGAGTGGGCTGCTATTCCCTCCTTCAGGGGATCTTCTGGACGCAGGGATCAAACCTGGGTCTGGAAGATCTCCTGCATTGCAGGCAGATTCTTTACTGTCTGAGCAACCAGGGAAGTGTATGATATTAGGGAAGGAAAAAAATCTTTTTCCCTCTACTCTCTTAGGTTCTCTGCACCCCACTCCAGTACTCTTGCCTGGAAAGTCCCATGGATGGAGGAGCCTGGTAGGCTGCAGGCCATGGGGTCACTAAGAGTCGGACACGACTGAGCGACTTCACTTTCACTTTTCACTTTCATGCCTTGGAGAAGGAAATGGCAACCCACTCCAGTGTTCTTGCCTGGAGAATCCCAGGGACGGGGGATCCTGGTGGGCTGCCGTCTATGGGGTCGCACAGAGTGGGACACAACTGAAGTGACTTAGCAGCAGCAGCAGCAGCTTTTAGGTTCTCTACATGGAGCCTGTAAATTAGGCTGACAAAAGACAGATTAACAAGAAAAACAGTTTACTAATATGTGCAGTGCACCAGTGATGGGTAACTCAAAGGGGTGATTACAGCTGGGCTCTGTGACATCTTAACAAAAGAATAACACACTTTTAGAAGTGACAAGAAAAGGAAAAGGAATTTAAATTTCTATGGCAGCAAATTATGGGAAGGCAAATACAGAGCAGGAACCAATGAAAGGCAAAGTCTTGTTAGTAGAGTTTGCTAGGCAGAGTCCTCTGGTGCCATCTCTGAGCTGGTAAGGGTCTAGAGGTATTTCCAGCGATAAACTTCAGTCCCTTCTGGGAGAGAGGGGGAAAGGGACACCTTTCTGAACTTCGGTCCTACTTTTAGGTAATTATGGATCAAATGAGAGCTTTTCTTATATTCGCTTCTCAACTGCCTGCAGTTCAAAATAATCCTTATGCCAAAGCGGCGTATTTTGGGGTAGCATATTCTGCTGCCTTTCATATACTTGGCATGCAGAAGGAACTTGTAAAGTGCAGCCCATCTTTCCTGAAATTTAAGTTGTTTGCAATAGCTTCAGCCCCTCATATTTATTGGGCACCGATTTTGTGCCTAACTTTGGGCTTCCCTGATAGCTCAGTTGGTAAAGAATCCGCCTTCAATTCAGGAGGGCCCAGTTCAATTCCTGGGTCTGGAAGATCCACTGAAGAAGGGATAGTCTATGCACTCCAGTATTCTTGGGCTTGATTCAGCTGGTAAAGAATCTCCCTGCAATGCAGGAGACCTGGGTTTGATCCCTGGGTTGGGAAGATCTCCTGGAGGAGGGAAAGGCTACCCACTCCAATATTCTGGCCTGGAGAATTCCATGAACTGTATATAGTTCATGGGGTCATAAGAGTCGGACATGACTGAGTGACTTTCACTTTGTGCCTAACACTATGCCAGGGCCATGAGATGCAGACCCTCACAGTAGAGGGGGGCGTGATGGAATGACCTAGGAGGACAGGAACTGGGGATAAGGCTGCATGGTACAGGCAGCCCACCAGTCTCGGGGGATGAGGGACAGGGCCTCAGAGTTCTCCCAAACCGAGTTCAGCAGGCTAAAGGGAAGTTGCCAGAAAGGAAAGCATAAGGACCAGTGAAGGCCTAGGGTGAACAGGGCATCTAGCTGTGTAGACTTTCTGGGTTCTGTTTCATGAGGACATTGATTCAAAAGCCAGCATCTAGGGAAAGACCGCTGAGTACCAGGCATGGGGTCAGAAGTGTGAAGAACATGAGGCTGACTAAGTCAGTCCCTGCTCTCAGGGGCCTTGTGATCTGAATCAAGCCCTCCTCACACCACTGCAGGGACGGAAAGCAGGGGGTTGAATTACACACATAATTTGTGTCTAACCTATGTCATGAACCACCTGCTAGTCCGAAGAGGGGAGGGTGGAGGTCTGGGGTGCTCTAACTATTTGGCTGCTGAACCCAGTAACAGTCTCTGACGCTGGAGGGAGTCAGCAAGCACGTGACTGTCCACATCTGACTACCCCCATCACCCTCAGGTAACAGAGCTTCTGAGGTTCTGTTTCTTGAAAGCCAATTGCCAGGAAACCTTCATGAGTGGCAGAAATCATACCTCTGGTGGGTCGGCAGTGTCTCTCCCCAGCTGTCTCCGGCCGAATCCAAAGGCCACCGTGTCACACTGTCATAAATTCAACTCTTTCAAGGGAACTTATGCTGCTCTGTGAATTGGGTAACCTCTCCAGGGCTGTGAGAAGTGCTTCACGCTCAGTACCCTACTAGTAACTGTTTAACATGCTCTGGAAGAAAAAAAAAAGCCTGAATTTGTTCACCGTTTCTCTGGTGTAAATACTCCCACCATGACCAATTTCAAGCTACCAAGGCTATGCCACTGAATGTGAAATTGGGAAGAGATATGTACAGTCAGCTCTGGCAAGCAGAAGGGAGCTGCTTTAGCACACCACTGAGTCACACTCTCTACGGTCCCTGAAAGATGACTTACCAGAATGATCTGTAAATGGAACTTCAGTGATGAATAATGTCATATTCTTAAAATCCCAGAAGCATTGCTAGAAACATCTTTGGGCACTATAGTGACCTGCTTTCAGAGCTGGGCCCATGGTTCTTGTCTCCTCTGGACCAGGTTATCTTCCATATCAGGTCTCATCCTTTGTCTGCCCTGTCACCTCCTACCCATCCATCCTTCCATTTGGAGCTTGAGTCACTTCCTCAAGGAAGTCTTCCCAACATCCCAGCCTCCACCTAGTTCTCCCTACCATGAGCTCTCAAAGTCGCACCCTTATCTCCTTCCTGGGCTCATCACAGCTTTTAATAGTAAATGTTGTTGATGTGGGGCTTGCCTGGCAGTCCAGTTTTTAAGAACCCACCTACCACCTACCAGTGCAGGGGACATGGGTTCAATCCCTGGTCTGGGACGATTCCACATGCCTCGGGACAACCAAGCCCCAAAACTACTGAGCACATGCTCTAGAGCCCTTAGTTGCAACTACTGAGCCCACACACCCTGGAGCCTGTGCTCAGCAACGAGAGAAGCTGCAACAAGCCTGCACATTTTGCTGAAGAGTAGACCCCATTTGCCACAAGTAGAGAAAGCCTGCATGCCGCAATGAAGACCCAGTGAAGTCAAAAATAAAAATAAATTAATTAAAAAAAAATTATCCTTTAAAAAATGTTGTCAGTATGATTATCTGATTTATATCTCTTTCCCTCTAAATTCCCAAAGAGCAGAGCCTTGTCCCCATGGATCCCTCCTCCTGGCACATGATGAGGGCTCAGAATATACTTGTGAGATAAAAACGTACAAGATGTAAAGAAGAGTCTAAACCAAGAGCACCAACGCAAGGCAGAGGCAGAGCTAGAGCTCCCTTCAGGATCATCCCACAGAGCTTTCTCCACCTCCAGTCACTCGCAAGAGTTTCAGCTTCAGTGTCAATTCAGCCCCGGAGTCACCCTCATCCAATAGAGGAGAAGAATTTCCAGCTCTGATGAAGTGCTGGGCTACTACCAGCTTTATTTGCTTGTGTTCAGTTCAGTCGCTCAGTCGTGTCCGACTATTTGCGACCCCATGGGCTACAGCATGCCAGGCTTCCCTGTCCATCACCAACTCCTGGAGCTTGCTCAAACTCATGTCCATCGAGTCAGTGATGCCATCCAACCATCATATCCTCTGTCATCTCCTTCTCCTCCTGCCTTCAATCTTTCCCAGTATCAGGATCTTTTTCAATGAGTTAACTCCTTGCATCAGGTGGTCAAAATATTGGAGTTTCAGCTTCAGCATCAGTCCTTCCAATGAATATTCAGGACTGGTTTCCTTTAAGATTGACTGGTTTGATCTCCTTGCCGTCCAAGGGATTTTCAAGAGTCTTCTCCAACACCACAGTTCAAAAGCATCAATTCTTCAGCTCTCAGCTTTCTTTATGGTCCCACCTTTCTTTATGGTTCCACTTGTGTACAAGTGAACACAGATCTCCCTCTGGCCAGATGCAGCCCAAGGACCCTGGACTTGCTACAGGAGTCTCTTTGGCAAAGAGAAATGCTCCTCTTTCTTGGAGCACACAGCTTGGTGGCAGCACTAGAACTGAATTTCCGCCCTTAGTCCAACACCTTTGTGCATCGAACAATCTGCAGAAGTCTGCACAGCAGCCCTGCTGGCGCCACCTCCCCCAGAGCCAACCTCACCAGGATCTAAGAACAGAGAGCTGCAGGTAGAGGGTACAGCAGTGCTCGAGGCAGGGCTGAACTCAGGTATCGAGAAACAGGAGGGAGTCAGAGAGGGCATCAGGGGCCAGAAGGGGAAGGGCTTCAAGTTAAGTGAAGAGCTTATATTTTCAGGGCTGGTTGAATTGATTAGAAGTCATAAAATGGATAAAACAAGAATTTTCATTCTTATGATCTATTGACCATGAATGGAAATAGACCCTGAGGGAGTATACCGAGGTGGTCCCCTTATTATACACAATAGTCTGGGGACCAGGTCCCCTCCCAGGGCATGCAAGACCTAAGCCAGGTTGTACTGTGAACTCTCCTCCCTCCACCTTCCCCTCCAGGTAAAAGCAGGTTACCATAAGCACAAAAAATGTCCCTAAAGGGGTGGACATTTACTGTTACACGTACCTATCCCCTTTCCCTTCTTTTAGCATTGTTTCTTTCCCTAATCCAAAGATGTGATTTGATTGAGGGCAGCCATGTTCTTATAGAGTCTGCTCTTGGTCTAAGGTGGAAACTTGGCAGAATTCTCCCCTGGGATTCTTTAAAATATAAACCAGAGAGATCTGGTTCATATTTCTGAGGACTTCCCTGGTGGCTCAGACGATAAAGAGTCTGCCTGTGGTGCTGGAGACCAGAGTTCAATCCCTGGGTTGGGAAGTTCCCCTGGAGAAGGAATTGGCAACCCACTCCAGTATTCTTGCCTGGAAAATCCCATGTGTGGAGGAGCCTGGCAGGCTACAGTCCATGGGGTCACAAAGAGTCAGACATGACTGAGCGACTTCACTTCCAGAGAGACCTGAGTAATTCCTTTCTGGTGCATTCATTTTCCTTTTTTTTTTTTTTTTTTTTGGTGGGGAGGGGTGAGCACTTATTGCTAAAGTATGCTTATGAATAAAGGATGCAATGGTAATAAAAGGGAAAAACAAGGTCTTGCCCCCACGGAGGTTACAATTTAGTGGGAGGGACTAGTCTGGTCCCTCCCCTAGCTTGTGAAATTACAACAGGGACAGTTACTACCAAGAAGAGGCTGGTGGTATTCTGAGACCTATGACAGGAGGATTGACCTAGCAAAGTTGATGACTGTGCTGAGAAATAGGTGTTGCAAATGGAGCGTGAGAAGACTAAGTGGCAGGAGAGAGGGTGGTGAGCATAGGGAGAGAGGACAGCCATCACTTGAGAAGAGGGAGAAGGGTAGAGTATATCCTGGTGCCAGATGAGGGTTGAGGTATAGGAAGAGCCTACACCTTAGGCTCCAATTAGGAATTGTGTTTGGTTCTAATTATAGAGACCCACAATAGTAGTGGCTTCAGTAAGACAGACATTTGTCATTTCTTACCTAAAAGCCATCTGTAGATAGAAAGTAGGCATCTTTATCCCAGGCTCCTTCCACTATTTTCTCTGCCACCTTCAGTGCTCTTTTCCATCCTCAAGTTCTCCTCATACTCTCAAGATGACTGCCCTAGCACTAGCTATCACATCCACATTTCAGGCAGAAGGAGGAGGACGGCATCAGGGCAAAACTGGCAAAACTTCCAGCTGAGTCAGCCTTTTGTAAAGGACTTTCCCTAGAAACTCAATTACTTCTGCTTCCATCTCATTGTCCATCCCTGAAGGCAAAGAGAAACTGGAAAATGTGGTCTCTTCAGCCAGGTACATTGCCACTTCCAACAAGAGGAGAATTTTGTTACCAAGAAAAAAGGGGAAAATTTCAGATGTCTTTGAGATGCCCAAGAGAAGACAGCAGTTAGGTAAGAGGATACAAACTCTTAAAGCTTGGAGGAAGGTCTGTTTTGGAAAATAAATAAGGGAAACCTCTAGAGATGGTGATTGAACAAGATCTCTGTGGGCATGAATAAGGTCTCTGTCAGAGGAAGTAAGAGGACATAGGATACAGCCTCGAGGAATTTCAACATTGGATGGCCAGGTAGGAGGCTAAGCCTCTCGAGAAGACAGAGCAAGAGAGGGACAAGAAGCTGGTAGATGTGAGGCTATGGCACCCCATAGTGGGGATGGCCCCTTCTGCGGGGAGAGAGAAGAAACAATCCTTGGAGAGAGCTAACCAGAGAGAAGGGTGGTGGGAGGAGGGGGCAGGATGAGGGAGGGAGAGTTTCCCTGCTTCCCTCACATCTGATGCCCTGCCCTTTCTGTCACTGAGCTGTTGAGCCATCCTCTGTTACACAAGCCTTCCAATAAATCCCCTCTTGTCAAAGTCATTTTGAGTCTGTCCTTTTATAGTTTAGTAATACACTGAGGCCAGTTGAGGCCTCAGGAAAATAACTCTATCTACTGTATCACATGAAAAGACAAAGCAGCTGCCAATTGTGGCACATTTGCACTCACCCACTTTGGGGTGAGTCCTAAATCTGAGTTCTCAAGGTCAGACCTTGCTTCTTCCTAGTGTGCAGCTCATAAAACCTCCATCTGCTTGAATCAATAAACATTTGTGGAATGTGAACCACCACACACATTCATTGTTCAGGTATTTTCAGAGCCATGGGCTTGGTCAGAGTTGGGTTCATTTAGTCATTCACTTGGTCAGAGATGGATCTGTTAGGATGTTCACTTTCCTTCTTTTCCTCCTCACTCTCTCAATGACCACAAAGCCGAAGCATCATATCATACATTTTCTAGCTGCTGTGACAAGTAGACCCAATGGTAAAAGACAAACAAAGATAAAGGCTTATTGCTGATGGTTGTGTTTCTGACCACAAGAGAAACAGCCAAATCAAAACTGGCCAAGTGGAAGAAGGAGCTTTAAGCAGTAGGGAAAGGGCCAATAGAATTCTTGTTGGGACATCCCTGTGGTTCAGTGACTGAGACTCTGCACTCCCAATGCAGGGGCCCTAGGTTTGATCCCTGGTCAAGAAACTGGATCCCACATGCCACAACTAGAGACTGCACAGTACCACCAAAAAAAAAAAAAATCCCATGTGCTACAGGTGAAGGTCCCACTTGCCACACAAAGATCCCCAGTGCCGAAACTAAGACCCAACACAGCTAAAGACAGAAATATTAAAACAAAAAACAAAAAACAACTATTGTCCATTTTTTGATGAGGGGTGGGGAATGGTTTGAGCAGAGAGGACTAACTGATAAACCATATCCCTTTTCCACGTGACTTTGAGTTCCCTCAGTTCAGTTCAGTTGCTCAGTCGTGTCCAACTCTTTGTGACCCCATGAATTGCAGCACGCCAGGCCTCCCTGTCCATCACCAACTCCCGGAGTTCACCCAAACTCATGTCCATAGAGTCGGTGATACCATCCAGCCATCTCATCTTCTGTTGTCCCCTTCTCCTCCTGCCTCCAATCCGTCCCAGCATCAGGGTCTTTTCCAATGAGTCAACTCTTCACATGAGGTGGCCAAAGTACTGGAGTTTCAGCTTTAGCATCAGTCCTTCCAATGAACACCCAGAACTAGTCTCCTTTAGGATGGACTGGTTGGATCTCCTTGCAGTCCAAGGGACTCACAAGAGTCTTCTCCAGCACCACAGTTCAAAAGCATCAGAGCTCAGCTTTCTTCACAGTCCAACTCTCACATCCATACATGACCACTGGAAAAACCATAGCCTTGACTAGACGGACCTTTGTTGGCACAGTAATGTCTCTGCTTTTGAATATGCTATATAGGTTGGTCATAACTTTCCTTCCAAGGACTAAATGTCTTTTAATTTCTGCAGTCACCATCTGCAGTGATTTTGGAGCCCAAAAAATAAAGTCAGCCACTGTTTCCACTGTTTCCCCATCTATTTGCCATGAAGTGATGGGACCAGATGCCATGATCTTCGTTTTCTGAATGTTGAGCTTTAAGCCAACTTTTTCACTCTCCTCTTTCACTTTCATCAAGAGGCTTTTTAGTTCCTCTTCACTTTCTGCCATAAGGGTGGTGTCATCTGCATATCTGAGGTTATTGATATTTCTCCTGGCAATCTTGATTCCAGCTTGTGCTTCTTCCAGCCCAGCGTTTCTCATGATGTACTCTGCATATAAGTTACATAAGCAGGGTGACAATGTGCAGCCTTGATGGACTTCTTTTCCTATTTGGAACCAGTCTGTTGTTCCATGTCCAGTTCTAACTCTTGCTTCCTGACCTGCATAAGGTTCCTCAAGAGGCAGGTCAGGTGGTCTGGTATTGCCTTCTCTTTCAGAATTTTCCACAGTTTATTGTGATCCACACAGTCAATGATATAAACAAGGATATGAAACACATACATCCTCTGTACTTAGGCAACTAACTAAACCAATTAACTATGGACCATCACTGGCTGTAAGTGCCTCCAAAGCTCCTTAGCTCCTTTTCTAATCCAACCAATTATATACATGCAAACTATCAGCTTTACCAGTTTTGAAAATAAACAAGGCAAACAATGCTCAGACCTCATTCTTTTCACCACAGGAGGTGCTGGAGATAGGCATTTTGATTCAAGCCAGTCTCAGCACCTAAAATATCACCTTCCCTCATCTACTTTCTTCAGAAGGAATGAGGCAACCAGGATGAAACAGAAGTAAGCATTTCACTCAGGAAAGGTGATATATAGTAAATTTCATACTGAAATATTTTGATTCTAGGAAAAATCAGTTGTGAACAAATGGTACTTTTCTCATAGGTTCAAGGTTTAACTGAACTAGTCAATAACTGTCCACAAGAGATTATCCAGTCTTGAAAAGTCGTATCACCATGCTCCAAGCTTGAGTGTGCTATCTACATGCTTCATCACTTTGAAGTTTTACTTGCAAAGTTTATAGCAATAAACCATTTTTGGTTTTTCCTTTAAGGGATATGAAGCCATTGTTTGTTCTAGATCAGTCACAGAATTAAAGAAAACTCAGTCACCTCTGAATGAGTCAATTTGAGTGATTTTCACTTATGTCATTAGTAATGGGAGGGGGGAAAAAACTTCTAATGTGCAACTTTTAAGAGCCTAAGTCATTCATTCCCTCCTAGAAAATTAAGAGTCCAGTGACTTATACCAACTCTCCCAGGCCAAAAAGATACCTCCAATTACATGACTAGGTAGTCCCTTATCCATTACCTACTTGATCCCCTGAGGGGCACAGGCTGGACCACTACCCTAAACTGTCTCCTCCATCTTCCATCCACTGGACTTGTTAGGGTGCTCAAAACTTGTGGCCTCTCCTCCATTTAAATAAAAATATCCCCTTAAAGGAGAGCAGTGTCTTTACCTTAATCTGTTTTTGTCTTTTTTTTTTTTTTGGCTGGCAGGGTCCCCAACCAGGGATGGAACTGGCACCCTCAGAGTGAAAGCTAGGAGTTCTAACCACTAAACTGTCAGGGAAGTCCATAGCTTAATCTGATTACAGAGGGTAGCAGATGGAGGAGGGCAGGCTTTCTTTGGTTAAGATTTCCTTTCAGATATCCTGTTAAATATAAAACCAATGCCTTAATCTACTTTTGTTCTCCTGGAGTCCCCAAATCATTGCTGGGAAGAAGTTTGGAAAATATCCCAAAGGTAGGATGGGAGGCAGTATTGTGTCAGCTAAGGGCACAGATACTGGGTTGTATTGACAGCTGCTACATATGAGCTGGGTGACCCTGGTAAAACTGCTTTAACCTCTCAGTTCCTCAGTTTCCATATATGCAACAAGGGAATAATAATGGTACCCACTTGATGTATCTAAAGCTGGGGTCCCCAACTCCTGGGCTGTGGCCTGTTAGGAACTGGGCCATACAGCAGGAGGTGAGCAGCAAGTGAGCAAGTAAAGCTTCACTCTGCCACTCCCAGTGGCTCCCAAATCCTGAACCATCCTCCCTCTCACCCTTCCAAGTCCATGGAAAAATTGTCTTTCACGAAACCTGTCCCTGGTGCCAAAACGCTGGGGGGCTGCTGATCTAAAGTATTAACTATGGTGATAACCTCTCTCCACTCTTCTGGTCTCTATTCTACTGAGATTGACTTCTTTCCAGTTCCCTAAAACTTTCTCTCCCTTAACACGAGCCTTCTAAAATGCTATTCTCCTTGGGACAACCCCTCCCCACAATTTCATTCCTCTACCTTCACCTAACACACTCAGGCTTTACCTTAGATATTACTGTTTCCTGGAAATGTCCCTGATCAGCTACCCCAAGTCTGTGGTGAGGGTCTGTTGAAAATATAACACATAATTTAAAATGCTGGATTAGACTACACTCTCTGAGGACAGGCTATGTCTCTATCTTATCCAAGGACTGAGCACACAGTTTTGATAAATATTTGTTGAATTAAGGAATGAACCCATAGATGGATGGATGAATGTTAGACAAAAACTTACTAATACCAATGCATGGAAATTCCTATAGACATTTCAGTGGAGAAGGTATGAGAATGGAGTTACCCAGAGAAGGGATCTTTGCCATCAAATTCAGATTTAGTACCTAGATGTTACTTACTTGCCTTTAACAATTGACAGCATTTGATGCCAACAAGTCAAAAACTATTTATTATTTCATTTATCTCCACAGATGTAGTAATAATATCTTATCAGGATAACAATACCAAGAAGTTATTTCTTTTAGGTATTTCTTTTTTGATTTGAACAGAGGACAAACAGGAAGGAAAAACAGGAATTGAATCCCCTAGCATGTAGTCATGTGTCTCTATTTCTCAGAGCCTTGGTTACAGTGAAGAGGTGAATGACATTTAGATATGAAGCTAGTAACTTCGGGTTCAGTCTCTAGTGAATAGGGTATTTCCATTTGGTAATCACTGTTCTAAAAATGGTAAGAGTATATCGTCATTCTGCTGAACAGAACTCCAGCCCAAAGGAATTTCCCTGGGAGCCCTGCTTCAGCCATCTCCCTGAGCCCTGGGAAGGAGTTGTCTGATTTTTGCCCAGTTCTGAAGGTGAGGTCATCACCATTACCCTTGCTATTCAGGGCACTGCCCCAGGCAGAGAAATAGAAGGGGAGGAGACAGTCCAGGTGCCCATCCAAGAGGAAGTAGAAGGGAGCCAAGGACACACAGAGCCAGGGAGGGCGCTAGGCTTGGTTCATGGAACAGGTGACAGGACAGGTCAAGAAGCTCATGAAGGAGCAGAAAAGGTGGCCAAATTGACAAGTTAACAGTGAAACAAAGGAGGCAGATCACGCAGGAGTGTGTTGGAGAAGCCAGGGACACCGCGCATCTTTGTAGGGAGGAGGGACTGAGCCATATGAGAGGGGAAGGGGCAGAGCCACAGAAGCAAAGTGCAGAGAAAAAGGAGGAAATCAAGATCAAGATGGAGGAGGAAACTTTGAGTTGAAAGACCTTTTCTTCCTCCAAGACCCAGGGATCAAGACAGAGACATATTTTCAGGGAAGAAGATAGAAATACAAGGAGTTCATCCTGGAGATGTGCAGTCCTGGGATCAAATGTCTGCACTGTGACTTGGAAGAAGTTCAAGGCCTCTTAAAGCTCTGGTTTCATCATCTGCAAAACAGGGTTACCGATACTCAGCTTGCTGATGAAGGGTACATATTGTACCAACCTAGGGCTGTGGCTGCCTCATAAATGATAGCAGCTATGATTATTTTGTTACTTATCTCAAGAAAGCATGAGGCAAGGACATCTGCAGAAGGGAAACAAGGAGAGAAAAATTGGGGGCCTTGGGGGAGGTGCGTTGCTATGAGAATAACACAGAGACACAATTAGAAGGTACTAGAAGGCTGGCCAAAAGGTAGTACAGGCTTCTCGTTGTGGTGACTACTCTTAGTGTGGAGCACATGCTCTAGGGCACTCAGACTTCAGTAACTGCAGCACATGGGCTCAGTAGTTGGGGTTCTGGGGCTCTAGAGCACAGGCACAATAGATGTGATTCACAGGCTTCATTGCTCTGTGGCATCTTCCCAGATCAGGGATGGAACCCATGTCTCCTGCACTGGCAGGCAGATTCTTTACCACTGAGCCACCAAGGAATCCCATGCACTGCAACTAGAGAGTAACCCCCACTCGCCGCAACTAGAGAAAAGCCCGTGTAGCAACGAAAAACCAGCACATCCAAAAATAAAATAAGAAAAATTATTTAAAAAAAAAAAAAAAAAAGCAGTGAG
>NW_011495046.1:4562935-4565860 GCF_000754665.1 Bison bison bison
GCAGTGAGGACCAGCTGAGGTCAAAGGGCAGGAATTTGAGGCAATTCGTTGGTCATGCTGGGACTTAAACTAGTAGGGCTCTGCAGCCTAGGAGCAGGATCAACATTTTCAGGGTGTGGGGGACTTCCTTGGTGATCCAGGGGTTAAGACACCATGCTGCAGTGTGGGGGTGGGTTCAATCCCTGGTCAGGGAACTAGATCCTGCATGCTGCAACTATAAGGTTCTGCATGTTGCAACAAAGATCAAAGATCCCACATGCTGTAATTATTAATAAGATCATTGCAGCCAAAGAAATATTTGTTCAAAATATTCAGGGTGTGGACATTTCCTTGGCATTGCCTTGACATTCACCTTGTCAGGGAAATAGCTGTTTGTTTTAGTTTTAGGAAAGTGGATCTTTGGATCATGATTTGCACAACAAAGTACCACTTCTGGACCCCCACGGAGGCACTCCTTGCTTCTCACACAACAGAGCGGGAACCAGGTTTTCGCCATTGTTTCAGTTAGAGCCACTGTCCTAAAAGCCTTTGCCTGTATATTGGCCGTGGAGTGGAAGGTACTAAAGAAGGAAGAGCCAGATATGTGCGAACAATGGTTTATGGGGGAAACCAAACTACAAAATGCCTTTGAGAAGGTACCTTACTCTGCTGATCATTTCATTTGGACAACCTGCGTTGTCAGTGACCTGCAGTGAAACAAGCACACTAGAACAGGATTTCTCAACAACAGCACTATTGATATTTAGGGCCAGACGGTTCTTTGTTGTGGGGGGCTGGCTCGTGTATTGTAGAATATTTAGCAACACTCCTGGCTTCTACCAATTAAATGCCAGTAGCAGCCGTCCCCACCCCAACCCTTTATGACAGCCAAATGTCTGTCTGGTTCTGAGGGGGGTGGGGGGTAGGGGGTGGGGGGTGGGGGGATGGGGGGGAACTAAGCCATGGTTTTGAATCTCTACCCTAAAAGGACTGTGATAATCCTTGAAGGAAAACACTCTAGCATCTACATTTCATCACTTTGATCTCAGCTGTGGGGATCCATCTCCCCTCCCAGAGGGTCTCCAAGAACCTTCTTCCTCATTATCAAACCCCCTAGTTGTTGCATCACCTATCTAGCAAGGCAGAGCCAAAAGGCTATTTAAAAGTAAATCTGAAAAGCAAGAGCTACAGACATAGAGAGGTGTTTCATCAGGAGCAGTCCCGGTTTTGCAGAGCCTAAAACCTACACAACTTGGGAAGCCCATTTTATGAACACTAAAGCCAAATTATAAATGCAAAATCGTGAGGGTCGCACTTGGGGCTTTGGAAGATGCTGGGCTAAGCAAGGGGGCTTGAATCTCCAACTTCATTAGTTTCACCATGAACCTGCTTCTACACATCATGCAAACCTGATTCTTAATTTTCTTCTCTTGCCTGAATTCTTTTCCCCCAGAATACCATGTCAAATAACCCCACATATGACATCCAATGTGTTTTTCTCCCATGAACAAATACTGGAGACACTATCCTTTGTGTTTCTTGTTTTGACAGTTTATTGAAGGTGAAACCATACTGCTTTCTGCGAAAGTGGTGCAAAGTAGACCCGAGACAAAGTAAAAGAAACCATCTAGATTTTAATTTCCTAGGCCATGTGGAAAATGAAATCATTCTGCTTATTAAAATAGCTTTTCTTCAATTCTTGTGACTTACTAAAAATGACCATTAACATTTTCAGTTGGTTCCATTTTGGTTTTGGTCAGAGTTTCTTCTGAACTGAGTTTCACTGACAACTTTGGTGACATTTATCCCTCACTTCCCTTTTTTTTTTTTCTGATGCCCTCTGGGACTGAGGCTAAGGGATGTTGTTCTTGTTGGCATAACAGCTTCTCCCTTTGGAGGGACTGCTGAGACCCAATGCTCCAACAACGGCAATAACTTTCCTTTTGAAAGCACTCCATATTTGCTCTCATTAATGTTACGTATAAGAACCTATTGTGAGTGCAACAAGAACCAGGCTACTTGGGAATTCAACAATAAACAAGGCCCTTTCCTCATCCCAAAGGGGCTCATGGTCTGGTAGGAAGGCCACATAAGTATATATAAACAATGACAATACAGGTTTCTTGAGAAACCTATATGAAGGTCAGGAAGCAACAGTTAGAACTGGACATGGAACAACAGACTGGTTCCAAATAGGAAAAGGAGTACGTCAAGCCTGTATATTGTCACCTTGCTTATTTAACTTATATGCAGAGTACATCATGAGAAATGCTGGGCTGAAAGAAGCACAAGCTGGAATCAAGATTGCCGGGAGAAATATCAATTGCCGGGAGAAATATCAATAACCTCAGATATGCAGATGACACCACCCTTATGGCAGAAAGTGAAGAGGAACTAAAAAGCCTCTTGATGAAAGTGAAAGTGGAGAGTGAAAAAGTTGACTTAAAGCTCAACATTCAGAAAACTGAGATCACGGCATCTGGTCCCATCACTTCAAAGGAAATAGATGGGGAAACAGTGGAAACAGTGTCAGACTTTATTTTTTGGGGCTCCAAAATCACTGCAGATGGTGACTGCAGCCATGAAATTAAAAGACGCTTGCTCCTTGGAAGGAAAGTTATGATCAACCTACACAGCATATTGAAAAGCAGAGACATTACTTTGCCAACAAAGGTCCGTCTAGTCAAAGCTATGGTTTTTCCAGTGGTCATGTATAGATGTAAGAGTTGGACTGTGAAGAAGACTGAGCACTGAAGAATGGATGCTTTTGAACTGTGGTGTTGGAGAAGACTCTTGAGAGACCCTTGGACTGCAAGGAGATCCAACCAGTCCATCCAAAAGGAGATCAGTCCTGGGTGTTCATTGAAAGGACTGATGCTAAAGCTGAAACTCCAGTACTTTGGCCACCTCATGAGAAGAGATGACTCATTGGAAAAGACTTTGATG
>NW_011495046.1:4565960-4585986 GCF_000754665.1 Bison bison bison
GGACTGCAAGGAGATCCAACCAGTCCATCCAAAAGGAGATCAGTCCTGGGTGTTCATTGAAAGGACTGATGCTAAAGCTGAAACTCCAGTACTTTGGCCACCTCATGAGAAGAGATGACTCATTGGAAAAGACTTTGATGCTGGGAGGGATTGGGGGCAGGAGGAAAAGGGGACGACAAAGGATGAGATGGCTGGATGGCATCACCGACTCGATGGACATGAGTTTCAGTGAACTCCAGGAATTGGTGATGGACAGGGAGGCCTGGCATGCTGTGATTCATGGGGTTGCAAAGAGTCGGACACGACTGAGCGACTGAACTGAACTGAACCATGTTCCTTGGGGCTTCCCTTGTAGCTCAGTTGGTAAAGAATGCCTGCAATACAGGAGACTGGATTTGATTCCTGGGTTGGGAAGATCCCCTGGAGAAGGAAATGGCAACCCACTCCAGTACTCTTGCCTGGAGAATCCAATGGACAGAGGAGCCTGGCAAGCTACACTCCATGGGGTCGCAAGAGTCGGACATAACTTAGCGTGTAAACCACCACCATCACTATGTTCCTACACTGTTCAAGCACTTTACAAACATTACCTCACAAAATTTGGGGCAACATGTGGTATATATAACACTATCTGAGGCCATATGAATTACAACTGTGGTGGAGAGCAGCCAGGAAAGCTCCATGAAGCAGAAGGAATTCTAACTGAATTCTTGAAATTGCTGTGTTTTATATAGGCAGAGATGTTCTAGGGTATCAGACAGACATTATTGTCATCTCACACAATATCTGAGCCTACTTACAGTTTTTAAAAAGGCAGTCACAATGAAAGGTTAACACAAGAATTAAAATACAAAGATCACATTATGGAGGAGAAGCGAGAGCTACATGAAAGAAGCTATAGACACTAGGACTACTGCTTAGAACTGAGGTAAAATCTACAGGTCTTGGCAACTTAGGTATAAAGGGGTTTCATAACTTCAGTTTCTTTCTCAAAAACATAGGTGCTTGCACTAACCTCAGAGAAAATCGCCAGGACAATTTCTTATCTGAGGGGCACAAAAGGCAGAAGAAATTGTTTTTCACAGATACAGAAAAGTCTTTCAGGCTTTTGTTGCTTACACTTGGATTACCATCCAGTTACGGCATTTCTGTGAAGAACGGAGAAGCTTCAATCCAAGAACACACCTTTCTGGTCTTCAAATTCTAACCGGATACAGGGAGAGGGCTTAGAGCAGTGCTCTTCAAACTCTAATGTGCATCCCAATGACCTGGGGTTTGTATGTCAGCCACAGGCTTGGGGGCGGGGGGTGGGGGTGCGTGCGGGTGAGATTCTGCCTTTCTAGCAGTCTTGACAGGCTCAGAACAGTTTTCAAACTTGACATCAGAACCCCACATGGGTCGCTGGGCCACAGCTCCTCAGCCTCTGATATAGAAGTTCTGGGGTGGGGCCCAAATACTTTGCATTTTCTTTTTTTTTTTTTTTTTTAAACAACCACTTTATGGAGAATGATTGACATACAAAAAGCTGTATGTAAGCCCCCTTTATTTATTATTACTAACTTTTTTCTCATGACAAGAGTTTGCTTGCCTAACAAATTCCCCAGGTGATACTCATGCTACTGACTGCCCATTCTTCCGCCCCCTGCAAACCGCCACGTTTTAAAAACCACTGACTTAAAACAACCCTCATGAATGTGAACGGTCCCTCCTGGGCTTTGTAGGAAAGTGGTGGGGGGCAGGGGTACAGATACAGAAGTCAAGATGAAACAACCAAGATGGGCCTTTCCAAGCAGTTATCTTGTGAGCTTAAATGAAAAGGCATCCATACATTGTAGATAACAAAGATAAGAGTATTTTCTCTGTACACCGAACTAAGCGGTTTAACTCACATCACCTCAGTGGGCATCTGGCATGGGCAGCAGAACTGGTGTTTGATCCGTAGCTGGTGCTGGCTGAGTGCGTGCCAGGAGGCAGTGTCTCGGCCCTGCGTTCTTGCGGTCTGCAGAGATACCTGCAAGCAAGGCCAAACCGGCCCTCAGGAAACACCTTTAGATCTGGACAAGCAGCCAGTGGCGGCCCGAGTTCTGCTTCAGGGGCCTGGCAGGAAACAGCCCAAAGACCTTGGGGGCAGGTGGTGACAATCGTCTGTCTCAACCACAAGTACCTGAATATAGAGTAGCGTGTGTCGGCCCTGGCACACATCAGAAGCACCTGGATGCCTGAGGCCCAACAGGGGAGAGACTTTTAAAAGCTCCTCAGCCAGGATTGAGAACTGCTGGTGTAGGTCTGATGTGGGGCGAGACTCATGGGGGAGGCAGAGGGCAAAAACCAAACATATCCAACAAGACACCTGAGATGCATCTCCATCTCCGAATTGGACAAATCGGTCTCTTGCTACTCTTTAGAGCAGTAGCGCTCCAATTTCAGGAGAATCACCTGGAGGGTCTGTTAAAGCAGATTACACGTCCCCCCCACCCCCCACCAGAGTTTCTCATCCAGCAAGTCTAAGGATGAAGTTCAAACATATTCCCAGGTGACTCTGACTCTGTAGGTTCCAGAAGTTTGACTGCTCTCTGTCCCCTGAGAGGCAGGTCTTCAAAGGCCACTCTTATCATCTGCCATCAGCACACCCAGCGCCTTCTCTCCAGCAGACAACCCTGTATTCTCCGCCCACCCCTTCCCCTTCCCTCCAAGACACAGGCGGCCAGCACCCAGACACGGAACTGGAGGTCTTCCCTTCTAGAGGGAAGGACACCAATAGAGGTGGGGGCCAGCGAGGAGGGGGCAGTGTTCTCCACTCAGGATCCACTCAGAAAAATGCCCTGGCCAGGGCCTTACCCCCAGGAACTTTTATTTAATCAGTCCTGGATGGGAACTAGGTGGCAGTTTTGCTTTTCAATCAGAATAAAATACATTGACCAAAAAAGTGCACAAATCATAAGTGTGCAGCTCGGTCAATCATCCAAAACATTTGTATTTGTATAACCATCACTGAGGAAAGCACACACACACACACACATACAAACATATACACACAGATACCACCAGCAATTCAGAAGCCCTTCCTATGCCCTCCCTGTAGAATCTACTCATTCCCTCTTCTCCAATAACTGCTGCCTGGCTTCTGACACCAATAAGATTTAAGATTTTCCTGATTATATGATCTCTCATGTTTTCTTTAGAAGATTTTTTTTTGATGTGAACCATTTTTAAAGTCTTTATTGAATACTTGGTTACAGAATTGCTTCTGTTTTATGTTTTGGGTTTTTTTGCTTAGAGGCATGTGGGATCTTAGCTCCCCAAGAAGGGACCTACATCTCCTGCATTGGAAGGCGAAGTCTTAACCACAGGACTACGAGGGAAGTCTCTGATCTCTCATATTTTGAGGGATATCAGGTTCCTTTCACAGAACATTATATTTGTGAGACTCATTCATGCAATTGCAGCTGTATTTTGCAAACTTTCAAGACTGTTCAGTATTCCCTTATATATGATATACCACAGTTTGTCTATTCTACAACGGGTATTTGAGTTGTTTGCAGTGTGAGTGGCTGCAAATAATACTGCTGCAAACATCCTTATACATGTCTCTTGATGCACCTGTGTACACATTGCTGTTGGGTATAAATCTAGGTGTGAAAATGCTAGATCACTGGGAGGTATTGGTTCAGTTTCCATAGATGCTGCCAGACTGCCTTCCAAAGTGATCATATCAACTTACACCGCATTAGTAATGCCTGTGAAGTCTAGGTGCCCCCATATCCTAGCAGGGGAGCAGTATTTGTATAAGCTCCCCAGGCTCTGCTGCATGTCGAGTATTGAGAGCTACCAGTACCATTGTATGTGATACACTTTGGAAATGGCATATGAACTCATAGATGGCAGGAGAAGTAGGGGTAGAGGGGCTATAGTAAGATGTTTTCACCATCACCCAAAAAGCAGGCAGGACAGATATTCTTATTCCCCTTTGGCTAATGAGAACAGTAAGATTTAATGTTCACTGATGTGACAGAAGTAAAACAGCCATACAGTCATGACTAAAACTCAGGACTCTTGATTTCCATTCCTTGGTATGTTACAACACCCAGCATAGCATTATTCATTAGATGTCTAATGGATAGAGGTTTGGGGCAAACCAGATGCCAAGGCACTTTCTCTGTTGTCTCCTGTCCCAGGGTTTAGGAAAGAAGAAAAAGCAGAATGACTCAGACTTTCCCCGTGACTGAAGTCTCCGGTTATGGTTGTGAGAAGTATACAGATTCTTCCTCAGGCAGGGATATAAAATGGTGAATGTGCCCCTGCAGTGTCTGGGAAACTCCACAACCAGAAAGGAGCCTGTGAGCCCAGGAGCAGGATGGGCTGAGCTTCCCTCAGATAGACTGGGCTCTCACCCAGCCCTTCTCTGTCCTCGCTTGAGGACCTTGGACAAGAAACTGAATCTCTCTGAGTCTCAATTTCCTCATTAATAAGATGAGGGAACCATAATGCATATATCATATTTTAAGGAGTGAATAACATATATGAAAACAACACATACTAGCAGTCAATACAATGCAGATGCTCTTAATATTACCAGGCAGAGCCCACCTGTCCTGAATCTTACATTTTTCCCTCTCTACTGGATCTTCTCCATCGATGTACAAATGTGCTTATTTCCTCTATACTTAAGAAACCCTCTCAACACTATGTCCTCTTCTAGCTTGAGCTCTAGTTTCTCTTCCATTTATAACTAATGACCTTCAAAGCATTGTTTGTACTGCCTGGCCACAATCTTTCCTCTTCATTTGTTCTTGAAGCTTCCCAGCAAGACTTCACCCCCACCACTCAACTAATGGGACTCTTCTCAAGGTCACCAGTGACTGACTTCCCAGTCTTCATCTTACTCACTCTGTCAGCAATGGTCAGTGGCCCCTCTTCTCAACAGATGTTCTTCACTTGTTTTCCAGCACAGACACCACACTTCTACTCTCCTTCTAGCTCACTGGTTGGCCCTTCTGTCTTTCAGCTTGTTTTTCTTCTTCCCAGCTGTAAGCACTATACCATTCCAGCACCCACATCTTGAACTTCTCTTCTCCATTTACTGTCATTTCCTCAAAAACTTCATCATCTTTTGGTGTTACATACCATCTCTTCATTGATGCCCAGCTCCCCCCAAAGTTAATCTCCAGCCCCAATCCTGTTGCAGAATTCCAAACTCATATATCTGCCTTCTTTGGCCCTTCACTTGTTTAACAGGGATCTAGGGTATAAATTCCCACAACCAAATTCTGGATCTTCTCTCCAGCCTGCAATCCTGAAGCCTTCTGTGTCAGTTCACAGTAACTCCCCTCTAGTTGTTTAAGTCAAAAACCTTGACATTCCATATGACCCCTTTCTCTTCCTCACACCCACAACCAACCCATTAGCAAAACTTTTTGACTATATTTTCAAATAGATCTAGAATCTCCCCAATCCTCTCCATGTCTATTACTTTTGATACTATCCTACATATAAGGATGGTCTAAGATACTTTCTTCTCTTCCTGGGATTATTTCAATAACCTCCAAATTGGTTTCACCCATGTCCAGGACAGCTTATTCTCAACACAAGTGATCCTGTTAAGATGCAAATCAGATCATGTCACTCCTAGGGCTTAAACCAAACAGTGGCTTCTCATCTTCTTCAGAGTACATCAGAGGGCTTAAAAAGGCCCTCCACAATCCCCCACCCACACACCCACACCTTTCTGACCTCATCTTCTAGCCTTTTCTGTGCTCATCCTGTTTTTGAGTCAGTCACCCTGGCTGGCCTGTTGATCCCTAAACTTGCTAGGTGCACTCCTGCCTCTGGCCTTTGCACTTGCTCCTGTCTACCCTGAGAATGCTTTCGCCTCAGAAATCCTTGTGCCTCTTCCCATCTCCTCCACATCTCTCTTTAAACATCACTTCCTCAGGGAAGCCCTCCCTGAGCACCCTACATCATACCGTACCCTTCTTCATCTTCCTCCTAGCACTTCTCACCATCCAACGCAACACTAACACATTATCATTGTTGTTGTCTTGCTTATTGTGTGTTCTCCCTGTGGAATGTATAGGGCACGAGAGCAGGATTTCTGTCATTTCAGTTTACTCCAATTTCTCCAGCCCCTGGAGCAAGGCTTGCTTAATATAATACAAGTTCGGTAAATACTGATTGAATGAATGAGAGTCCCTACTCACCAATGAAAAACAAAACAAACAGCGTTGGTAAAAGAGATCCTGGGGGAAATCCCCAGGAGTTCTTTGGCCCAAGAGAAAAAAACTTATTTGAAGGGGAAATAGTGTTGGTTTTCCCCTTCATTTCTGAAATTTCTATTTAACAAAGACTAGCATGCCTGTCCCTGTAATCCCTCTAATATGCCTTCATGAGAACACAGACAAGAAAGGAGCCTGGGAGCCTGGAGAAGGGGTGAGGAAAAGAGGAGAGAGGTGAGGGAGGCGAATGAAAGGGAGGGGGCTGCAAGCCACACACCACCCACAGGAACTGGACTTGCCCTGAGTCTTCTGTGCCTCCACTGGGCCCTGAAGCGGGTTTCCTGACTGTTGTCTTGGCTCTCTGGTCCCTCTCATGTTCATCACTTCCCAAAGCAAAGAATCCTTCTGGCTTGTTGCATCACTAATGGAGTTTCTTTTAGGTTGTATCACAACCTCTCCCCTCTATCCATCAGAGAATGGCATGTGTCAAGAAAGAATAAAAGTTATTTACCACCAGCATCTACCATTTCTCCTATTAGAGAGGGGAGAGGGTAAAGGGGATGCTCAGTGCCCCAGTGCCTGACAGGAGGGGACGGACTGCTTTCCTTAACCACACAGCTGAGTGATGACAATGGTCAACAGCTGAGTGATAACAATGGCCAACCGCAGTCTCCAGCAGGGCCTCCTGCCACAGGCCGATGAGGCAGCCACTCCCCTGGCAGAGGCCACCAAAGACTGTTGTGCCACTCACTGGCCACAGCATTTGCCCTGCTGTGGTTAGGACGGCTCTGCCTGCACCCCAACCCCGTTAGGGTGCAGTGGCTCTAGGGCTGATCTATCAAAGCCCCACATGTGCTATGGAATAGAGTCCGGTACAAGACAAGTAATTTACAACCAGCAGGGCTCAAGTGCAAAGGGAGGCCTACAAAATCATGTTTAAATATTTAAAAGTTAATAAGTCAAGCCGATGGACTATTAACCCTAGGATGGACTTTTGCAAAGATCACTCCACCTTGGACCCCATACAAAGAAAAGGCCAAAATCTTATTAGAAGTTATTTTCATAAGTTCTTGCTGGGTTTTGTTTCATGTTGTTTTAAAGTCTATTTCATCCCAGCATAATAGTTTATCTGCTAAAAGGGAGTTTGGCATAAATGTTATAAAGTAGAGTAATTGTTTTGTATGAATTTATTCTCAGGAAACAGTCTGTTTTTGGCAACCACATGTACAGCACTTTTGATCACTATACTTTCTCTTGTTTAGGCTAGTTATTTCCTCTATCTAATCATTCCTAATAAATCTTTATATTATCGTCTTGCTTACCTTTTAACACCAAAAATTTGGTAGATTTTCATTTAGCTGAAATTGTTGGTTAATTGACTTCTAACTATAGTATCCAAAGTTTAGACTTTTAAAATCTGGCTGTTTAATAGAACTGGAGTGTGTGTGTTGTGTATGTTTAAAAAGTAGCTTACATATCTAAATTATCTAGAGCCAATTTAAAATAAAGTTTTATCATTAATCCTAATTTATTTATTTCAGTGGAAAGAAAATTTTTTAATTTAATCTTAACATAAATTAAATGTACCTTAGTAATAACATGTTTTTACTTACGGAATTTGATTAATGTTACAGGAAAACAAACACCAAGAGATGTATAAGATCCTTAGCATACTGGCCAACCACTCTCTTTCCAGTCCATTTTTTTCCTCTTCCAGTTTTGCTGATATATGGGCATATGACAAATGGTTTAGGAAATTGGAAGGGTATGGAACCAGCAGTGGGGAGCTTATCATTAAGAACTCCACATGGTAGTATTTCTGTGACATCAGAATTGGAAATGATTTAATTGAAAAAAGTAAGATACTGTAAGTAAGGGTTAAGTCAATGGTTATAAAAACTGTGTAAAGACTAGCTCTTCGAGAATATGGTCTCCGAGACTAGTGATAGATGGTAGGGAGGGACCACCAACTCTCCAGCGAGACACTCTCGCATCCTAAGAATCAGATGGTGGTAGTCTATTATCTTTGTAGACCTCCACTGAAGTGTGAGTCCCTGGTGAATTAAAGGGTTCTCACTAAGAGGGCTTAGGACCATTGAATCCTGGTCACTGTACTAGATCAGGATTTAAATACTTAGTGCTAAAATAATTAGGGGCTGCCAAAAATAAGGCAAGCTCTCAAAGGGAAGAAGAGCCTTGTGTTTTCTTCCCTAAAGGGTGTTTGGAGCTGTCTATGAACATAGGGCTAGAAGCTTTCTAGTCCTAGCTTTTCTAGTTCTGGCTTTGCAGGTGACTAAGTGACCTACTATCCTTTATTCCCCTATCTTGGGTACTATTATCCTCCCATCTAGGGCTGCTGTTAGCTCACACGGGATCTTTGTTCAAATTAGAAAAAGGTGCTGCAGAGAGACAGAGCCTTGTACCCAGGACATCTGGCCTGGAGGGTGGGCCACAGGCTACTTACCTCCACCACAACCTCACAAGCACAGATGGACATTTTTCTCCATCAGTTTTCAAGCAAGCTTTGTACCCCTTATGAAACTCTCCTCTTGGACCCCCTCTACTGAGAAGCACTAATCTTGATTCCCCTTCCCACCCTTCAATAAGGTCACCAGCAGGTCCCAAGTGCCTAAAGTTGAGGGACAGCTCTGTTCACATTTTATCAGGCTCCTCAGGACCGTGGACCCTGCTAATCAGTTTCTCTTTAAAATGCTCTTACCCTGGCCTCTGTGGCACCACATGCTCCTAGTCTTTCTCCCCCTCTCTTGCCTCTCCTCTCAGTGTCTTCGGCTGCGGTTTCCTCCTTGAAAACATGCTTAAATGTGAGCCTCAGTCCTGACCTTCCCCTCTTCCCATTCTAGACTCTTATTAGTGCTAATGACCTTAAATACCATTCCCATGGGCAGGGCAAACCTGCTCTTCCATCCTCAAGAAGGAATTGGACTACAGCCCCCCTTCTGCCTGTCTTCCCACAACTCACCACGCTTCTTTGAAGAGCAAGTAAAGGAGCCGTCTGAGAAGATGAGGGAAAGGCAGCACTAGCTCTGGGGACCCTGCCACTGGTTCTGGCAACTACCCCAGCAGCAGCCGGGAGGTGGGTAGCGGAGTGGAGGGAGGGGGTCCAATTCCAGGGCGGCAGAGGGCGGTGGGCAGAAATGTGCAGAACCCCAGCAGTGGCTGCAGATCTCCAGCTGCACTTTCCAATCCAACCTGATCAGCAGTAAAGTCGATCTATTATTGATCCCTAGCAGTGTCCTGATTCTACTTCTCAGTTGGTTCTGAACTGAGTAGAGGGGGATTTGATTTGTTTCACCCCACCCCCAAACCAGGAAAGCTTAAAGAAAAGGCATAAGCATAGGGGTTTGGAGATTTAAGATCTATCCAGAGAGAGTGATGCTTCAGGAGTGGCAGGGGTACGAGGTGTCCATACTTTTTAGTAAGTACAGGGCTTCCAGGTCCTCAACTGCTTTAAGACACAGCAGTTTAAAGAGACTTCATGTCATAGGACTTTGGCAGAGCCAGGCCTTTGCAACCTTGGCATGCACAGGCTTTACAGGCTTTTGCAACTTACAGATCTTAGCAGCTACACCCAACGTGGGGATTAGATGAGTCTTTCTGTCACTTAAAACATGCAGAGCTTCAGTGAACAAAGTATTTGGGCATTAGTGGCTGGGGAAATTTCTTGCTGCTCCTGCCATATTTCTCAGACAGGAACAGCCCAAAGGAAGCTAAGCTTCACATGAAACTTGCTATAAACGGAGCTAAGCTCCACTTGGATGAGAGCTGTGGCTAAATGCTAACATTCATAAGAATCACTTAGAGAACTTGTTAAAATAGTTTCATGGGCTCCCACCACCTGATTCAGTAGGTCTTGGGTAAGGCTTGTGAATTTGCATTTTCTAACAAGTTCCCAGGTGATGCTGCTGGTCTGAGGTCTGGGTTAGGCTATATTAGTTATGCCGCTTTAGCTTTAGGTGCGTTAAGTCATCTGCCTCAAATTCTCTTCCTCTTTATGTTATGCTGAACTGAATCCAGTTTTAGAGCCAAGGGCAAACTGGTAGAATTAACCTCCTGATTCCTTAATGACTAAGAGAACTACAGACCCCTAGAGTCACCCTCAAACACAACCACATGGATCAAAGTTCTCTCTAGCGTCATTAATTAAGCCTGGCCATGGCTTTGGTCAAAAACTCAGATTTGGAGGTTAGGCCACAGTGGGTTGTGGATTTTCATCAGCAAATAGAGGAAAGGAGGTCCTTATTTTATAGACGGCAGGCCATCTGTTTGGACATTGATGAGAATATTAGCACACGAAAGACTAGGAAGAAGTAGTAAGAGGCCTAATGCCAAGAACATGGTGTCTCTAGGAATCAAGGAGGAGCTGGACTGGTTTGGAAACTAACAAAGTTCTCTGCTTGACTAAACTCTAGTCTGGCTCTTTTGAACTCTCTTTTCAACTAGGCCCTGACTTTTAGGCTTCCATGTTCACCTCTGCTTTGTCCAACATGAGCAAGAACCCTGCTAGGTCAGTTTAACCCCATCTCAATTTCTGATCTCCTTCCACCATCCCCCAGGTGAGGTCTGATCACCCTGGCCTGTCTTTAGCAAGACCTCTGTTAAGATGGTTTAGCCAAAAATCCACCCCCAACCTTACCCCTGATATTTCAGTCATTTTCCATCCACTGACTTCCCCCTCCCTGCTCCTTGGCTATAAATTCTCACTTTTCTGTGTTTTATTGAAAGTTGAGCCCACTCTCTCTCCCCTACTGCAAAGCCCCATTGGTTCCCACACCTACCACAGAGTCCTGAATAAAGCCGGCCTGCCTGTCCTTTAATAAGAGTCATGAGGAGCTTCTTCTCTAACAAAACTTTGACCCTGCAATGAATGAGAATGGTTGAAAAGAGAAATATAAAGGAGCAAGGCTGTGTCAGCCAGACACATGCGTTGGATGTTTGCAGCCAGTGTCCATTCTGCCTGACCAGCACTGGGTCTTACACCCACTGCCATGTAGAGAGAAAGATTTCCTTAAGAGATACGCTTTGATGGCAGGGGCCAGGCTAGTCCAACATAAAAGATGAAAGGAGATAAGCTTGGACCTAACTGCTCTCAAGGAAGGTATTAGAAACCCTTCTGTTTGATTGTTTTGGTTATTATTAGACCAGAAAGGGTGGCTGGGATCCAAAGAACTCTGAGGGAGCTGAGCTTTCAGAGAATAGACTGGAATAATCTGTACCTGCCAGCCCCAAGCAGGAGCACAGTTCCAGGAAGTTCTTGAGAAGTGCCCTCTTAAAAGGTCAGATAAGGAGTCAACAGTGAGTTTACTTGGGGAATCACCCTTTAAAGACTGCGACAGTTCCACCAGGTAGTCACACAGCTGTGGCCAGATATAAGTGGAGAGATCTGGGAAGATGAGCATAGAATGCTGCTGGTGTTACCAGAGTTTCAAGGTGGCTCAATTATGGTAGCAGAGAACACAGGCATGGTGTGGGCCTTGAGAGCATGTACCCGGGAAACTTTCAAAGGGGGACTTTCAGGGAAGGCACAGCAAGGCGAGGTGAGCTGCTGGCAAACCAGGCAGCACAGCGGCAGATACAGTCTAGGCCTTAGATACTGGCCCAGTAGGACGACATTGCCCAAGAAGGATCACCCGCCCAGGAAGGCAGCTAAAGGAGGACAAGATCTGTGTCAACAGCCACATTTCTGGCAGACTTAAGACTCCTCACTGCAGAGGTCTCACTGGGAGGATCCCACAAGGTAAAATTCAAGGAATATATAAAAAAGCAAGCGTCTTGACTCAAAAGCATAGGGAAATAAAGAGGGAAATCCATACGGCAAACAGTATGGGCTGACGTGATAAAGAAGGATATGATCAACTCAAGAAGTGAGTTAAAATGTTCAAAGTGTGGTCGAGTTTTCCTGAAAAGAGAAGTGGAACAATAGAGACAAACATGGTCAGAGACATGAGCCACTTTGCAGAAAAAGAGGACGTAGGGAAAATCTCTGCTGCCTGTGACCCAAGAGAAAAAGTGTTTTGTGGAATAGCACACAGCAGAGGTGGTTGTACTCACCCCAGGGAAGAGCCTCAGAACCGCCACCACCAACAAATGTGTATTGAGAACCTTTTGTGTGCCAGGGACTGTCCCAGGCCCTAGGAATACAGCAGTGAACAAACAAACACCACTGCCCTCCCAGAGCACATATTCAATAGCAGCTTTAGTTGAGGAATCTACTATGTGTGAGTCTCTAGGTTAAGCAAACAGAACAGCTTTTTTAGGAGACTTGTGCTACAGGCCTGAGAAATTCCAGGCAAGAAATCCCTGTGGCTTGTAAGGGCTCATAGAAGCTGAGAGTAAAATATTCAGGGATTTTGCAAGCTCCAACTTTGGTAGTTTGAAACCTTCCACGGTGGGAGTATTCACACCAAGGAAATTGGCAAGTGCTATCTATCCATCAGGGCTTTTTGTTTCTTACAGAGAAGAGAACCAGTTTACCAGAACACCATTGCAATGACTGATCACAAGAGGTAATGTGGCTGTGGCTGTGTCCTTGGTCCAAGGACATAGGGGAAATAGAAATTAAGGGGTTTTACATGGGGGAGAAAGAAGCTTCCAATAAATCCTGGAGCATCATTAAAAATTCCTAAATTTTGTAAGAGCTGGAAAGGTTTCCATTTCCAGATATGCTATAGTAAATCTAGGCCATAATCAACCTCTTAATGAAAGACCTCCCAACATCATGTAAAGTTCACAGGTCAAGAACCATAGAAAAGTGATATATAGACTGAGAGGCATTCAGACAAGGCTGATGGACATGATTTTCTCTTTCATGTTTTCTCATTCTCCCCTCTTCCCCCAAATACTGCTGAACCCCTGCCAGGATCTTCAGCTGGTGCCAGTATTGTGTGTGTGCTGAGATTCCAAGAACTTTATTTTGACTGAAGGGGACATTCATTTTGATTTTTATGTGCCCATCATCTAAAACTCTTCCTCCTCCTAAAGAGTCTTGGTGAGTGGCAGAGTCTATCTTCTTTCATAAAAGCAGAAAATGCTACTTACTCACTTTCCCAGCTTCCTTGAAGCCATATGACAAGGATGCAGCCACATGGCCAAGGTTTATTCTGTGAGACTGGACCATCCTGGACTTTGAATCAGGAGTCAGTGACACACAGACCCAAACCCAGCAGAGAATTCCCCAAGTCTGGGTGTCTACGGCTCAGCTGCTGACAACAGTGTCTTCTCAGGACCAGTTCATAGGTCACACCAGGTTTTCCAGTCTTCCGCGCGATTCCCCCAGCTGCCCAAAGAACTGGTAATACATTTCCTTCTCTGCTTAAATGAGGCAGAGCTGTGGTCTCAATGCCAGGCAGGCCAGCAGATTTGCTCCTGTTTTCTAAGTTTCTTGGGTGTGGGACTGGTGCTGGGAAATCCGTTTTCTATTAACCCTTTGGACTCTAAAAGCAGAGAATGAAAGAGACTTTGCCTGCAACCACTGAGGGAACCCCACTATTCCCAGGTATTGAGTGAGACCCCTGGGTTGAGGTTGAACCAAATGAAAGTTTGTAAGAAGATAACTGTGGACCTGAATGTCTGTGGTCTTTACCTTACAAGAGCAAGGAGATTTGATTTTGGAGCTTTTATTCCTTCTTGGAGATGTAATACTATATTTCATAACACCTAACACACTACCAAGAAAAGGGGAGAAAATGCCAACTAAGGTTTGACACAACACTTGTCTCTTAAAATGTTTATCTTATAGTTTCTTAACAAGCTCTTTCGGACTTAGACATAGATCTTTATCATATATTGTTTGTGTATATATTAAAAAGGAAAATATGAGTAAAATAACTTAAAGTATTCTTAGAAGCTCTTTATATTCAGAATCCAAATATTCTGAATTATGTTTGTTTTCAGAGTTGGAAAAGAGCTTTTGTTGAATATCCTTTTACTTCTCCTAAAAGATAGTTCATATAAGTCTATAAGCAGATTGTGAACACATATTTTTTCCTTTTTCATATTCTTTTCCATTATAGGTTATTATAAGATATTGAATATAGTTCCTTGTGCTGTACAGTAGGTCCTTGTTGTTGATCTATTTTGTAATTAGTAGTGTGTATATGTCAATCCCAAACTCCTAATGTAGCCCCACTTTCTCCAGCCCCACCCGCCACTATCCCTTTTGGTAACCGTAAGTGTCTCTTAATATATCTGTGAGTCTGTTTTGTAGGTAAATTCATTTGTATCATTTTTTGTTCCACTATAAGTGATATCATATACTATTTGTCTTTGTCTGACTTACTTGACTTACTATGAAAATCTGTAGGTCCATCCATGTTGCTACAGATGGCCTTATTTCATTCTTTTTTATGCCTGAGTAATATTCCATTGTGTATGTATAGATATCGATATCACATCTTCTTTATCCATTCATCTACTGACAGACATTTAGGTTGCTTCCATATTTTGGCAACTGTAAATAGTGCTGCTGTGAACATTGGGGGCACATGTATCTTTTCTAAGTATAATTTTCTTTGGCTATAAGCCAGGGATTGCTGGATCATATAGTAATTCTATTTTTAGTTTTTAAAGGTATCTCCATACTGTTGTTCATAAGTTCAGTTCAGTCGCTCAGCCGTGTCTGACTCTTTGCGACCCCATGAATTGCAGCACGACAGGCCTCCCTGTCCACCACAAACTCCCGGAGTTCACCCAAACTCATGTCCATCGAGTCGGTGATGCCATCAGCCATCTCAGCCTCTGTCGTCCCCTTCTCCTCCTGCCCCCAATCCCTCCCAGCATCAGAGTCTTTTCCAATGAGTCAACTCTTCACATGAGGTAGCCAAAGTACTGGAGTTTCAACTTTAGCATCAGCCCTTCCAATGAACACCCAGGACTGATTTCCTTTAGAATGGACTAGTTGGATCTCCTTGCAGTCCAAGGGACTCTCAAGAGTCTTCTCCAACACCACACTTCAAAAGCATCAATTCTTCAGAGCTCAGCTTTCTTCACAGTCTTCACATCCATACATGACCACTGGAAAAACCATAGCCTTGACTAGATGGACCTTTGTTGGCAAAGTAATGTCTCTGCTTTTGAATATGCTATCTAGGTTGGAGATCTTACTATCCAAGGAGTAAGCGTCTTTTAATTTCATGGCTGCAATCACCATCTGCAGTGATTTTGGAGCCAAAAAAAATAAAGTCTGACACTGTTTCCACTGGTTCCCCATCTATTTGCCATGAAGTGATGGGACCAGATCCCATGATCTTCGTTTTCTGAATGTTGAGCTTTAAGCCAACTTTTTCACTCTCCTCTTTCACCTTCATCAAGAGGCTTTTTAGTTCCTCTTCACTTTCTCCATAAGGGTGGTGTCACCTGTATATCTGAGGTTATTGATATTTCTCCTGGCAATCTTGATTCCAGCTTGTGCTTCTTCCAGCCCAGCATTTCTCATGATGTACTCTGCATATAAGTTAAATAAGCAGGGTGACAATGTACAGCCTTGACATACTCCTTTTCCTATTTGGAACCAGTCTGTTGTTCCATGTCCAGTTCTAACTCTTGCTTCCTGACCTGCATACAAGTTTCTCAAGAAGCAGGTCAGGTGGTCTGGTATTCCCATCTCTTTCAGAATTTTCCACAGTTTATTGTGATCCACACAGTCAAAGGCTTTGGCATAGTCAATAAAGTAGAAATAGATATTTTTTTGGAACTCTCTTGCTTTTCCATGATCCAGTGGATGTTGGCAATTTGATCTCTGGTTCCTCTGCCTTTTCTAAAACCAGCTTGAACTGTTGTTCATAGTGGCACCAATTTAAGCTCCACCTATAGTGTAGGAGGATTGCCTTTTCTCCACACACTCTCCAGCATTATTATTTGTAGACTTTTTAATGATAGCCATTCTGATTGGTGTGAGGTGATACCTCATTGTAGTTTTGATTTGCATTTCTCTAATATATAATTAAGGAGAAGGCAATGGCACCCCACTCCAGTACTCTTGCCTGGAAAATCCCATGGATGGAGGAGCCTGGAAGGCTGCAGTCCATGGGGTCGCTGAGGGTTGGACACGACTGAGCAACTTCACTTTCACGCATTGGAAAAGGAAATGGCAACCCACTCCAGTGTTCTTGTCTGGAGAATCCCAGGGACGGGGAAGCCTGGTGAGCTGCCATCTATGGGGTCACACAGAGTCGGACACGATTGAAGTGACTTAGCAATAGCAATATATAATTAGTGATACTGAGCATCTTTATGTGCCTGTTGACCATCTTTATATCTTCTTTGGAGAAATGTCTATGTAGATCTTCTGCTCATTCTTTGACTGGGTTGTTTGTTCTTTTGATAATGAGCTGTATGGGCCATTCATATATTTTGGAAATTAACTCCTTGTTGGTTGCACTGTTTGCAGAATCTTTTCCCCCAGTCTATAGGTTGTCTTTTCATTATGCTTACGGTTTCCTTTGTTGTGCAAAAGCTTTTAAATTTAACTGAACACAGACTTTTAAAAATATAAGACCTCCATTTTGGATGGTATTCCAAAAGGTCTTTCTTAATCTATTTTGAAATAATTTTGGACTCACAATAACTTGCAAAAATAGTACAAAATGTTCCCATATTTCCATTACCCAGCTTCTCTCAATGTTCTGGATCACTTTTTAAAAATGAGATATCTTTCACATAGAATAAATTTCACCCCTTAAAAGTATACAACTCAATGGTTTTTAGTATATTCACAAAGTTGTGCAACCATTGCCACTACCTCTTTCAGAACATTTCCAGCATCCCTCAAAGAAACCCTGTATTCACTGGCAGTCAATCCCAAATCCATTGCTCTAACTCTCCCAGCACCTGCAAACACCAATCTACCTTTTGTCTCTATGGTAGAAACACTTTTTAACTCAGAGTGGCCTGAATGATCCCAGATGGCATCATCCTCTGCATCATCAAGAGCACTGCTGAGGGAGCATTTTATAACAACATGCCACTCTGTCTGCTGGGTTTTCTTCCAAGCTGCTGACACTCATTCTTATCCAGTTTGATGCACATGGCAGGCCATGACGTCTCTATCATAACAGCTGCCTGACTGAGGAGATTGTAATATGACTCCCAATTTTAGAGAGGTTAAAAGGTAGAAAAAATTCACTTCCTAGAATCAATGAGATACTGTAATGGAAGAAGGTTATTTGAGACATTTCAACTTTATTGGCGTTGCATCATTGTCAAACATCATATTATCATGTTTATAGTGTCCTTTGATCCCATTGCCTGCTACTGCTGCCACTAAGTCGCTTCAGTCATGTCCGACTCTGTGAGACCTCATAGACGGGAGCCAACCAGGCTCCCCTGTCCCTGGGATCCTCCAGGCAAGAACACTGGAGTGGGTTGCCATTTCCTTCTCCAATGCATGAAAGTGAAAAGTAAAAGTGAAGTCACTCAGCCATGTCCAACTCTTAGCGACCCCATGGACTGCAGCCTACCAGGCTCCTCCATCCATGGGATTTTCCAGGCAAGAGTACTAGGGGTACACAATTCAACCTACAACAACAATGGACTTGGGCAGAAAGCTCTAGAGGATCTTTGGGTCAAATGTGTCCTCCTTATCATATACTGTAGTATCAGGGATGTTACTGATGAACATCAGATTTGGTGTTCACAGATTTGTCACGTCGCACACTCACAGTACCAGTGAGTGTGATCTTATTCAGAAATAAAGTCAATGCAAATATATCTAGCTAAGTTGAGATTGTACTGAATTAGGGCATGACTGCTGTCCTTATAAGAAGATAAGAAACAGATACAGAGGGAAGACAGTGACATGAAGATAAAGGTAGATTGTGGGGATAGGTGAGGGGAAGGGATAGTTAGGGAGTTTGGGGTCGACATGTACACACTGCTATATTTAAAATGGATAACTCACAAGGAGCCACGTATAGCACAGGGAACTCTGCTCAATGTTTTGTGGCAGCCTGGATGAGAGGGGAGTTTGGGGGAGAATGGATTCATGTGTATGTATGGCTGAGTCCGCTGTTCACCTGAAACTATCACAATGTTGTTAGTCAGCTATACTCCAATATAAAATTAAAAGTTAAAGAAAGATAAAGACAGAGTTTGGATTTTGCTGCCACAAACCAAGGAACACGGGGGGCTACCAGAAGCCAGAGGAAGCAAAGTGTCTTCCCTCAGAGCCGCTGGAGAGAACATGGCTCTACAGTAGGGTGATTTCCAGTCCCTGGCCTCTAGAACTGTGAGATAATACATTCCACTGTCTTAAGCTACCCAGTTTCTGGTTTTTGTTAAGCCCTAGCAAACCAAGGCAATGGCACCCCGCTCCAGTACTCTTGCCTGGAAAATCCCATGGGCGGAGGAGCCTGGTAGGCTGCAGTCCATGGGGTCGTGAAGAGTCGGACACGACTGAGCGACTTGACTTTGACTTTTCACTTTCATGCATTGGAGAAGGAAATGGCAACTCACTCCAGTGTTCTTGCTTGGAGAATCCCAGGGACAGGGGAGCCTGGTGGGCTGCCATCTGTGGGATCGCACAGAGTCGGACACGACTGAAGTGACTTAGCAGCAGCAGCAGCAAACCAATAAATCAGCCTTTAGAACTTAGTCCTCTAGAGCAAGTGTTGGTACATAGCCCCCTATCTTTGTTTGGCCCACAAGCTGAGAACTTTTATTTTCAGAAGAACATTTGCAATTGATTTGAGGATAGGGAACATTAACCTTGAATCTCAATTAAGTGAAATCTTGTCTCCTAAAAAAGAATTCCATTTTTCTCATCAGTATATCTGTACTACAAAAAATATACTCAATTGAAGTGAAGTGAAAGTTGCTCATTCGTGTCTGACTCTTTGCGACCCCATGAACTATACAGTTCTTAGAATTCTCCAGGCCAGAATACTGGAATGGGTAGCCTTTCCTTTCTCCAGGGGATCTGCCAAACCCAGAGATTGAACCCAGGTCTCCTGCACTGCGGGTGGATTGTTTACCAGCTGAGCCACAAGGAAAGCCCACGAATACTGGAGTGGGTAGCCTATCCCTTCTCCAGCATAAATTATTATTGTATTTTTAATGTTATCATTTTGAAATGTGCAGAAGTTTGTTTTCTTGCTTATTATGTGAATACCTACCTAATATTTATGGTTGTGCCTCCTGGCCTTCAAAGCCTAAAATATTTTCCATCTGGCCTTTTACAGAAAAAGTGTTGTTAAACTCTGTCCTATAGGAATCTCAGGTGTTGTGTTCTCATTTAGCCAAGGAAATTTCTAAGCATCAGTGAAAACATTTTAATTATGATAAATAGGATTGATTTTTATCTGTTTTCATTTTACAATAAACTTTTTCCCTTGTTACTTTCTTTATAACAGCTTTATTGAGATATAATTCACATATCATATAATTCACCCACCTGAAGTATATAGTTCAGTGGTTTTTAGTATGTTCACAATTTTGCCATCATCCCCACAATCAATTTCAGAATGTTTTCAGTTCAGTTCAGTTCAGTCACTCAGTCGTGTCTGACTCTTTGCGACCCCATGAATCACAGCACACCAGGCCTCCCTGTCCATCACAAACTCCCGGAGTTCACTCAGACTCACGCCCATCGAGTCGGTGATGCCATCCAGCCATCTCATCCTCTGTCGTCCCCTTCTCCTCCTGCCCCCAATCCCTCCCCAGCATCAGAGTCTTTTCCAATGAGTCAACTCTTCACATGAGGTGGCCAAAGTACTGGAGTTTCAGCTTCAGCATCATTCTCTCCAAAGAAATCCCAGGGCTGATCTCCTTCAGAATGGACTGGTTGGATCTCCTTGCAGTCC
>NW_011495046.1:4586086-4586192 GCF_000754665.1 Bison bison bison
AGCATCATTCTCTCCAAAGAAATCCCAGGGCTGATCTCCTTCAGAATGGACTGGTTGGATCTCCTTGCAGTCCAAGGGACTCACAAGAGTCTTCTCCAACACCACA
>NW_011495046.1:4586292-4595624 GCF_000754665.1 Bison bison bison
CTCCAACACCACAGTTCAAAAGCATCAATTCTTCGCACTCAGCCTTCTTCACAGTCCAACTCTCACATCCATACATGACCACAGGAAAAACCATAGCCTTCGACAGACCTTTGTTGGCAAACTAATGTCTCTGCTTTTGAATATGCTATCTAGGTTGGTCATAACTTTTCTTCCAAGGCGTAAGCATTTTTTAATTTCATGGCTGCAGTCACCATCTGCAGTGATTTTGGAGCCCCAAAAAATAAAGTCTGACACTGTTTCCACTGTTTCCCCATCTATTTCCCATGAAGTGATGGGACCAGATGCCATGATCTTCGTTTTCTGAATGTTGAGCTTTAAGCCAACTTTTTCACTTTCCACTTTCACTTTCATCAAGAGGCTTTTTAGTTCCTCTTCACTTTCTGCCATAAGGGTGGTGTCATCTGCATATCTAAGGTTATTGATATTTCTCCTGGCAATCTTGATTCCAGCTGTGTTTATTCTAGTCCAGCGTTTCTCATGATGTACTTCAGTGGCCCATACAGAAATTTCATACTCATTGGACCCATTAGCAGTTAGTCCCCATGTCACACAAGCCCAGACTCTCCAGCCCTAGACAAACATTCACCTACTTTCTGGGGGCTTCCCTGGTGGTCCACTGGCTAAGACTCTGGGCTCCCAATGCAAAGGCCCAGGGTTTGATCCTGGCTGAGGAACTGGATCCCACATGCTGCAACTAAGAGTTCACCTGCTGCAATCAAAAATCCCACATGTTGCAGCTAAGCCCCAGAGCAGCCAAACGTATAAATAAAAATAAATATATAGTTAAAAAATCTACTTTTCTGTGTCTATGGATCTGTCTATTCTGGACATTTCATACAGATTGTCCATGTTACTTTTCTAAATTTGCTTTGGTTATATTAATTTTTAAATTCATTTTATTTCAATCCTTTAAACTAAGAACAAGAAGAATTAAGACTAGATGTGTGAGCCATAAAAAGCTTTTATTTCTCTGACATCCATCTTTCCCATCCTGGTATTTAGCTCACACATATGGTCCCACTGGCTACATGTCCCATGTAGACTAAAAATGTCCTGGACTTCCCTTACAGAAACATTACATGACTGAATGTCCTGAGGTCAGAAATTTGGAACTTGGTACACAGGGATCCTAAACCTCCCAGCTTGTAGCTTTTTAAGTTGCTAAATTGTGACATATCAGGAATCACCCCATATATCTGTCATAGTTTATTGGTAATATGAATCTCTGCAACAGGAAGGAACAGTGGTAAAAATTACTTACACAAATTGCCTTTGAGAAATACAACTAATCTTTAAATATTTCATATTAACTAAAGTGAAGCTCTTTCAGAGTCAAGATTTTTTTTTTTAATATTATTTGGTCTCACCAATTAATTATTTGCCTTAATTATGGGGAACAGATCCTCTGCCTGGAAACTGGCAGTTCTCTTTGCTTGTTACAGTAATTAGCTATAATGACTTCTAATGGTCCTAGGGTTCTTCCCTTACTTATTCAAGAGCCATAGTATTTAAATCACCTCCTCTATTGTTCTGAATATCTATTGCTGCATGAAGAACCACCCCAAAGCTCATTGGCTTAAAATGACAACAATTATTTTATTATCTCTTGTGGTGTCCGTGAGTCAAGAATTCAGAAAGAGCTCCACTGGGTGGTTCTGCCTTTAGGATCTCTCATGCAGTTGAAGTCATTCAGGGGCAGGAACTTGAAGAACAAATATTCCCAGAGTTGGGATGGCCGGGCATCTCTCTCTATGTCAGAAGGCCTCTCCATGTGGTCTGTCTGCATGAGTTCACTTGTGCTTCCTCACAGAATGGTGGTCTCAGGGTGGCAAAACTTCTTACAAGTTCATAGTTCTAATGCAGGGCCCAGGAAACCAGGTAGACTCTGCACCACCTTCTATGACCTACCCTGGGAGGTCACATATCACTTCTGCCACAGTTTACTGGTCAACTGGTCACTAAGGTTTGGCCTGGATTCAAAGAGAGGGGCCACAGAATTCACTCTTTATGGGAGGTCAAAGAATTTGCAGAAATGTCTTTCAGGCTGCCATTATCTATGCAGAAGACATTTTTTTGGTTTATACAATAGATACTCCAGTAACAGACATTATTTCTCTCTTCCTCTTGCTTCCTCGTGACTTTCATTTTTTTTCCTTCTTTCACAATCCCCTTAAAATGTTTACAAATGAAAGATTTCAGCTCCACATAATTTGCTTGGTACTTCTGCGTTCTGTAGACAGATTAATTCTTGCGCCAGGCCCAAATATTTCCGGATGTTCTGTTCTACTCTGTCTACTTCCTGTTTGGTTGACTTTTATTTCCTGTACTCTTTGTTGAAGTTGTAAACTTCCATTTTGGCCTAGGCACTGTGTTCTATTTCTGAATCTGCCAGTGGTCTTGAGCAACAGTATGCATACAGCAACTGCAAGTATAACACAGGAAGTGAAAATTAAAGTACTATGTCTTAATATTAGTAGAATTAAATATCCACTTTAAGGAAATGTATATTGTAGTGGAGACCATTTTCCAGGAGCTCAGACCTTAAAGAGTCTGTTCACCTTCTCTGAAGTGAACTGTTCTGAGCCATTGGTCACATGCCTAACTGAAATTCTTCCTTTTAGGACAGTTCTATAGCTCTTAAATTGTTTTGGGCTGCAGGCAACAGGAACCTCAACTCAACTGGCTTAAACCATAAGAGAATATTTTTATAACAAGGGATCTGATGGTTCCAGCTAACTGCGTCATCAAAAACTCAGATTCCCACTAAATCTTTCGGCTGTGTAACATCTTCAGTATGTCAGCTTTATTTTTAACTTATGCTCTTAAAATGGCTTCTCTGGTTCACTTGTCACTCTCAGACACAGCAAAGTCCAGTGAATTCCTAGGTGTCTCTTTTTATTATGAATGAACAAAAAATCATTCCAGAATCTCTCTAGCAAATTTCCCATCCTGCTACATTGCTCAGACATGTATCATTTGCCCATTCCTAAGGCAGTCTCTGGCTCAGGAATGGTATTACCATGATTGGCTTCAAGATGCACTTGGCATTTGTAGCACAGAAAATTACCCAAACAAAATCAAGATTCTGCTAAAAAGAGGGAAGAGAAGAAAGGATAATAGATGGGGAACCTTCTACTATTTGGATTTAATGTAATACAAAGTAAGAAATTCTCCTCCTGTGGGGTTCCTAGATCATTGAATAGCACCACAATTAATACAGTGGCTCAAAGCAGAAACCTGCAGCTCTTTTTACCTATGTTTCCCAGTTGTCTATCCCCGCAAAGCTACTGCCTTAATTCAAGCACTCATTTTCTTTCCCTGCAATTGCTACAATTATTTTCCTTACTATTCACCTGCCTCTAGTCTTCCACTTCCTCTAATCCATCTTCTACTTTGTTGAGGGGGTGAGCTTTCTCTCATGAATTATCAGGGTATTCTCACTGAAACTCAAAGGCTAAAAATGGAGTGAGATGCCACTTTCACTGTCTACTTCCTCTACATGTGTTGGTGAAATATGTTTTTGTGGCTGCAGGTGTATGAAAGAGTTCTGGTGCAAGCATGTTTAAGAGACAAGAGGAGATGGGATGGCATTTGTTGCTATCATCAGCCTAATGATGGTTTGGAGTTACTATAGAAGGGGTTGTGTGCTCAGTCGCTTCAGTCGTGTCCAACTCTTCGCAACACTGTGGACTGTGTCCTCTGTCCATGGGATTCTCCAGGCAAGAATACTGGAGTGGGTTTCCACACTCTCCTCCAGGGGATACTCTTAACCCAGGGATCAAACCCTTATCTCCTGCATTGCAGGTAGATTCTTTACCACTAATCCACTGGGAAAGTCCCATAGGAGGGGTTAGAGCCAAAAGATAAAGATACTGCAGTCATGGCAGATTATGTGAGACTTCTGGCACAAGCAGTCCTTTTTGAGGTCTAGGTGATAAACTGTGACACAGTGTTGGACAGAAGGGAAGGTCATCTGAGCTCAGCAAAGCAGGACAGAATATCTCATAATTTATTGTACTCTGTCCCTCCTATTTCTGTGATATTATTACAAGTCTAAGGCAACATGGATGCACCTAGAGATTATCAAACTAAGTGAAGCAGTCAGAAAGAGAAAGACAAATACATAAGATACCACTTATATGTTGAATCTAAAATATGGCCTATCTGTGAAACCGAAACAAACTCACAGACATAAAGAACAGATTTGTGATTACTAAGGGGGAGAAGGGATGGGGGAGGGAAAGATTGGGAGTTTGGGGTTAGCAGATGCAAACTATTACATATAGAATGGATGGACAAGGTCCTAACGTATAGCACAGGGAACTATATTCAATATCCTGGGATAAACCATAATGGAAAAGAATATAGGAAAGAATGTATATACACACATAACTGAGTTACTCTGCTATACAGCAGAAATTAACGCAACACTGAAATCAACTACACTTAAAAAAAAGTCTAATACAAGATTTCCCCAGTAGTCTAATGGTTAAGACTTTGTGCTTCTACTGCAGGGGGGACAGGTTCGATCCCTGGTCAGGAAAGTTCCACATGCCATGTGGGGCAGCCAAAAAAGAAGAAAAAAACAGTCTAAGGCAAAAATCATATTAAAAATATATCCAGTAATCTGAAAGAAAATTTTAATATTGATCTGTAACATTAGTTAAGTACTAAATAAAAATGTGTATATGTTTACCATAAAAATGAAAAAGTTTCATCTGGAATATTCAAAATTAGGTTTAATATAGTTTGAGAGTCTTAGAGATTTTGATAGTTATCTGTAAATATTAGATGAAATAGTAAAGTAATAGTAATAATTTTTTCTTCAATCTCATTTGTTAAGATAACAAAATATAAATTTTTCATATGTAATAATTTAAAAAGCCCAACCTTCCACTTATAATTTCCTATTTTTCCAACTTTCCCATTCCTTGGTCACACAAAATCTGTTTCTTATCCTCAATAAGACCTACAAACCTTGCAACTATTCCCAGTTTGCTAGGACATCCATTCTCAAGCCAGCTTCCTTCCTTAAAGAGCTTAGTATGAAAACTATGTAGCAACACAATTTAATGTGGATGGTATAATTACCAAGTGAAAAAAAAGGCTACCAAATTTTATGTATGCATAATATTCATGGTTGAAGCTGTATACAATAGGTAATAAAGCTTATCGAGGATACACTCCAAACCATTACTCTTTTTTTCCCAGGGCTGGAGGTGAAGTTACTTTTAACTGATTCTCATTTTCTCTGAAAATGAAGAAAGAAATCAAAGCCTGCATATGGAAAAGTCCTGCAAGGAAACACATATACTCACACAAGCACACAGGTGATACTTGTGTTAATCAGGTAGGTTTATAGGCCTTCTTTTCTACAACTTTCATTGTATAAACATATATATATTTTTGGCTGCACTGCATGCCATGTGGGATCTTAGCTCCCCACCAGGGATCAAACGCATTCCCCCTGCAGTGGAAGTGCAGTCTCAACCCCTGGACCACTGGAGAGTTCCTTATATGTATATTTTTGATGGACTATTAAAATAAATTAATTAAAAGTTTAATAAAAATTTAAGGGATTTGCATATTATTGAAGAATTTGTTAACTTGTTGACTCAACTTGCTTCTATGATATTAATTGGAGATTTTGGTATCTGTCATAATTTCATTGTTATTATGTCTCTCTGCTTCCCTTGTGGCCCAGTGTAAGAATCCACCTGCCAATGAAGGAATGCAGGTTCAATCCCCGGGTCAGGAAGATCTCCTGGAGAAGGAAATGGCAACCCACTCCAGTATTCTTGCCTAGAAAATTCCATCAACAGAAGAGCCTAGAGGGCTACAGTCCATGGGGTCATAAAAGAGTCGGACATGACTTAGCACTAAACAACAAGTGCCTCTCTGCAGGCGTGGTTACTTACAACTTCTGGGAGGGAGAGTTGTAGCCTTGTGTATGTGTGTGTGTGTTTTGCTCTTTTTTAATAGTATCTAGTGGAGAAGGCAATGGCACCCCACTCCAGTACTCTTGCCTGGAAAATCCCATGGACGGAGGAGCCTGGTAGGCTGCAGTCCATGGGGTTGCTAAGAGTTGGACACGACTGAGCGACTTCACTTTCACTTTTCACTTTCATGCATTGGAGAAGGAGATGGCAACCCACTCCAGTGTTCTTGCCTGGAGAATCCCAGGGACGGGGGAGCCTGGTGGGCTGCCATCTATGGGGTCGCACGGAGTCGGACATGACTGAAGTGACTTAGCAGCAGCAGCAGTGGTAATAAATTGTTACTCATATCAATACTGGAGTGATGCAATGTATAAGAATTATATTTCATTAGATATTTACTGAATATCTCAATACTCAGGGCACTCAGTAGGAATAAACCACCACTGTAGGAATAAACAATGACTATGACAGTCAATGCCTTTAACAAAAAAGTTAAAGTACTGATTTTAACTTTTTCCATAGTGTTCAGTTGAGAACTTTTGGGAAAATAGCATGAGGGACTTAATTTTTTTTTAATTGAGGGACAGTTGATATACAATACTACATAATGAGAGCCTTAAAAGATACAGAGTCTGTGAATACTAAATACTTACTATGTTGGCATTTTTACTGATAAGATTATGGCTGTGAGGTAACTATCAAATATTTTTATATTGTTTCCTATCTTAGATCATATTTGGAAATGTAATGTGACGTGGAAAAAAGATCCAAACTATGAGTTTGGAGGTCTAGTTTCAAGCTCCAGCTCAGCAAAATAGCTGTATTATATGGGCATAGCACTAAAATTTTCTGCGCCTCAGTTTTTTCATGTGTAAAATGAGGATGTGAACTAAATGTTCTACAGGATTCCTTCCAACCTTAAAATTTATCTATCCTCTGTTGAGACATATCAGAAACATCATATGACTTTAAGGTGCAAATGACTTTACTACCAGTTCTGAAAAATGCTAACTCTAAATCTGTGAAAGTAATTATTGGATCACAAGCTTGTGAAATAATAGCTATTATCATTACTTTTACAGAAACCTAGTATACGGGGTCATGCTTCCAAGCAGTGCTATACACATAAAGCTAGCATATATAGAACTATCAGGCCTACACAATATAAAGATTAAAAAGAGAGAGAGATTTGACAAATGAATGTTTTGTGACTGCTTTTGAGAGTTTTCAGATACTAAGATTTCAATTCTCTGGGTGTTCACAAGCCTCACATTTCAGTTCCTCAAATGAAAATAAGTGAGTGGGGCAAGTTTCATCAGGGCTAGAGGTTCTTATTTTAGGGACTGGTGGTGGATATGAGGGAAAACAGGCAGCCGATCTGGGTTTGCTGCCACAGTCCAAACAATCTATGCAGTTTTGAAGTTAATCTATGTATTTCTGTTTTCCTGGTAAATTCAGGAAATTCTTGCTGCATCAGCAGTTTTCCAGATGAGAAATCTAGGCCTTTTCTCTGACTCTTGGTTCTTCTTAATACCGTATGTGTAGATGGTCACCAAGGCTAATCACTTCTCTTTGTAATATCTCTAGTTTTCCTTCCTCTTGTTTTTTACTTCATTTCCACACTCAGTATTCTGGTCTGTTTCAGGCTCATATTTGTTTGACTGCAATAACTACTTAGGTGGAGGCTTTAAATACTACCAGTCTGATTTTCCTGAGATATGTCCCCCATCACAGCACTCTCTAGTTTAAGAATTTGGAATATTTCTCCAGTGACAAGGAGACAAAACTAAACTATTCCTCCTGGCATTGTAACCTCTCCATTATCAGGTTTTAACATTATTTCTATTTCCCAATATGTACTCATAATATTAGTTATTGTAATGCTAGCTGCTGTAACTAAGAGATTCAAATGCAATGGGTGAGGAAAAGAGATTAATTTCCCAATTTAATGTCTGAGCTCCAGTTCTCAGAACCCATGTAATCATACAGATTCCTTCCATCTTATTTTTAACCTCTAGGACAGCATCCTTAATATTAGAACTAAATCTGGATAACAGGACATCTCATTAGCTTGAGGGAAAGCAAATAAAAAAGAAGTAGGCTCACCATCTGAAAGGCTCTGCCTAGGAATGGGTGGGCATATATTTCTACTCAAGGGAAGCTGGGAGATAGAGTGTAGTTGGGCAATCATATATACCAAGCTATAGTTAACACCAAAAAAGAAGACAAGTCAGCCAGCACTGTCTACCACACACCCTCTGCTTCAGTTTTCCTGGTTGCTCCAACATGTTGGATTTCCTTCTTTATTTTCTCTCCACTTAGCCAAATGACATCCACCCTTCTCTTTTCCGTATTGCAGCCATTTTCAAGGAATGCTTCAGTATGCTGAAGAAAGTGGAAATCGATCCCAGGACTCTTCAAAGCTGATTTGTAGTCCTCATTTTTTATGTTTTAAAAAAAATTTTTTATGTTTACATTTTATGTTTTTTCCCTTACTTTTGTCTTTTATAATGTCTTAATTTATGGACGTGGATTTAGGAGATCTCAAACAGTGCCCACATAGAAAGCAGGTTAACAGGGGAGGAGCAGTGACGAGATACAGTGAAATCCACTCCTAAGAACTGATTCCGGCTATTACAACTATATGTCCTGACTACTAGTACTTGAACTGGGACTATTGTAGTCTTAATAAAGCTTAATTTCTTGTAAAATAACCCTGTAGCCTAAACTGATGTAAAATATCTGCATAAACTATGAATAAAAAGGGGTACGGAAGAGAAGCCATGTGGTCATGTTCATCTGGGGCTTCCCTGGAAGTCCAGTGGTTAAGACTTCATCGTGCAATGAAGCGGGAGTGGGTTTGAGTCCTGGTTGGGGAGCTAACATCCCACATGCCTCTCAGCCAAAAAAAAAAAAAAAACCCAAAACATAAAACAGAAGCAATATTGTTTCTTCAATAAGTTTAATAAAGACTTTAAAAATGGTCTACATTTAAAAAAATTGTTAAAAACTGAAAAAATAAAAAAAATTTTCTAAGGAAGAGATGCATTGAATCTGATGAACAGGATCATTCTGGTTATTCAGTTCAGTTCAGTCGCTTAGTCGTGTCTGACTCTTTGCGACCCCATGAATCGCAGCACACCAGGCCTCCCTGTCCATCACAAACTCCCGGAGTTCACTCAGACTCACGTCCATCAAGTCGGTGATGCCATCCAGCCATCTCACCCTCTGTCGTCCCCTTCTCCTCCTGCCCCCAATCCCTCCCAGCATCAGAGTCTTTTCCAATGAGTCAACTCTTCACATGAGGTGGCCAAAGTACTGGGGTTTCAGCTTCAGCATCATTCCTGCCAAAGAAATCCCAGGGCTGATCTC
>NW_011495046.1:4595724-4598227 GCF_000754665.1 Bison bison bison
ATCCCAGGGCTGATCTCCTTCAGAATGGACTGGTTGGATCTCCTTGCAGTCCAAGGGACTCACAAGAGTCTTCTCCAACACCACAGTTCAAAAGGATCAATTCTTCGGCGCTCAGCTTTCTTCACAGTCCAACTCTCACATCCATACATGACCACAGGAAAAACCATAGCCTTGACTAGATGGATCTTTGTTGGCAAAGTAATGTCTCTGCTTTTCAATATGCTATTGAGGTTGGTCATAACTTTTCTTCCAAGGAGTAAGCATCTTTTAATTTCATGGCTGCAGTCACCATCTGCAGTGATTTTGGAGCCTAGAAAAATAAAGTCTGACACTGTTTCCACTGTTTCCCCATCTATTTGCCATGAAGTGATGGGACCAGATGCCATGATCTTCATTTTCTGAATGTTGAGTTTTAAGCCAACTTTTTCACTCTCCTCTTTCACTTTTATCAAGACGCTTTTTAGTTCCTCTTCACTTTTTGCCATAAGGGTGGTGTCATCTGCATATCTGAGGTTATTGATATTTCTCCTGGCAATCTTGATTTCAGCTTGTGCTTCTTCCAGCCTGGTTATTAGAGCAGTGTAAGAATAACTGTTAATGCGTGTTAAAGTATTGAGAGAGACATGTACTACTGTCTACATTCAAATCCAAGGTCTGTGTTGTTTGCAAAGCCAGGGCCCTTAGTTAAGTATGGAGCAGTGATAATTCAACAGACTTTTTTTCACAGTCTCCATTAAATATTATTTATGATTCTCTCACTTGTAGGGTAATCAATTCAAAATATAGATTTCAGGACCCTTCTCCTACCCACTGAACCAGAATTTCTGGGAGTGGAACCAAAACATATGTATTCCCAAGAAGTGATTCTTCTGACCACCAAAATTCAAGAACCAGTGTTCCAAACCATTAGGGATATTCTGGAACTCTATGACCAAATAGTCCATAACAACATAGGAATACCTCTGAGATTTACTGCAGGGGTAGTCAGGAATGCTAGATGCTAGATTCTCTGCAAAGGACAGTCTAGCATGGCCAAGAATTGTCTCCCATCTTCATGACCTTCCTATGTTTCACGAAAAATTTACATTCATATACATGAAAAGTCTAATTATAATACAAGCCTAGATCAAAATTCCATTTTACATATGAACTTCCCAGTAATGCAATTATAGTTGTTCCTCAGTATCCAAGAGTGATTGGTTCTAGGACCCTTCTCCCCATATCAAATATTCTCAGATGCCCAAGTCCCTTACATAAAATGGCATAGTATTTGCATAAAACCTATAGCAATCCTCCCTATATACTTTAAATCATCTCTAAATTACTAATAATACTCAATACAATGGAAATGCCAATTGCTAGTGCACAGCATATTCAAGTTTTGCTTTTTTGAGCTTCTGAAATATTTTCTCTAAATTATTTTCAAATTTTTTCAAATTGGTTGAAACTGTAGATATGGAACCCATGGATACAGAGGGCTGATTGTACTGTATAAATCAAGAGATGATTATTTTATGAGAAAAATTTTTTAAAAGTTGAAAAATTGCAACTGTGACAGCCTACTAATACAACACATCAGTATCAGGCTGCATTTGTAGCCTGTGATTCTATGTATAAGTACAAACATTTAAAATCTTCATTATGGTCTTTTAATGTACTAGTGCCCAAACATTTACATATCAAAGTCAATATTATTTTTCATCAATGGCTTCCTATTTTGCCTTGATATTGCTATTATGGCATTATTTTTGTTTGAAAACATACATGTAAGGTAGATTATACGTAAGACTTTCATTTTGGGGTAGTAAAGGTGATGTTACAAATATTTGCTATAAAACAGTGAACACTGATCTCGTTGGGCAGAAAGGCATTACTCTTGACACTAAAGAACATGGCTTAAACATTTTAAATCTTGTGGAAAGAAAAAAAAGACACGTCATTAAACTGAATAGATATACTTATAACAAAGTTTTATAATAAGATTCATTGTAGGCTCAGAAGAGCTATCCAAATGTAAGGCATACGCTATCAGTTCAGTTCAGTTGCTCAGTCATGTCCGACTCTTTGCGATCCCATGAATCGCAGCACGCCAGGCCTCCCTGTCCATCCATCACCAACACCACACACTAAAGCCCAGACGTGGTAGCATGTTCAATAACCACATCAGGGTGGAGAAGCAAAGGTGATGATCTCTAGACAAGATAATTCATTCAACAAATATTGAACATCTGCTATGTGACAGCCATCTGGAATAAGAGGCCCTGCTTTCAAGGATTTTATTGGATAAGGCAATGGCAACCCATTTCAGTACTCTTGCCTGGAAAATCTCATGGATGGCAGAGCCTGGTAGGCTGCAGTCCATGGGGTCGCTAAGAGTCGGACACGACCGAGCGACTTCACTGTTGCTTTTCACTTTCACACGTTGGAAAAGGAAATGGCAACCCACTCCAGTGTTCTTGGCTTGAGAATCCCAGGGACAGGAGAGCCTGGTGGGCTGCCATCT
>NW_011495046.1:4598327-4606355 GCF_000754665.1 Bison bison bison
TTTTATAGTTTAGTAAGGGAGCCATCGGAGAAGGCAATGGCACCCCACTCCAGTACTCTTGCCTGGAAAATCTATGGACAGAGGAGCCTGGTAGGCTGCAGTCCATGGGGTCGCTAAGAGTTGGGAAGACTGAGCGACTTCACTTTCACTTTTCACTTTCATGCTTTGGAGAAGGAAATGGCAACTCACTCCAGTGTTCTTGCCTGGAGAATTCCAGGGACGGGGAAGCCTGGTGGGCTGTCGTCTCTGGGGTCGCACAGAGTCGAACACGACTGAAGCGACTTAGCAGCAGCAGCAGCAGCAAGGGAGCCAGGCCAGGTGGCGCTAGTGGTGAAGAACCACCCTGCCAATGCAAGAGACAGAAGAGATGCGGGTTTGATCCCAGGGTAGGGGAAGCTCCCCTGAAAAAGGGCATGGCAACCCACTCCAGTATTCTTGCCTAGAGAATCCCATAGACAGGAGCCTGGCGGGCTACGGTCCACATGGCCACAAAGAGTCAGTTACGACTGAAGTGACTTAGCCCACACGCATGGGAGCCAGGCACAGGACCTGTACTTCGGTGTGGTAAAATGAATGGTAGATGATTTGCTGGCTACTATGTTGCCCAGAGTAGAAACAGCCCATCTGACCAGAGGAATCTGTAATGGCTTCCTGTGTAGGTCTTAAAGGATGAGGAGAAATGAACCAAGAGAAGCGAAGGGTTGGGGGTGGGGGCAGGAATGAACCAAGTGAAGAAGTGGGGGGAAGAAAGAACCAAGTGAAGAAAGGCGGAGGGCGGCGGGGCGGGGGGAGATAGAAACTGGGAGACAGCGGCCCTTACTTTAAGTGTTGAATGGAATAAACAGTAATTTCTTTTGGCAACCTTCAGTTTCCTTAAGTTGAAAACCTATGGGAGCTGAAGTTGTCATCTTAGGGTTGCGGCCTTGAGCTATCAGAAACTTTGCTAGAGTTTACTCAAGTCTCTTAGCAAGAGAGAGTTGACAACATTACTTGTGCTGAGAACCTTCAGTTGTTAAAGGTCAAGGATGAGGCCGAGTTGACAAGAGGGCTCAAAGGAGCCTGACAAGAGTTTGGTCAAGGAGAAAGTCTGTCACTCATCCCCAGATCAAGATATGGGATGTTTCCAGCAACTCAGAAGGCTCCTTCAGGGCCATTTCTCATCAATTTCTACCCTCAAAGACACCTAGTATTTTGCCCTCTATTACAATAATAATTTTTTATCTGTTTTTGAACTTGATATAGATGGATTCATATAGTATATACTCTATTGTATGTGACTTTTTCACTTATAAGACTCACCCATATTATGTGGCAATAGTATATTATTTTTCATAATTGGGGATAAATCCGTTACGAATATATTACAGTTTATCCATTCTGCTGCTGATAAATATTTGAGTTGTTTTCCTATTGTTGGATAATACAAATAAAGGTGACTTAAATATTCTTATCTGTCTTTTGGTAGGTACAGACATTTATTTCTGTTTGGAATACATCCAAGATTAATACTGCTGGATCATTAAGTATTTGAAAAAGTTGACTTAAAACTCAACATTCAGAAAACTAAGATCATGGCATCTGGTCCCATCACTTCATGGCAAATAGATGGGCAAACAGTGAAATAGTGGCAGATTTTATTTTTTGGGGTTCCAAAACCACTGCAGATGGTGACTGCAGCCATGAAAGTAAAAGACACTTTCTCCTTGAAAGAAAAGCTATGACCAACCTAGATAGAATATTAAAAAGCAGAAATATTACTTTGCTAACAAAGATCCATTTAGCCAAAGCCATGATTTTTCCAGCAGTCATGTATAGATGTGAGTTGGACTATAAAGAAAGCTGAGCACCGAAGAGTTGATGCTTTTGAACTGTGGCGTTGGAGAAGACTCTTGAGAGTCCCTTGGACTGCAAGGAGATCCCACCGGTCCATCCTAAAGGAAATCAGTCCTGAATGTTCACAGGAAGGACTAATGCTGAAGCTCAAACTCCAATACACTGGTCACTTGATGTGAGGAACTGACTCATTAGAAAAGACTCTGATGCTGGGAAAGATTGAAGGCAGGAGGAGAATGGGACAACAGAGCATTAGATGGTTGGATGGCATCATCGACTCGATGGACGATAAGTCTGAGCAAGCTCCGGGAGTTGGTCATGGACAGGGAAGCCTGGCGTGCTGCAGTCCATAGGGTCACAAACAGTTGGACATGACTGAGTGACTGAACTACTGCCAATTTTCCCAGGTTGTTGTACAAATTTATATTTGAACAAAAAATTGTATGAGAATCCCATTTGTTCTGTCTCCCCACCAACACTTGGTATTGTCCTTTTAATTTTAGTCATTCTGATAATGATGGCTCTAAGATTAATGAATGGCCTTAAAGCACAAGAGTGGTGTGGTCTGATGTGCATTTGTCCAGAGGATTCAAGCAGCAATGGGTTTGAGTATGACTGAAAGGCTTTCAAATGGGACCAAGATATAGACAGGCAAATAGAGATTTCAGTAGTTCAGGTGAGATATGATGAAGATTTGAACAGAACAATGTCAGTTAAGATGGAAAAACAATGGATTCATATTGGACTGGTAAAATCAGCAGGACTTGATAATCCTACATTGTGGGTTACGTGGAGGACAGTTAGAGAGTCAAAGATGGCTCCTAACTTTCTAACTTGTGTCTGGGTAGATGGTAGTACAAAAAATATGGGAGTAAGGGTAAACTTCAAGAGAAGATGTTGTGTTGATTGAATCCCAGATGTCTCTGAGTCTCCTAATAAACAATCAGATATACAGGCCTGAAACCCATGAAAAAAATCTAGGCTGTATATATGGTCCTGGTACAATAGGTAACATCATGGGAATGGGTGACGCTCCCAGGGAGTATGTATGTATGTGTGAGCTCAGAGGTACTTGGCATCCCTCCTTTATATTTCCATTCAGATTTAAATTTTCCTGGTTCTTTGTCTTCTTTTTCAGAAAGAAACCCATTGATGTACCTGGGTTAACAACCACATATGAAATACTGTGTACTACTCTGACATTACATTTATGACCACAGATTTCAACTGGTCATTTAGTATAGCCAGACACATATAATGTTCCACTTTCACACTGCATTTTAAACTTCCCCTCTTCCTTGTCGCCCTCCACTCTCAGCTGAACATAACCTCATACCTTATACAAGACTAAAAAAAAAAAAAAGGAATGCGACTGACTACTTCATCTCCATACCATCAGGTCTACCAGGTTCTGCCTTCCTTCCTGTTACCACAGAGGAAGTGTCTGCATTCCAATCTGTGGCCAACCCTATAACCTGTGCTCTAGGTTTCACCCTTTCTCCCATCCTCATGCCTCCCTTCCTCTCAATAACTGCCAATTTCTCCTTCACTAGTGAGTCAGTCTCATCTTTTACAAACATGATTTAATTGCACCCTCTCTAAACAAAACAAGAGTTCAGTACCAGAGACTGATAGTCATTACTCATGTTCAATATCTTCCCTACTTCCAGGGCACATAGCTAAATTCCATTTCTCAAATTATATTTCTCAGCCCCCTTGTGGAGGCCATATGGAAAGTAGACAAGAAGTAATGTATTCCACTTTCAGGTCTGGCCCATAAAAACCTCCCATTTGTGATTCTCTACCCTCTCTCCTTTTCCAAGGTGATTTTGAAAGCCACAAGTTGGTGCTACAAGATAAAAGGAATTTAGGCTCCTGGATTAATTCCAGAAGAAAGCCACTCAATTTATAATGGACTGTGACTCAGCGATAAATAACCTTTGGTTAACTTTTGACAGGGAGGTGGGAGTTATAGCTCTTAGCCTAATACAACCCCACATCCCCCTCCAGCTAGTGCTCCATTTCTGTTTTCATTAACAGCCTTCAAAGCATTCTATATACTCATCGTTTCCATCATTTCTCTTCTCAACGTCCTCCATTTCAGCTTTCATTCCCACCATTCCACAGACATGGTTCTCATCAAGGTCATTAATGACCTTCATGTTGCCAAAGGCAATCATTTCTTTATTTTCATCTTTTGCAGTCTCAGCATTATTTAACACAGCTGACCACTTCCATTCTTTTTGAAGCAGTCTCTTAGTCTTCCTCCTAATTCACTGGCAGTGGCTTCTTTTCTACTCACCTTTTTGGGCTCTTTTTCATTTTTTTTTTTTTTCCCTCTATGTTCTTTCTTTCTCTCTTTTTAGTGAAGTGTTGCTGACTTACACACCTTATTTCTAACTCTGACCTCTCCCCTTAGACTAGTTCTACATATATCTAAATACCTACTCCAGATGTCTAATAGGTATCTGTAACTTAACACGTCTAAAACACAACTGGTTTTCCCTTTTAGAGCTTTTTCTCACCAGCCTCCTTTTTTTCTGGTTTTTCAGACCAAAAATGTGAGTTATCTTTGATTCCTTTTTCTTCCCTTCCACTTGCATCCAATCCATCAGCAAGTCCTTTAGGCTTTTACTGAATATTCACCCAAATCTTACTGAATATGACCCCTTTTCACCATCTCCTGTGCTGAAACACTAATCCAAACCACTTTTACTTCTCCTGTAGACTATTGCAATAGCCTCTCTGCTGCTCTACCTTCACTCTTGCCCCTGGTTATACTACAGTGCCCCTAACAGTTTAAAACATCCTCCAGAGTAAACCTCTCAAAACGTAATCATAAATCAACCTTGTGCTTAAAACTCTCCATATGTTCCTCTGTGCAGCTGGAATAAAATTCATCCTCCTTACCATGACCCTGCTTATCTCTTCAGCCTCGTTCAGTTTGGTCTGGTCCCACTGGCCTCTAAGTCCCTCAAATTAATGCTTTCCTGTTCCAAGGACTTCATACTTGGTTTCACCGACTGGAAGGCCCTTTCCCTGAATCTTTCTGTGGATGTCTCTTGTTCCTCAGGACTTGGCTCAAATGGCACCTCTTCAGAGCATGCCTCTCCCTCTCAGTCACTTTCTATCCATTACCTTATTTTCTTTACAGCAATAAAGAAATAAAATAGTTTAATTATAGTATTTGAGATGATCTTACATGTTAAAATGCTTGATGTCTTTCATGTGAAATATAGCTGCATGAAGGCAGAGATTTTTGTCTTTATCTTTTTTTAACTGAGGAATAGTTGATTATCTTGTTATTAAGTGTTTGTGCCACAATCTAAAGAGCACCTGGCACAGAGTAGATATTTGCTGGACTGAATAAATAGTATCAACAACTGCAAGCCCTTGAAGAAAAATACCACGTGCTGGTCATTGGGCTTCCCTGGTGGCTCAGTGATAAGAATCTGCCTGCCACTGCAGGAGATGCAGGCTCAATCCCTAGGTTGGGAAGTTCCCCTGAATAAAGAAATGGCAGCCCATTCCAGTATTCTTGCCTGGGAAATCCCATGGACACAGGAACCTGGCAGGCTACATATAGTCCGTGAGGTGCAAAAGAGCCGGACACCACTTAGGAACTAAAAAACAATTCATTATAATCCCCCCCAACTAGCTACCAATCATCTTTACAGTAATACACTATTTTTTCCCAGGATAAGTCCTAACAAAAATAAAACTACTATTCACATTTATTGTTGTTTTTAGTCCATCCATTACCTTGTCTTGTAATCTTCCTTTTTTTCTAATTAAATTTATCCCACACAAGTGAAATAGTTTCACTTTTCAGATGTGGGCTGGATCTTTGATAAAAGGGTTCAGCAAGTTTTTAAAAAATATTTATTTATTTATTTGGTTGCACTGGGTCTTAGTTGCAGCACGTGAATTGTGACATGTGGGATCCAGTTCCCTGACCAGGGATGGAACTTGGGCCCCCTGCAAAGGGGGAGCGCAGAGTCATAGTTACAGGACCACCAGAGAAGTCCTAGCAAGTTTTTAAAATAGTGAAAGGGTTTTCAAAAAAGCCTTTTAAGGGTGAGATAATATAAACCTATGGCTTACTCATGTGACAAATACAAATAGCTCTGGAAATAAATACAAACATGCGTTCCTATTAGTGAGGAGGTTTAAATAAGTTAAGTCTTTGGAAAATAAAAATAAAACGAATTCAAAATTGTGTAGTTACTAAATCTCCTAAGATCTAGCTTGTGATTTCACAGATGGGAGTGGTTTTAGAACTCTGGGGTCCTGTACCTGGGAGAGATTTTCTGTCTGGCTCCGAACTCTCTGCAGTCCATTGGGTCGCTAAGAGTCAGACACGACTCAGCGACTTCACTTTTACTTTTCACTTTCATGCACTGGAGAAGGAAATGGCAACCCACTCCAGTGTTCTTGCCTGGAGAATCCCAGGGACAGCGGAGACTGGTGGGCTGCCATCTATGGGGTTGCACAGGGTCCGACACGACGGAAGCGACTTAGCAGCCGAACTCTCTGTAAGCAAACATTATTGTGTTCTAATCAATCAGTTTCTGGAGGTGAAATATAAGAAAATATATGCAAAATATTTTCCATTCCTATTTGTCTCTCATCCTCCTAATGGATTCTTAAACGTTTATGTTTAGTTCATTCACATAGCCCTGACATTTGTGGTGGTACGGGTAAATACAAGTCTAAAATGATTACACTGAAAAATCTGCCTAGTGCCAAAAAGAACAGGAAACATTTTCCCCTCTCTTTTTATTTAGCAATGCTTTTAGAAAAAAAGGAAACTGTAAACGAATTCTGTACACCTTTAAAAAAGCCAAATAAGCTTCTTGCCGGTTTTGCACCCCCTTAAGATCTTTCTTGGGGGCCTTGGAGCTATCCCTTTGAAATCTGAACATCAAGGAAGGTGGGGCCCCAGCTACCTATCTCTGGGAGTTTTAGCTCCAAGATGTAATTCCTATTATTTTCCCTTGGGAGAAAGACAACAGGTATTGTAACTGATTGCATCTATCTGATGATATAAACGAGTGAGATTTCCTTTTTCTCTTTGCGGTCTCTTAAGTGCATCACAATATGGTTTAAGGCTTATGCTAATCATAAAACTGTTTCATTGTTTTCTATATTTTGTGGAAACGATGCTTTGCGGGGGGAGGTGACAGGAGAGTTTATTTTTAATTATTTCCCAACTGGGGCCTCCAGTTTGGGCATTTGTATGGCTGATAGCTCCCATTGCCCCTCCATAGTTATTTTAAACGGTAAAGGAAAATGGAAAGAGCACGGAGTTCTGGACTCCGAAACCTTGAGTTTAAACTGTTCTTTTTTACTAGCATTCTGATGTACAGGCAAGTTACTTCTCTGAACCCTGATTGCCTCATCTATAAAATGAGGATAATAATACATTATAAATGAGGTAACTAAACTGACACATACAAAATTTTTTTTTTTTGATGTCATCATTTTTATTCACTTTCTGTGAATACATACATACATATTCACTTTCTGACACATAAAAATTCTTTACACAGGAAGGAAACAAAAGTTATCCTAGATTCCGATGCTACACGTTCGTCCTCCTTTCCTCGTGAGTCTGTCAAATCCCAATGGGGTGTCCACTTCATTAACTTGGAGCACTGAGTACCGAGGAAACGAACTCACACTGCGGACCTTAAGAATTTGAAAAGTTTTTTAGTTTGTCAAGTACGTTAACAGAGCCCTCACAAATGAGATGTTGCAAAGGGATATCGGACTGCGGGGGTCCCCGTATGCAAATACCTGAATTACAGGCTCACCGAGGCCGCGGCAGCTTCCGCACTTCCCCTCGAGGGCGCTCCGGGACATCGGCGCTGCGCCGCCCGCCGGTCCGGGGGCGGAGATTTGCATGTGCGACAGAGGGAAGAGGGGGAACCACCCAACGAAAACCCCGGCCGTCGTTCCCCCTAACCTGGGAGGGCTGGCCCCACTTCGCCGCCCGGCCCGCCCCCAAGTGCTCGCGGGCGGGCGGCCGGCAGGCCCTTCTCGACGTCACCGCACCCTCCCACCCCCTCCTGAACTTTAAGCCACGCGCCCAAGAACATCCTGGAGGAGGGGGATTTCTCGGGGGCCGGCGGCTTTCGCACGCTCGGGGCCGTCACTCCCCGGCTCCCAGCGTTCCCTACACTCCCGGAGAGC
>NW_011495046.1:4606517-4632182 GCF_000754665.1 Bison bison bison
CGGGCTGTCCGCCTCTGTGGCAGACGTGCTCTCCGCTGTCCCTGCGCTCCGCCTCCTGGCTTCTGCCACCTGGACGGGCGACGCCGGGTGACCGGAGCGCGAGGATTAAGCGGGTGGGAAGGTGTGAGCCGCAAACCCAGAGGAGGGCGGAAAGGAGGAGGAGGAGGCCCCGGGGGTGGTCAGGGGGACTGGGGATCCCGCCAGCAGAGGTCCCTGGGCGGCCCGACTGACTGACGGGCTGAGTGACTGTAGCTGCCTCCGGTCCGGACGCTCGGAGCGGGGCGGCACGGTGAGCGCAGCCATGGCCTCAGGTGAGTGTTCCCGGGCGTGGGCAGGGTCCCGGACGGCGGGGAGGGAAGGAGTGCGTCCGAGGGTCTAACTGCTCAGGGTTTCGGGGGCCCAGTTTTGGTTATGTCTCATTCTGTTTTTAAAATCGCCTCTGGCAAGTTTGTCAGCCTTTTAAAAGTGACCTGGTTCAGGGTTTGCGTGCGAAATCTAAGTCACGCTCTGTAATTTGATGCCATTGTAATAGCCGGAACCGTAGACCTTCCAAAAGACTTGGGTTTTGGATTAAGGAAGTAATAAGAATCTAAATAAAGGAGGACGAAAGAGTTCCCGTATTTTTAAATTGATTTAAGTTGAAATGGTGGGTTTTCGTTTTAGAATAGGAATGAGGAACCTTCCGGCCTCAGGAGAGCTCTATCTTTTTTTTAAGTTCAGTTTCATCAGTTGCCAAGAGGTGATCGCAGTTGTGTTGACAGTTGGACAAATGTGACGCGCCTTTAAAAATCACCAGTGGTATTTTAACAGGTCTTAAGTGGAAATGTTGCTTCAACAAGTGGATCATTTTTACTGTAAAGTGCGTACTTTTTAATTTATGGAGCAGAAATCGAGTTTTGTTTTCTTTTGTTGGAAGGAAGGGGAAAAGAGGATTTTTAGGATCCCCGTGCTTTAAAATAACGGGTGAGAATGAAAACTGTCACTTACACGAATACATATTTATAGTCAGTAAATGCGGGGATCTCTTGCTTTACCTAGAAACTGCTTAAAGGATGCGGGAGGGAGCCTCCCATCCAGCCGTGGTTAGGTTTGCCTGCAACCTAAGGGTTACTATATCAAGTAGACTGCTTTGGAGCGGGACCTTCACTGGAGTCTGTCACGGTTCTTGGAGGCACCTTCCCCGCAGAGGGAGCAAGTGTGAGCAGAGGCAGGGAGGCCTAAAAATGTGGATTAACGCTGTGCCAGAGGCTGAAGACAATAACAGGAGGCTGAAGAAGGAGGCTTGTTTATATTTGACCTGCATCCTCCCAACACCCTGATTCAGTGACCCACAGTAGAAGACTGATGACTACCAGAGAAGAGGAAGTAGAAAGCATAAAGGACTTTTTTTTTTTAAAGGGTTGAGCAGAACAAAGCCATAGCTACTGCTTTAGGCCAAAAAGGAAATTGGGGTGGTTCACATGACATTTGATTTCAGTTTGTCTGTGGTTTTCATGTGAGAATACAAATGTAGTTTATTTCAACTTTCTCTTTAGCCACTTCAGTGACCCTAAACTTTCAGATAATCTTGTAAATTCATAAATTCAGACCATGTTGAGATTAAAAGTGCAAAGATGATTGAAACACTTGGTTAATTTATTGACTATCAGAAAGATTTTGTATGAAAGTTAAAGAATGGTTAGCATAATAAAGTAAAAAGAAAAATCAGCCTTCTGGTAATTTAACCAAACTTTGTTGATATATGGTGTGAATGTAACACTTGTAATCCATTCAAAAGAGAGAAAAAAGAATTAGCCATTTATGGACTATTGCAAGACCCACATCTTTTAAAAATGTGGTACAATTTAAACTCGTTTAATGACATTTGTTTTTGTCTTATTGTGAGGACTGATTTCCTAAATTGAGGGGGGAAAATTTTAAAGGGTAATTGTCACCCTCCCCTTTTCTGGAATTATATTAAAATGACACTATTTAAAATGTAACAAGTTATTCAAATTGTAATTCAGTTGTTTGAAAACTAAGGAAAAATCTGGGTGTACTTTGCTTAATCATTTGTAAAAACCTTAGAGAAAAAGATTCACAAAATTATAAGCTCCCATCCTGTTTTGAAACAGTAATTTAAGCAAAAGAGTAACTGAAAAAACCTTTTGCTTTGTTAGTTTACCATTGTCTAGTTTATAGTTTGTAGAAAAGAGTATAAAAACCTCAGAAAGTATTTTTATTGATTGATTACCAAGCATTTAAGACTGTTTCTCCATTTCTCACCGGATGTTATATGTAAATAGGTGTCTGTAGTTGAATATATGGTCTGTATAATATGACAGTAACATCATAATTTCATAAATAAAATTATATAAGTATTATGAATAACCGGGACTATATGTTTGATTCTAAATTTTGTTCAGTTAAATTGTCATATTTAGGATTTCACAGCTTGAGTTCTATTAAGCTGTCTTGATTACTTTTTAAAAAAAAAATTACACCTTGATTCCAGTCTTTTGACACAATTAATTAGGACAGGGATTAAAAAAAAGTTCTCAGTCCCATCCAAGGTATACATTAGCAGTCATTACTCTTGGATATTTATGATTCTAATCTGTTTAAGGTAAATAAAATTAGCTATTTTTTGGTCTGAATTTAAAGCTTCTCCTTATTCCAGTAGAAGGTGCAAATGTTTTGTGTGCTTTGTTTACTAATAAATAGTACTGTCTTTGGTAAAATATGTATTATAATTTAGATAATTTATTTTTATTTACAGTTTAAAAAATTATTATTTTTTAAATTGGAATAGAGTTGATTTATAGTATTGTTTTAGTTTCACGTGTACAGCATAGTGACTGTTTTTTTTTTTGCAGATTATATTACATTATATGTTGTTACAAGATACTGGATATAATTCCCTGTGCTGTACAGTAAATCCTTGTGGCTTATCTATTTTATATATAGTGTATTCAGTTTTCTTTAGTATCGTTCTGCTATATCATGTAATAGGAAGTACATGAAGAAATTGTATTTGCAGACCCACTGCTTATCACCTTTGTAGTGTAAATTTCAAGAGAACCTTTTGAGTAAGGAGGAAAAATCAGTGTATGACACAATCTTTGATGATAAAACTGGATGCTGAAATTGATAGGTAAAGAAAATGCTTTTTTTTGTTTTGCATAAAAAACTAAACACATAAACACGAAGGCTGCTTCAGAAGTGTAGTACGTGAAAATGTCAAGATAACAGTGTTATAAAGAAATGAGGGTGATATATGATAGATATAGAGTGAAGGGAATTAGCTAGTGAAAGACTGGGGGCGGAAATCAGAGGAGAGTCATAATTAGGAACACCTGGGGTGTGTGTAGTATCTTTCTCAAATGTAATTTGAGGGACTCAGAATTTCCTTTTATTCCATCTTTCCCTCAACTGTTTTCTGCAAATGATTGTGTTTGTAGGCATACGACCCAAATAATTGCACGGAGTACACGTATGGTAAAAAACTATTTGTTTGGTTCATATTTAAATGGGCATCCTATAATTTTTATTTTTAAATATGGCAGTCTTAATTGCCCAGATGATTTGGTCCTGCCATATATTTTTAACTTAGTTTCTCTACTTTTTTTCATCCTGGAAGTTATATTTTTTTCAAGACTTATTCGTCCACTCCATACCCCAACAGCAGTGGATTCTCTAGCAGTAGGATCTCTTTGCCAAATTTTTTTACATCTCTTATTTAGTTTATGGTGCATACATCAATCAAGTACTCTTCTGTACATCCCTTATTTGGATTCTTAAAGCCCAGATGAGAGAGTAAATCTGATATATTGGAGTAAACCTGGACTTCAGTCCATGATGGACCTGGGTTAGTTTTTATTCTAGTTCTGCCCCTCTGTGATTTGAAAATGGGTCTAACTATGCAGAGTCTTAATAGGAGCGAATGAGGTAATATATGCCCATAAATATTAGTTTTCTTCTGTAGTGGAGACTCAGAACTCTTCTGTTTTGGGACTCAGAACTCTAAGAAATAGGTGCTACTAGGCACATTTGGCACTTAATATTGTTTAAATAATCTGACAATTATAGAATTTTATGAAACCTTAAGTTTTCATAAAAATAGATTAAATCAGATGCTAGATAGATAATATATCTTTTAAGAATATGTAAGAATTCCCATTTACTTGTAAATATGTTGAAGTGGTTCCATATGTATTTAAACTAGGGGAGTAGAAGTTGACAGTGATCTTTGGAGGCCATCTCCTTGGTCCACTTAAATGATAGCATTCTGAAGAAAAAAGTAAATAAAAAATTGTTTAGTAAATAAACCACATGTCCTTTTGGTAATTTGACTGATATAACTTACCTACCTATCCTTTGTCTGATTTCTTCTGCACCTTCTGTGTTAGTCTCCTTCTGACCTTATGGGAAGAGGCTTGAGTTTTCTTTGCCCTTTTGTTAATTGGATGTAATGTCATCTATGTAGGAAATGGTCTCTCTAAATTTTTATCATAATTGGGAAGAAGTGGAAAAAACTCACCTGTGTCTTGAGGTGAAGAAATAGCAGCATAATTCAGTTGGGTTCCTAGGTTTGAGGAAAGAATAATAGGTCTATTCTTTTTCTCCAAAGTGAGTAGAGGTGATATTTGGAAAAGTATATATTGTTACCTCCATTCGCTCCTTTGAGTCTTAAGCAGTCTATTATCCAGTACTTCAGTACTGGATATGCAGTACTAGAGATGCGGTCTGTAGTCAGTTACTCAAAACTGTGGTGTGTCACATTGGCATGCTGTCTTGTAAGAAATGTTACTGATGGTAGTTATAATAACTAATTTTGTAAAAGGTGAATTTTAAATAAATCAGTGTAATTGAAGGCTGTCGCTATAATAGTATTTTTTTTTTTTCTCTTGCTTGCCTTTGGGTAAACGTTTGAGAGAGGGAGAGAGTTAACAGGTAGTTAGAATTCCTGAGCCTAGTTTATCCATCACCTGGCTCATCCTTGTGCATGAATTTAGGGATTGCTTCTCTAGATATGTGCCTTGTGGTTTCCACCTCTTTATGTTTTAGGGCAGTGGTTCTTAATCAGGAGTGTGTTCAAATTGCTTGGAAGGATTTTTTCACAAACAGGTCTGGGCTTTAGATTGATTTCTGTTTCAGTTCAGCAGATCTCAGGTGCGGTCAGGGTATGTATTTTTTGAAAAAGCTACCTAGATGATTCTGATATATAGTCCCAATATGAACTCTGTTCTAATAGGATCCAACAAGATGCATTATTTTCTTACACTAAAGTTGCATTTATTTTAGCTCATTTGCTGTATCAGTTACTGTGACTTTATCCTCAGCTATTTTTATGCTTGTTGTTCTGTTAAATTTGATGTCCCCTCCCCCAAGGATCCCAGCTGTCATATTTACTAGTATCATTCATAATTTCTTTTTCTTATAACTTCATATAATTTTGAACTGTAGTTTTATCAACTGTGAAATGGGATATTTGCTGTCCTGTGTTTATGAGATTAAAGTTAAGAGGATCAAATGAGAAGTGTCTTAAAATTAAGAGTGTTTTAATTACTGTTATTAACATTTTTTTAACTCTTCAACTAATGCTGGTTCCCAGTGCTACCTGTAAAGTTTTAGTTAATAATCTGCCTGTCTGACAATTGATCATCCATTTTTAACTTTTATTTCAGTATACTTTACTTTCTTTTTTCTTTTTTTAATGTACTTTCTTTTTTTAATCTTAAAAAATCAAGTAGTACTCTTTCTTGCCTAAGTGCAAATAAAAACATAAATATATCTTGCAAACATTTTGGCTATATTTCAGATATTATTCTAGTCTGCATTACCATTTTACAGTACTATTAAAAATTTAGGGGTCAATCCCAGCTTTGCATAATATTGTTTAAAGAAGAGTACAGTGATCTACTTGCTTAGAACCAGTTTTGAAGACATTTCTATTGAGGTAATCTTAGTAAAGAGTACTCACTTTCTCTACAATTCCCTAATTTATGTTTTACTGTCTTCCACTCCGTAAATGATTGCATTTCACCACTTTTTCTCTTTAGGAAGGATAGCACTTTAAAACAGGATACTGAGGAAGAAAGTCACTGATACACTATACAGAGGCATGATTTAAATGATTTATAAGTGGGAAGGTTTTTTTAAGTTATAAACATAGATAAAGAAATTAGAATATGAGTAAATATGAGGAGTATGAAGGTATAGTGATTTTAGCACTTACAAACAACTTTTTTCCTAGTCAGTTAACTTCAGTCTCTCAGTTGTGTCTGACTCTTTGCAACCCCATGGACTGCAGCACGCCAGGCCTCCCTGTCCATCACCAACTCCCAGAGTTTACCCAAACTCATGTCATTGAGTCAGTGATGCCATCAACCATCTCATCCTCTGTCATCCCCTTCTCCTCCCACCTTCAATCTTTCCCAGCATCAGGGTCTTTTCAAATGAGTCAGCTCTTCACATCAGGTGGCCAAAGCTCTTCACATCAGGATTGGAGTTTCAGCTTCACAATCAGTCCTTCCGATGAACATCCAGAACTGATCTCCTTTAGGATGGATTGGTTGGATCTCTTTGCAGTCCAAGGGACTCTCAAGAGTCTTCTCCAACACCACAGTTCAAAAGCATTGATTCTTCGGTGCTCAGCTTTTTTTATAGTCCAACTCTCACATCCATACATGACCACTGGAAAAGCCATAGCCTTGACTAAACAGACCTTTGCTGGCAAAGTAATGTCTCTGCCTTTTAATATGCTGTCTAGATTGGTTATAACTTTCCTTCCAAGGAGCAAGCGTCTTTTAATTTCATGACTGCAATCACCATCTGCAGTGATTTTGGAGCCCCCAAAAATAAAGTCAGCCACTGTTTCCACTGTTTACCCATCTATTTGTCATGAAGTGATCGGACCTGATGCCGTGATCTTAGTTTTCTGAATGTTGAGCTTTAAGCCAACTTTTTCACTCTCCTCTTTCACTTTCATCAAGAGGCTCTTTAGTTCTTCTTCACTTTCTTCCATAAGGGTGGTATCATCTGCATATCTGAGGTTATTCATGTTTCTCCTGGCAGTCTTGATTCCAGCTTGTGCTTCTTCCAGCCCAGTGTTTCTCATGATGTACTCTGCATATATTTTTCCTAGTAGTAGAACCTAATAAGGAAAATCTAAATAATTATTAATATAGTCCTTCATTGTTTGCATGATTTATAAAAACAAAAAAAGATCTCCAGATTTTCAGTCATTCATTCCACAGATATTTCCTGAATATCTGTGCAAGACACTGATGAGTAAGGCACAATTCCTGCCTTCAGGTAGCTTGAAGAAATAAAACAAATAGCTTTTTTTTTTTTTTTTTAAGAAGAAATAAAACAGTAAGTCTTCCCTCACAGTTATTTGCAATAATTGCCATAAACAAAATGCTGCAGTAGTTTAGAGCAGGAGATTATTTCCAGCTAGGGGAATGGAGAATATTACAATAGACTCTGATTGTCAGACTTTTTACCATTAAAGAGCTTCTGCAATAAAAACAAGAGAGTTCAGGGGTTTTAAAAGTACTTGATATTATATGATAACTAATATATGTCATTCTTAGTATTCAAACAGCTTTTAAAAATGTTTTTTTTAATCTTTCAACAACTGCTTTTCTGTTCTCTTGTCCACAAACTATTTTCTTAAACACACTTTCTAATTTAAGGAAGTTTTGTGTAACCAATGAAAAATATTTGACTGCTCACTTTAAGCCTAGCACTTCTATTCACACTCCTCCCTTTAAAGTTAGCCACTTACCATTAATGATGTCATTCTGTATCAACTTCCCACTAAGACACCTTTAAGTAAGCAGTGGGCAGGGATTTATTTGACCTTTAGTTCAACCACATAGATGATTTAAGATATTACTTAAAAAATAACTGTTGAGTATTTTGAACTTCATTTTGAGAGGAGAATGTACTTTCTTTTAAATACTCCTACAAGGATATGCAAGTATGTGAAATATTTGAAACTGAAGTGTGAATTTGATTGTTTGAAATATGCGAGGATATATATAAGGATGTGAAATTGTTTTGTCTTTTTTAAAATTAATTTTTATTGGAGCATAGTTGATTTACAATGTTGTGTTAGTTTCTCCTGCACAGCAAAGTGAATCATACATATATATATATACACACACACACGTATAAATAAATATATATATATATAAACACACACACACATATATATATATACACACATGTATAAATATATATATATATAGACACACACACACATATATCCACTCTTATTAGATTCTTTTCTCATACAGGTCATTACAGAGTATTGAGTATGTTCCTTGTGCTATACAGTAGGTTCTTATTAGTTATCTGTTTTATATATAGTACTGTATAGATGTCACTTGCAGTCTCCCGATTTATCCCTCCCAAGGATGTGAAATTGAAATACTCATCTGTATGTCTTACATTTTTCAGTAAAATTGAAATGAGTATTATAAATTTGATTAGCTTAAAGTCACTCTTCTCTGGCTCCTTGTGTTTAGAGTAAACAGATAGATAGTAAATTCAAGCACAAAGAATCTAAACCAAACAATAGAATTAAAGATACCGGTAATACTTTACTTAGAAAATATGTAATATGGAGCCATCAGTGATACTTTCTGTTAACCCTAATGTTCATTTGGTCACCAAGTACTGTCAATTTTGTCTTGTAAATAATCCTTGATTCCTGTTATCACTACCAAATTTCACATATATTCTCATCATCGCCCACATTGCTGTAACAGCCTCTAAACTGATCACCTTGCTTTCTCTTTTTTCAGTCTGTCCACTGCCACCAGAATTCTTACTCTAAAATGTCAATCTGATTATGTGATTCCCCTGCATAAAACCATTAATTGATTTTCTGTCACTCAGAGTGAAATCCCAATCCCCAGATGTACTCAGGTTCTGGTTTTCTTTCTAAGGGTAGAAGTGTATCTCAGCTCCATTGGGGCTGTCGTTTGATTCTTTAGCTCTTTTTTTCTGTGCCACCACCTTTGAACACCCTCTTCCCTTTCCCTTGAAATGCCTGCCTTTCTTCCTTCCTCCTCCTAACTCCCCACCCAGTATTTCAGTAACTTTTGTTTTCCTTGACATAGGATAGGCTTTCCTGACTCTTTTGCTCTTATTATCATTTTATGCAGAATTTTGTTAGCATAAACAAAATTTTGTTTTGTTCCTTCCTCTATAGTCTAATAATTTGTGTTGTTTGCCACATTGTTCTGTAAGATCCTTAAAAGTAGCAGTTGTTATACTGTCATGGTATCACTATAAATTACTGCTTTCAATAAAGCATCTAGAATAAGAATAGACCATTTATTGAATATTTGTTATATGCCAGACACTTGGTAAGAAACTAACACTTGTTATCCCTGATCTTCACAAAACCCTATGTGATAGGTGTTATTGTTATTATGTCCATTTTATAGAGGAGGAAACTTAAGAGATATAATATTTCCAGTGTCTTCAGTGTTAGGAAGTGGCTGAGTTGGACTCAAAAGGCCTCTTCCCCATACTACATTGATAAGACCCACTGTGTTACCCTTTCTGAAAATTTACTTGCATCCTAACAGAGGATAAGTCTTTAGTTAAATAAATGGATATCTAACTGTGGGAATTTAGAAATCACTAAACTGATTGAGGGAGGGGTTTTTTTGGGGGTTGTGGTTTTTGATTTGGGGTTTTTTCATAGAAGACATCTTTATACCCCTGAAATAAAGATACATTGCTAATATCCTACTTGTAAGCACACTGGTGTGCTTTATTTAACTGTCATTTCCATGATTTGGATAATAAGAGGGGATAAAGGTACATACGTTTTAGACAACTTTATTGGCATATTACTAATGTACACTGTTTAAAGTATGCAATTTGATAAGTTTTGACATATTTATACAATTTTGAGATCAACACAGTCAAGTAATTAACATGTCTGTTGTCCTCCAAAGTTCCTCATCCACTCCACACCACTATGCTTAGGCAACCAGTGATCTGCTTTCTTTCATTATAGATTAGTTTACATATTCTAGAGTTTTATATAAATGGAATCATAACATAAAATTATGTGCACTTTTGATTTGACTTCTTTCACTGAGCATATTTAGATATTTATCCACATTGTTGTGTGTGTCAGTAGTTCATTCTAAAGGTATATTTTGAATTACACTCATTACAGAAAGTAAATAATTATTTTCCTCTATAGTGTCTTATACTTTAGAGGGATTGCCTGAAAATTCTTCTGAACCTAAGTCCCTTCTGGAAGTTGTTTTGATGTACTATGTGTAAGTCCTTTAAGAGTCCAATGGAGATATAAAAAAAACTCAACATTTCCTTCTGCATTTTTATTTTCAATGAACAGTCTTAGTCCACTGTTAAACCTAATGTAAAATCAAGCAAAGTCACTTTTGGAATATAATATTGTACTTCTGAAGACTATCTTCTTGACTCTTCTGGGAGAATTTTGGGGGAAAACCCTTCTGCTTGGTCTCATGTAAGTGGGTATCTCTGAAGTGGTTATCACAGAACTGCATGGTAGCATTAGTTACAGATATTAAACGATAAAGTGCTAACCAGTAAATAAGATTTGAATGACTTGTGTTTACACAGTAAGGGAGTGCAGTTTGAATGAGAGAGGAGTGTCTTCACCACCCAGTCTTGGATAATTGCATTTCAACCTTGTTATTTAGTAGACAGGGAACATTTTTTAGACTACTGTTTTCTAAAAAACAAAATGGTTAAAATCCATTATTATTTTGATTGTAATCTCACTCTTCCCCCTTTTAAAATTTCCAGGTGGGTTTAACCCATGTATAGAGATCATTGAGCAACCCAGGCAAAGGGGAATGCGTTTTAGATACAAATGTGAAGGGCGATCAGCAGGCAGCATTCCAGGGGAGCACAGCACAGACAACAACAGAACATACCCATCCATCCAGGTAATAGAAGGCTCCTGTGTGTGTGTATGTCTCTTAATTGCTTCATATTTTAGCTACAGCAATTATGTTAAAGATCCAGCTTCTTCACAGTGATCTCCACCAGCTTTTCTTTTCTTTTTTTTCCCCCCTCTTTATTCTTTTTAATGAATTCCTAGTGGATGGAATGCTTGGGACATTTCTTAAGTAAAGTATGGATTCTTCATTCCTGCAGATAGTTATACTTGTGTGTTACTCTAAGTGATACCCAGTGGTTAGTGTACATTGGCAGCTTTTGGATGATTATCCCTTTCGTGGGACAAAAAGCTAATAAGGAAAAAGCTTTCTCTCCTTCCAGAGGTGGGCAGAATTGTTCTAGAGTTTAAAAACATGTATTTGGAAACTGACTTAGAATTCTGCAGTCACTTGGTTAATCTAAGGGCTATGGATAAAGAAAATGTTTTTGTCTTTTTTTTCCTTACCTTTATTGCCTGTCCCTGATACTCTGGGTTGCCTTGACTGATTTGAAATATTGTCACTTTTTAAATACAATGTTTTCATGTTAGCATAAAATTTGAAAGTATTTTTGTAATCCAGAATGACTTTGGTAATATACTGTATTTATAAACTATACTATATTTATATTTGTATTTAAATTTCTTCCATTTATAATGATTTTTTTATTCTTTAAATGCCAGTTTAAAACCTTAATGGCAGAGAGCATTTTGAAAAGCATTATTCAATGTTTCATCAGTAGATTTTAAGCTACTGTTTTATAACTACATTATTTACAAAATTTATTGGACTTTAAGAAAATGCTAAGTTATATAACAAACCAGTAGCAAAATTACATATTGAATTCCAAATTCCAGTCTGTTATCACATTTTTTGTTAGCAATGTAGATTTGAGTTATCTAAGTCTTTTTTTTTTAATATTAAAATGGAAGAGATGTTACTAAAAAGTAAATAAAACAGTAATCCTTTCCTTTATAAGAGCAATTTTTAACTCTTCTCCATAATTCAGCTTATTCTGTATAATCTCTTAAATATTTCTATGATCTGTATCCTTGCCATTATAACATGTTCTGAACAACTTTGCAGCTTGAGTTCTACATTAGCCTACCTTTCACTTTTTTTTTTTGCTTTTTTTTTTTGGCTGCAGTACACTGCTTGCAGGATCTTAGTTCCCCAGCCATGGATCAAATCTGTGCCCCTTGCAGTGGAAGCTCAGAATCCTAACCACCAGACTGCCAGGGAATTCCCAACCTTATACTCTTAAATTTTTACTTTCTCTTTTATTCATAAAGGCAATAAATACTTTCTGATTACTGTTCAAATTAAGTTTAAATTCAGAGTTAAGGAGTTTAATACCCTTTTACCTGTGAAGCCACCCATTTTTACTTAACTGCCTTGCTCCCTTGTATGCTGTTTTTTATGTTTCCTGCTTTGTGCTTACAAATTTGCTAGCTTCCAAAGTAAATATAACTCCTTCCCACAAGCTCCTCCTTCCCTCCCATGTTTAACTCTTCTCTTCATTCTCAGTGTTCTGTGTGAAAACTTAATTTTGCAAAACTCAGCTTGATTTATTGCTTGTTATACAGTGAACACTTGGGATATGCTTACTGATTAACAAATATTTTTGTGAAATGAAATGTCATATATTAAGTTACTTAAGTGATCATATTTATGTACTATCATTTCCATTGTGGTTTAAATATATACTTTGAAGGGATGTTATGGTATGGCATGGCAATGGTAGGGCAATGAATATAGCAGCATGGCATTCAGTGACTCAGCATCTTAGAATTTCCTCATCCACCCTGATAATATTTTTGTATACTTTGACTTGTTTTCAAAGGAAAATAAGCAAAATCAGATGATATAACCAGTTGAAATTAGGGCACAAAATGATATACCAAGGGACTGAGAGGTAAATTCTTCCCTACTGGTATTCTCTGGATGTTTCATGCATACTGCAGTTACCAGTCAGTTGTACTTTATCCAGTGCTAACTATATGATGTAAATTGAACTATTGGATATAAATTCTGATACTGATGTAAATTTTATAATTCAGTTCTTGGTGAGACATATTTATGGATCACATATTTAATTTCCCCCCTTTTCAGATTTTGAACTATTATGGAAAAGGAAAAGTGAGAATTACATTAGTAACAAAGAATGACCCATATAAACCTCATCCTCATGATTTAGTAGGAAAAGACTGCAGAGATGGCTACTATGAAGCAGAATTTGGGCAAGAACGCAGACCTTTGTTGTAAGTACACAGTCATGGACATTTTTAGGAATAGTATAAGAATAGGATTCTCCTGTTTCCTATCTATGTACCTCTGTTACTTTTTGGCAGAATAAATAAATTCCTCACTGTACTTCTATTTACTGTAGTATATATTTGCATTCTCTTATCATTTGCATTAGAAGTACCCTTTCATTTTTTATTAGTAGACACAGCCCATGATGGGAGTAGGAGTACTTCTTTATTGTAACTAAAAGTAAACAAACTTATTTTATGCTGCAGTTTTCTTTCTTAGTTTGAACAATTTATGAAAGCTTTTCTCTAACTTAAAAATTGTCAGATGTGAAAAAATCACCTGGAAAACTGGGATTTTTATTTGAAAAAGGCAGTATAAAATTAACATACAACAATAGTTTTAAAATTTAAAATATGTATATAGTACTTTGTGTGTGAGGCTGCTGGGTTCATTTTCATCCTATTGGTGAAAGTGTAAATAAATAAAATCTTTCTGGTAGGTACTATAATTTCAGCAAAGCCTGAAATTATATGAATGTCTCTTGAACTAGCAGTTCTACTTCTAGGAATTTATCTTGAGGAAATAATCTAATTAAGTATGTTCTGAAACTTAGCTGTAATGATGTTCACTGAAGCTTTGTAATGGCAAAAAGTTAGAAACAATCCGGATTATAAAACAGAGGGAGATTTGTTAAACTGGTACCTCCATGCAGTGTACTCCTGTGTAGCCTTAAAAATAACATTGCAAAAATGTCTTTGTATAGAAAGATATTCCCAATATTTAGATAAATAAAATAAGACTTTACAATGAACTGTGATAAATAATTAAAAAATTTTTATTTTATATTGGAGTATCATTGATCAACAATGTTGTGTTAGTTTTTCAAAAGTAAGTGTGTACATATACATGGTAGTTTAAACACTAAGATGTTGATAGCAGTTTTCTCTGGGTAGGAAGAATTGTGGGGTTTTATGTGGTTCTTTTAACTGATGTTCATTTTATAATTCTTTTTGTAATGAACATGTATTGCTTGTGAGAAAAAAATGAAACTGATTGCAACAGGAAAAGATTAGTAGCCTCCTTAAATACAAGTAGTAACCATTTAGAAAATATACTTTAGTAACAGCACAAAGCATAAACTATCTGGTTATACAAACTTGGCAAGGAATACTTCCTATTTGTATTATTTCACCTCCCAATGTTTTACATTGTAGATTACTCACTTAATTGAAACATAATTACTTGTTTTCTGATTTAGTGAGAACAGACTCTTCTGTTTTACTTCTTATTTCTCTGGCTCTTCTTTGTTCAGTTCAGTTTAGTTGCTCAGTCATGTCCGACTCTTTGCGACCCCATGAATCGCAGCACGCCAGGCCTCCCTGTCCATCACCAACTCCTGGAGTTTACCCAAACTCATGTCCATCGAGTCGGTGATGCTATCCAGCCGTCTCATCCTCTGTTGTTCCCTTCTCCTCCTGCCCCCAATCCCTCCCAGCATCAGAGTCTTTTCCAATGAGTCAACTCTTCACATGAGGTGGCCAAAGTATTGGAGTTTCAGCTTCAGCATCAGTCCTTCCAGTGAACACCCAGGACTGATCTCCTTTAGGTATAGGCAGTTAGATTTTTGGACTACCTTATTTATGTCCATTGATGCCCAATAATGCCTTTAGACGCTTACTTCTGGGAAGGAAAGTTATGACCAACCTAGATAGCATGTTAAAAAACAGAGACATTACTTTGTCAACAAAGGTCCATCTAGTCAAGGCTATGGTTTTTCCAATGGTCATGTATGGATGTGAGAATTGGACTATATGAGCACAGAAGAATCGATGCTTTTGAACTGTGGTATTGGAGAAGACTCTTTAGAGTGCCTTGGACTGCAAGGAGATCCAACCAGTCCATCCTAAGGGAAATCGGTCCTGGGTGTTCATTGGAAGAACTGATGTTAAAGCTGAAACTCCCATTATATTGGCCATTTGATGTGAAGAGCTGACTCATTTGAAAAGACCCTGATGTTGGGAAAGATTGAAGGCAGGAGGAAAAGGGGATGACAGAGGATGAGACGGTTAGATGGCATCACTGACTCAATGGTGATGAAAACTGTTGGTGATGGACAGGGAGGCCTGGCGCGCTGCGGTTCATGGGGTCTCAGAGTCGGACTCGACTGAGCGACTGAACTGAAGTGAACTGAACCTTGTCCCTCAATCCAAAATCCTGTTAAGGATCATACATTGTATTTAGGTGTCATGCTTATTTAGTCTCCTTTAACTTAGAATATTTTCTCAACTTGTGTTGTCTTTCATGACATTAACATTTTTGAAGAATATTATTTGTTTTGAAGAATTATTCAATGTGGGTTAGTCTGAATGGTTGCTCATGATTGTGTTCATGTTAACATGAAATATTTTGGATGAGAAATCTACAGAGGTGATGCTGTATTGTTCTCAAATTAACACTTCAGAAGATGGTGATACTAGTTTTTTTCCCATTGGTGATATTATTGGCATTCTATTATAAAGAAAAACTTATCCATATTCCCCTGCCTCAGTTGAAAAAATACCAGTATAGACTCATGGATTCTTTTTTTGACAGATAATTTTGTTTATTTATTTTTGGTTGTGCTGGGTCTTCGTGGTGGACAGGCTTTCTCTGTTTGTAGAGAGCAGGGGCTACTCTCTAGTTGCAATGTGTGGGCATCTCTTGTTGTGGGGCACAGATTATAGGGTGCCCTGGCTTCAGTAGTTGCAGCTCCCTGGACTCTGGGTCATGGGCTCAGTAGTTGTGGCACACAGGCTTAGTTGCTCCATGGCATGTGAGATCTTCCCAGGTGAGAGATCTAACCTGTGTCTCCTGCATTGACAGGCAGATTTTGAGCCACCAGGGAAGTCAAGACTCATGGATTCTTAGAGTCAATGCATTATAATTGGATGCTAGTCTATTACTAGCATTATTATTCTGATTTTCACGTTGTCACAAATTTGACCAATCCAAGCCCCTTCAGTGGAGAAGGAAATGGCATCCCACTCCAGTATTCTTGCCTAGAGAATTCCATGGACAGAGGAACCTGGCAGGCTATAGTCCATGGGGTTGCAAAAAAATCAAACAGGACTGAGCGACTAACTAACACACACAAGTCCCTTCAAACTGTTTACGCCTGCTCTAGGTTGTGAGCTCCATGAGAGGAGGGATTGTATATTCCCATTACTCATCACAGTCCTTGGGACACAGTAGGAACTCCAGAACTTGTTGAATGACTGTGAATGAATGAATAATTGATTCAGATAATCTCTGTGATCTTGGTTTCCTTATGTCAAAATTTGTGTGAATAGCACTCAAATAGGATTATTCAGATGAAACTATCAAGTAATGTGTAAATATCTTAGAGTCCTTTAAAATGTCAAAGAAAAAGTGAGAACCAACCTAAGAATCTTTCAAAGAAGTGGAATACTTTTGAAGAGAAATATGGTTTTAGGGTTCAAGAAAGGATTACAAGTTCAAAATTTATTTTTTAATTATTGGAGGCAGAAGAAGGAAGTGTTAAAGATATTTTAGGTGTTAAAAATCACAAGGATGGTAAATATGAAAAGCATGAACAGTAAAACAACAGAGCATAGAGGGGGCAAACACGGCAAGTGACCCCCTGTTGCCAAGGGCCATGTGAAGTTTGAGCAAATAGTAATGTTATTATAACCAAGTTTTGCTTCCTTATTCACACCCACCCGATTTTAATGATGTCATGGTTTTTCCATGTGGGAACAAGTATGACTAGTGGTGGTAGGGGAGTTCCCCCCACCATCCTCTGTACTACTCCTATGCAAATTAGTAATATTTGTAGCTGTTGAGAAATTTTCCATAAATGACATTTTGAAACTGTTTAAATATTATTGTTAGTTTTAAATATCTAATGAAAAAATATGTAGTTTGATGCTTTCTTATGATAAACGGTTATTATAACTTCATGTGATAAGGCATAAAACATATTCCACTGCTGCTAGTAGTGAAGTCATTTGTAGTCAGAAACCAAATGTCTGTGGAGTGGAGAGGCTGAGGTATGAGAGGACTAGCAGGCATTGCAGCCAACTGGAGAACCCTGTGTCAATGGGGCCGCAAACTTAGCTCCAGGCAGGTGTTTCTGTGCCAGTCTACTGTTGCTTTTAAAATATTCAAGAGAAAGCAGGAATGTTTATATGCAGTTTCCTGATTTTTAAATGTTGGTAGTCTGCACACATTTTAAAAACATGTAGTCAGCATTTTTATGAACTCAGCAAAACTATACATGTAGGTGTCAGCCTTTGGGCAACTTTTTATGACTTTTGCTTTATATTATCAAATGTACAGATTCTATTAATTTGATTATGAATTTTTTGGGGAGGTGAATTTTAGCTTTGTGGTGTTGCTTTCCTATTAATCTTTGTCTACTTTGATATATTTGATGCAGGAATGTTAGTAAAATATAACTGTAAAACATTATATATAAAAGTACTATAGCGTATATTACTTTTCTCTTTAACAGTTCTCTTAGAAATATAACCCCATTTTTTATCCTCACATCTTTATCATAGGAATTGGAAATGTATTTCATGCTTTTAATATCTCCATCTGACATTATGATGACTCCTCAGTGTTGGATATATGCTTGATTTTTGCAGTATTCTTTAATAAAATCTCATTTATGTGTCCCTGTGTTAGCTCTAAAGAAGTTTGAAAGTTTTGTGTTTCCCTTCTAGTTTTCAAAATTTGGGTATTCGATGTGTGAAAAAAAAAGAAGTAAAAGACGCTGTTATTTCAAGAGTAAGGGCAGGAATCAATCCTTTCAATGGTGAGTATGTTTGATTTAATTATTTCTATTATTTGGATATTTAGTTATTTGTGTTAAGTGATTTCTATTTGTATCTTTAACCTGTGTTTTAAAAGCTGTCTTAAGTTCTGTGTTCACTTACATACTTGTCTTACACAGTATCCGAGGAATGAAATATATTTAAAATGCTTCAGTGTTGAAAAAAAATTCCTATGCAGACAAGGCTTTGTGAAGAGTGTCATTGTTTTCTGTAATAAAATCTTCTCAAAAATATTCTGATTCTCTTTGAATGTGGCCTTCCTTTTGCCATACCAGCAGACAATTTATACTCCCCTTGCTGAATATTGAATAGGCACTGTGGTTATAAGGTATTGGAATGCATTTAACTCCAGGCATATTCAATGGTGAAGTAGTTTAGAAATAGTAGTATAGAAATAGCAGAGGCCGTGTAAAATATCTACATAGTGTATTTGTTGAGTGGATTTACTAGAAAGTTACTGTGTGGTGGATTTTATTGGGGTGGCACTGCCTGGTGCAGCACCTGGTAACTGTGCCACAGTTGCCACCGGATAGGTGAGGGCTGCTGACACCCTGCGCCACGGTAGTCTCCTTTGGAAAGTCATCTGCAGTCACTTAAATATGCATTAATTCGGGTATCGAACAGCTATACAATTTTCAAAGAATAGATTTCTTTGTCATATTTAAAATATCCTTATAGTGTTGGTTTATTTTTTTTTCAGATGTTTAAAAATAAATTTAAGTGATATCATGATAATTTAAGGAATATGCTCATAGATAAGTAGTGTCTTGTGAATTATAAGGTCTATATCTCTTTTCTCTAGATCTTTATTTTTCGTACTATTTAGTATAATGCAGAAAGCAAAAGTCCCTTTCAGTATTACTCACTGTAAGAGACTACTGTTAAATTTGATGAAAATTTTTCCAGAATTTCCTTTTTACATGTGTCATGTATTTATATATATTTTTTAATATAAATGGAATCATGTTGCACTTCCTAATCTACTATTTCTTTCTTTTCACTCAGGAATATATCTTAAATAACTTTCCATATCAGTACTTATAAATCTATTTTGCTTTTTAACAGTATTCTGTGGCTTAGTTAGGCTTTAATTTGTTGATCTTGTTATCTATTAATAAACATTTAAGTTATTTTCAACTTACTAAAATGCTCAATTGAATATATACTTTGAACTTTTGTGTGTTGCTTTTTCCTTATATTGTTTATGTTCCACTTCCTTATTTATAAAATGGAGATAATAATAGTACCTACCTCATAGACTGTTATAAGAACTAAATGAAGTAAAATATGTGGAGCACTTATTATGTACTAGGAACTATTCTAAGTGACATATAAGTACATGTTATTAACACTAAGCCTTGTTCTGGATTGGTAAAAACAAAAAAGAAAAAAAATACTTCAGCAGTGGCCCATCTGCCATTCTGCATTTTTCTTTTTAATACCCTTTCCACTGGCGTTCAGAAGATTTGGGTTTGAATTCCAGCTCTGCCCCTGCTATGTACTATGTGACATAGGAAAGTTAAGTAACCAAAGCTTTGGTTTTCTTTGCTGTAAAGCAGTGCTATAATTATAAAATAAAATAGTGTACATGAGTTACTTAACATTTACTCCTTGACATACAAATAATACTTAATAACTGGTAGCTATTATTTATAATATACTACACTATGCCTATTTCATACTACGCCTAGACTAGATGGCCTCTTTAATTTAAAAGTTGGCCTTTTACTTTAACAATGAATCAGAATTTTAAATGAGCATACTCTTGACCCAGACATTTTCTACTTTTGAAAATTATCCTAAGGAAATAATACCTGGTGGAGCTAGGATTTGAAAACAGTTACCTTGGCTCCCAGGTGCATGGTTTTATCTCAACTATGCTTTATAACTCCCTGCCCCCATTAAAATAATCTTAGAACAATGCTTTAGCATATTACTGTGATTAAAAAGTTCCAGTGGTTCTTTAAATAGGCTAAAAATTAAATGGCCTTAAATTTGAAATTTTCTACATGTAGCTCCAACATATGTTTCCTACCTTCTCTTCCACTGTTAACTCTATTCCAGAAAAACTGTTTTGTTCACTTACCCTGACCAGTTGTCAGTCAACCTTCTCTGTTCTCACCACCATTAGTCGTGATCACCCTCCAGGCAGTTTATACACTCTACATCCAGAAAGATTCTTCTGAAACCAGTATGAATCATTTCAGAATTGTACTTATTATCCTTCAGTGGCTCCACATCATCTTCACCAGTGACTCTCAATTTGAATGTGCGTAGCACCCCCTTAGTACTTGCTAAAAATGTAGAATCCAGGCCACATTTTCCCTAATTTGATAGTCTGGTGTGGGGCCTTGAGTGCTGCATTTTAAAAAAACATCTAGATCCATGTTTCTTAACTACAACTCACATTAGGAAATAGATTTTATTTCTCTACTCAATAGATACACACATAGATTAAAAAAAATAAAGCAATATTGTTACTTCATGTAATATACTGTCTAATCTGTTCCTTTCCATTTTATTTTATTTTATTTTTTTTATAGAAAAGCATGTCCAACCCAGTAAATTAATTTTATGACCAGTGGCCCTAAACTCTTGGTACATGCAATACACCCTCCATCTGTTCTGTTCTGGTCCATTCCATTTGTTTTCTTCTTCTTCTTTTTTTTTTTAAGAAGATGCTCAGTTAACCCACTAAATTAATTTTAGGACTACTGGGTCTCAAAGTACAATTCAAAATTTTCTGCCCTAGACGATTCTAATGCTGGTGATCCATGGACCACACTTTGAGGAACTCTGATATACTGGCTAGATTGAGTTTCTCAAGCATGGCATTTAAAGCCCTTCATATTCTGATCCTTGTTTTCCATTCCAGCATCATCTCTAGGTATCATCTTCTGCCTCTCTGTTCTTCTGTTTGCAGTTCTTTTGCATGAAATTCTTTAATCTGTCTGATAAATTCTTTCTGCTCATCCCTCAAATTTAAGAGACACTTCTTTTACGCTTTCTGTGATCTTCTTGGAGCGAAGTATATGTTTCCCCAAAGTGCTATATATATTTCTAACACTGTTTGCTATAAATTTATTTATATGTTTCTCCCTCACTGAATTGTGAGACTCTGAAAGGTAGGAACCATTCTTCTGTGCATCTCTGGTACCTAGACCAGTGTCAGATACACAGAAGAAACATAATTAAAATATGTTGACAGAATAAATAAATAACTGAATGAACATGCTTTGTTTGTACTTGTCTACCAAAAATACTCAAATTGCTTTCCTTTGCTTTCCTTATCTGAAATGCCTTTTCAGTTCTCTTGAGCCCAAAGTCCTATCCCCTTAATTATACCATTCACTTAGCAATTGATCACAAAAAGCTTTATGATAACTATTAGGTTTTCTGAGATGATTTCATGCTTATTGTAGACAGAGTCTCTAATGGAACTTACTTATATTTGACTTTGGCACCTAAACAATGTATTTGTGTTACTGTTATATTAGATATTTATCTTTACAGCCAAGTACCTTCAGGCAATGTGTTTTCTCCCTGTATACAGTAGGTTACTCATCTTAACTACTTACGCATTCATTCCTTTGACAGATTTTTACCTTATTTTATCCTTATAGTCCCAGATTGTTCTTGGTGCTCAGGATAAGTCAGTGAATAGAACAGATAGAAATTTCTGCCTTTGAATAACTTATATTCTAGGGAGAGAGACTAGGAGTTAACAATTAAACTTAATAAACAAGTATATAATTTATTGGGAAGCCCAGGTGGAGCAGTGGTAAAGAATCTGCCTACCAGTGCAGGAGGTGCGAGAGATAAAAGGTTCAGTCCCTGTGTAGGGAAAATCCCCTGGAGTAGGAAATGACAATATTCTTGCCTTCAAAGTTTCATGGACAAAGTAGCCTGCTGGGCTACAGGCCTTAGGGTTGTGGAGTCAGACATGATTGAATAGCTGAGCAGCCACACACACATATCATTTATTAGACAGCTAGAAGTACTAAAGGATAAAAACAGCAGTGTAAGGAGCCGGGAATCTGTAGTTAGGGGGATGGGTTATAAATTTAAATAGAATGGTTAGAGTCACCTCATTCTCTATTCTGATGTGGTTTTTGTAATAGAAATAAATATTCTGTGTTTTTTTGTTTTTCCTAGACTGTTGAAATAAAACCTAAAATGTGCATTTCTAATATTAAGCAAAACATATAATATCTAATCCCCTTGAAAGAACTCAAAACACTAAAAACTAATGGGAGTAATCTGAACTCAGTTGTAGAGTTACCCTTTCTTGGTTGTTTATTCTGTGTTATTTTCAGAATATACCAGTAAATTCTACCACTTATATAGGAATTTGCCAACCTAAACAGACACTTTTTAAAATAGATGTATCACTTAACACAGGAAAATTCTACTGATAAAGAATTACAAGATTAGTATCTGACTTTGTGTTATATATTTATGATATATAGAAACAATGGAATTGGAAATGTTTAGCTGAATGGGATCTATGAATTCTGGTCTATAGACAATCTGATTATGACAGTCCATTTCCTAAAGATCAAGTATGTGAAAATACAAAGACTATTAAAAATTGTTTTTGCTTTGTGTGTATCTAGGATGTTTAAGGTGAGTTCTTTCTTGCCATTAGTTCTTTAAAATAGTAGCTCTCTCTTGCAGAAAGGGACATATAATAGTCAAGTAGTATTAAACTTGAGGCTTCATGTAAAATACCAGTTCAAATTATCTAATATGTGCTAAAGTCTAAATTGGATGGAGGAATTTAATTAAGGGCTCCGATAGCAATTTTTAACTGTTCATTTAGCTGGCACCAAAAAAAAAAAAAAAAAGACTTCATGGGGGGCTCTTACTGCAAAAGCAGGGAAAAAAATTTTATCACTTTCTGGCTATGTATTTAATGACATGTAAGGCATTCTAATATTAATTTAATTAATTAAAAGCCATAAGATTTTTACAATAAAGAATTTGCAATTCTGTTTTATTAGTTACTTTATACTGTTTTTCATGTACAGAGGACACTGAGTTGTTAGGGGAGCACAAAGACTATTTTACAGTTAAGTTTGGGAGGATAATTCTATATTGGTAGTCTGAAAGGGAATGTAGTTTAAAAAGACAGATAGTCTCTAACAGATTGTCCTCTCTAAAGTGTGGTTAAATACAAGAAAATAAGAGCCTTTCCTCACGACTTAAAGCTTAAAAAGCAAGAAGGAAGAAAAAGCTTTTGTGTATTTTGTTATCCTTTCTTCCTTGCAATCATTTTAGAAAGCTTTCTTTATTACCCTGTGCAGAACTTGGGACACTTCTTTTATGCCTTCAGTGTAAAGGCATATGCCTTGAACATACTCCCATTATAACACTTTTCATGTTATTACATTATATAATTTTAGCTTATATATCTGTTTCTCATCCAGACACTAATCTCACTAAGGGCAGGCACTATCTTCTCATATCTCTATTTGGCATTTGTTTTAGTGTGTAGCACATAATAAAAACCCAGTAAATATGTTGAAAGAATAAGTAATGAAAGGTAGATTGCTGTGACCATTTACCTTTTGCCTGGCACACAAGCACTTAAATGTTAGCTTTTACTGTATTATATCTATACATTTTAAGTAACAGAAATTAAATGAATTATCACTAAACTTTGTTTTTCTTCCTTAAATGAGACATAGGTCTTAAAATTGTTAATCTGTGTACTGTATATTTTTGACCCATTAATCACTTTTTAAATTTTAGTAATATTTAGCAATAATTAGAATATTAGAAAAGTCACATCTTTAGAGCTAGTAGGTGTTATAATTGATTTAAAAATTTTAATCCCTATTTTCAGAAGAAATCATGATCATATCTTTTTGATGAAGATAAAATTCTTACTGCATATACACTGCTCCTAAGTATTTATAAAGATGGCTTAAGGAGAATAATTGTTACCTTGTATTTATCCTTTTGATAAGGTATAAAGAGAAATTTTAAACTAGTTTAAGAGAAATTTAAGAGAATTTAATTAATCTCATGCTTACTTTTGTTAGATTTGCAACTATCATTTTTCACATTGCAGAATTTTTTAAATAAGGCCTTTTGTATTATGCTATGTATATATTACAAAGCCTACAGTAAACATTATCTAAGTGGAGGAAATGTAAGCATTCAGTCTGAAGTTAGAAATGAGAAAAGGATGTGCACTCTTGCTGCTTCTATTCGCACTGTCATGGAGACTGTAACCAGTGCGCAGAGATCAGTCAAAACTGAGAAAATAAAACCAATTATTGGAAGCTATTATTTACAGTGAGAATGCAAAAGGATATAGAAATTATTAATATGTTTATTAATAAAAGGGTGAATGCATATAAAGTTAACATACAAAAGTCAGTTGCATTTCCATAGGACAGCAGCAAATAATTAAAGGAATTGTCAGAAAATAGAAAAATAAATGACCCAATCAAAAAATGGGCCAAAGAACTAAATAGACATTTCTCCAAAGAAGACATACAGATGGCTAACAAACACATGAAAAGATGCTCAACATCACTCATTATCAGAGAAATGCAAATCAAAACCACTATGAGGTACCATTTCACACCAGTCAGAATGGCTGCCATCCAAAAGTGTACAAGCAATAAATGCTGGAGAGGGTGTGGAGAAAAGGGAACCCTCTTACACTGTTGGTGGGAATGCAAACTAGTACAGCCACTATGGAGAACAGTGTGGAGATTCCTTAAAAAACTGGAAATAGAACTGCCTTATGACCCAGCAATCCCACTGCTGGGCATACACACTGAGGAAACCAGAAGGGAAAGAGACACGTGTACCCCAATGTTCATCGCAGCACTGTTTATAATAGCCAGGACATGGAAGCAACCTAGGTGCCCATCAGCAGATGAATGGATAAGAAAGCTGTGGTACATATACACAATGGAGTATTACTCAGCCATTAAAAAGAATACATTTGAATCAGTTCTAATGAGGTGGATGAAACTGGAACCTATTATACAGAGTGAAGTAAGCCAGAAAGAAAAACACCAATACAGTATACTAACACATATATATGGAATTTAGAAAGATGGTATCAATAACCCTGTGTACGAGACAGCAAAAGAGACACTGATGTATAGATCAGTCTTATGGACTCTGTGGGAGAGGGAGAGGGTGGGGAGATTTGGGAGAATGGCATTGAAACATGTATAATATCATGTATGAAACAAGTCGCCAGTCCAGGTTCGATGCACGATACTGGATGCTTGGGGCTAGTGCACTGGGACGACCCAGAGGGAGGGCATGGGGAGGGGGGAGGGAGGAGGGTTCAGGATGGGGAGCATGGGTATACCTGTGGCGGATTCATTTTGATGTTTGGCAAAACTAATACAATATTGTAAAGTTTAAAAATAAAATAAAATTAAAAAAAGAAAAAAAAATACCTAGCAACAGATCTAAGAAATCATGATCAGGATTTCTTTACAGAAAATTTCAAAATTTTATTATGAGATAATTGTTGTTTTGTTGTTTAGCTACTAAGTCATGTCTGATTCTTTTTGTGACCCCGTGGACTATAGCCTGCCAGGCTCCTCTGTCCATGGGATTTCCCAGGCAAAAATACTGAAGTGGGTTGCCATTTC
>NW_011495046.1:4632282-4693409 GCF_000754665.1 Bison bison bison
GCCATTTCCTTCTCCGGAGGATCTTCCCAACCTAGGGATCAAACCCACATCTCCTGCAATGGCAGGTGGATTCTTTACCACTGAGTCACTAGGGAAGCCCATTATGAGAACACCTAGATAGATGGAGAGGTATATCATGTTCTTTATTATCAATAATATAAGATAGTATATTTTCCCAAATTGATATATAGGTTCAGTGAAATTCCAAACTCCCAACAAGAATTTTCAATAAGTATGATAATATGATTCTGAACAGGAAAAGGAGGATAATTTATAGAAGACGAACAGTAATGAGAAACTGACCTTATCAGCTATTAGGACTTATTATGAAGAAATAGTTATGAGATATTGGGGTTTATTATGAAGAAGTACTAATTAAGTAGTATTGTGGTAACAATCGGAGAAGGCAATGGCATCCCACTCCAGTACTCTTGCCTGGAAAATCCCATGGACGGAGGAGCCTGGTAGGCTGCAGTCCATGAGGTCGCTAAGAGTCGGACATGACTGAGCGACTTCACTTTGACTTTTCACTTTCATGCATTGGAGAAGGAAATGGCAACCTACTCCAGTGTTCTTGCCTGGAGAATCCCAGGGACGGGGGAGCCTGGTGGGCTGCCGTCTATGGGGTCGCACAGAATCGATCACGACTGAAGCGACTTAGCAGCAGCAGCAGTGGTAACAATAGACTAAATGACCAGTAGAGTAAAACTGAAAGCCCAGAAACAGACTTATGAAAATATGAAACTTCAGCAAATGACAGTGGTAGCATGTCAGATCAAGAGAAAGGGAGGAAATATTGATAGCTGATAAATGAAGCTGAGGAAAGTTGGATTCCCTGCCTCTCGCCATATATAAAAATCAGCTTTCAAATGCCTTAGATTTCAGTGTAGATGAATACTTTAAAAATTCTTAGTATAAAAGAAAAAAATCTAAATATATATATTTATATATATAAACCTCTTAGTATAAAATGTTGGTAGATAGATTTTAGTCCTCGGTTTCTATAAAAAGATAAGACATGAAGTGTTTTCTATAAAACAGTTGATAAATTTGATGACATTTTAAATTTCAGTTTATTGTGTTTTTCAGTTCTATTGAATTTTGCTTGGTTCCTTTTATATAGTTTCAAGTACTCTGCTGAACTCTCAGTATTGTCTTTAACTCCTTAAATATGTTAAATATAGTGATTTTAGGTCATGTATCTGAAAACTTAATTATTTGGAATGTTTGTAGTCTGTTTCTATATGTTGTTTTTCTTGTCTTAAAAAAAAAAATTACCTTGTCTCTTATGCCAGGACTTCCCTGGTGGCTCAGAGGTGAAGAATCCACCTGCAATGCAGGAGACCCGGGTTCAGTCCCTGAGCTGGGGAGATCCCCTGGAGAAGGGAATGGCTACCACTCCAGTATTGTTGCTTGGAGAACCCATGGACAGAGGAGCCTGGCGGGCACAGTCCATGGGATCAAAAAGAGTCAGACATGACTGAGCCACTAACACTTTCACTTTCACTTCTTCTTATGCCTGCTTATTTAAAATAGAGTACAGTATTCTGGCCTGGAGAATTCCATGGACTGTATAGGCCATGGGGTCACAAAAAATCAGACACGACTAAACAACTTTCACTTTCACCAGTCACCTTGTACACAAAAGTTTTGAGGTCTAGGATGTAATAATCTCCCTTCAGAAGGCTTTCTTGTGGTAGGTGGCTAGTCACACTAGAAGTCTGAGATCATCTAAAATTAGTGAATGATTTAGGTTATTTGATGCTGGGCTTTTATCCCTGTGAGGTCTTTCCGTCCAGTTCACCCTTACTCTGGGTTTAGCTTCTCAAGAGCCCCAGCCAAAGCACTGGGCATTTATCAGATTCTCTATCTTTGGCAGACCCTGCACTCCTTTATTTTTCATCTGTAGTCTTTTGAAAGCTCATCTCAATTTCTCATCCTCTTAGCTACTTCTAAATTGGCAAGATATATCTGGAAAACAAGAAGCCTCTTATCCTGAACTTACCTCTCTGGGTTTCTTTGATCCTGACTTATAATAAATAAATCTTTATTCCCATTCCTGGTTTGTTAACCAGTTTATTTTTCCTCCATGTACTATTTTAAAAGATTTTAAAGTTTTCTTGAGGTCTCATTTATATACAGTGGGATCCACCCAGATGTATGTAACACCACCATAGTCAAGATGAGAAATATTTCTACTACCTCCACTATTACTGCTGCTAAGTCGCTTCAGTCATGTCCGACTCTGTGTGACCCCATAGACGGCAGCCCACCAGGCTCTCCCGCCCCTGGGATTCTCCAGGCAAGAACACTGGAGTGGGTTGCCATTTCCTTCTCCAATGCATGAAAGTGAAAAGTGAAAGTGAAGTCGCTCAGTCAGGTCCGACTCTTAGCAGCCCCATGGACTGCAGCCTACCAGGCTCCTCCATCCGTGGGATTCTCCAGGCAAGAGTACTGGAGTGGGATGCCATTGCCTTCTCCTCCACTATTACTACAAAATGTCTTTGTCTACCTCCCAGTCAATTCCCTCTTCCCCTCTCTGGCTCCAGTCAGCTCTTTGCTTTCTTTTGTCATCAATTAATCTTTTCTAGAATTTTCCTACAAATGAAAGCATGTGGTATATATTTTATATCTGGTTCCTTTTGCTCACATAATATTTTTGAGATACATACATGTTTGTGTATATATTCATAGTTCTTTTATATTACATAGCTGTCACAGTTAGTTTATCCATTCACATAGGTTTGTTTTTAAACTTGTCAGAACACTTTTCTAATTTATTTTTGTGTGTATTGATTACTCATCTCAGGAATTGAGAAACATTGTCTTAAACTGTAAATTTATAATGTTTTAAAAAATTATTTTAATGAGGTGGATCTCTCATTGCCTACCTAATTGTGCCAACAGAGATTGCTGTGGTACAGATGTTTGTATCATAACATTTGACCTTTTAGTTGTACAGATATGTTTTTGTAGGCTCTTTGGAATTGTAGGCTTAAGAATGCTGACAGTGGAATAATTTTTAATATCATGATAGCTACTGAGTATAGTTTACATAAAAACAGTCAAAAATACATTATCATTTTTATTATTGCTAACTGTGAGAATAAAGAATTTGGGTTTTAACCGTTTTCAAATTTCGTATTTCAAGTTTCAATGCTTTTTGAAAAATAAAATTGTCATATAATTTAATATATGTATTTCTTGCTTTTTATAAACATGACTGTTAGTTATAGTTGATTGCTACACCTTATAGTATTCTTTGAAAAGGCAGTTATATTTTCCTTTGGAGCTAGATTTATTTTAAATAGCAGTTTCTGTCATAAAACGTGTTAAAAAAATTTTTTTTCAGAACTGTAAAATTTTCCTGCTGTGGGTTTTTTGTTGTTGTTGTTGTTTTGTTTTTGAGGAAAGTTAAGTTTGCACATAAAATTTCTTAAGGAAATTAGCTGACTTAACTCATCTAGTATCCTCTTGGTATTTGATCCCTAAAACATTGATCTAAATTTTAGTAAATATTCATGTGTATGTCATTTTTATGCAACACATATGTAAAATTCTGTAATAGGGTTCAGTTTTTTTAAGAGCATAGGCTCTGGATTCAGTGGCCTGAGTTTGAATTCTTCTCTGCCACTTCTTAGCTGTGAAACATTAGATATGTAATTTCATTTCTTTAAAATCAGTTCCTCATCTGTAAAATGGAGTAATTCTTATGCAGATTTTGGAGATAATTTGCAGAGTCCTTAATGTATGACTGAACTAAATACGTATTTGTTAAATTAGTGAATGAATGCCTAGTCTCTGTTGTATAAAACCTACAACCATTTTTTGTAAAAATTTGATTTATGCAACTTTGAGGTTCTGCTTTAAATACCAGATGACTGGGATAGTTGCTCCCTGACCATGGTCATTACTTATGAATTATGATGGATAGTGAAATATATGATGAAAAGCATAAAAGGCTGGCTTGAGATTGTGTACCATTGTATTTTTGTTAGTACAGATTTAGATGCTACTTACTAAAGGTTATTGGCTGTATTGGGCAGGGAGGAGGACTTAACAGGGCTTTAGTTCTATGTGACTATTCTATATTCTTATTTTTTTTAAAATGAACTGTTCAGTCCCTGAACAACAGCTGCTTGATATTGAAGATTGTGACCTCAACGTGGTGAGATTATGTTTTCAAGTTTTTCTCCCTGATGAACATGGTAATTTGACAACTGCTCTACCTCCTGTTGTCTCCAACCCAATTTATGACAACCGTAAGTAATTTGTTTTTCTTGTATTTGTAGCCTTGACTTTTTATTTTATTACTTATTTGGCCACTCTGGGTTTTTGTTGCTGCATGGGCTTTTCTCTAGCTGGAGAGAGTGGGGGCTGCTTCTTTGAGGCGCGCAGGCTCCTCATTGTGGTGACTTCTCTTGTTGTGGAGCACAGCCTCTAGGGCACTGGCTCAGTGGTTGTGGTGCACAGGCTTAGTTGCCCTGCATCATGTGGAATCTTCCCAGCCTAGGATCGGACCCACGTCCCCTGAATTAGCAGGCGGATTCCTAACCATTGGACCACCAGGGAAGTCTCAGTGTTAGCTTTTTAAAAAATTTTAAAGTATTTTGGCAATTTAAAAAAACGAGTATGTTCATTATGGGAAAATTCAAACATTATGGAGTAGATGTTATCGATCTAAAGTAGATAACAAGCAGAGTAAACCTCCTATAATCTCATTCTCCAAAGATATTTCATCAGTTTCTTCTTACTGTATATACAACAAATACCTCATCATCATCATCATTCATACCATCTATGTTTTTGGCAACTTTTTGAAAAAATCATCACTGATTTTTTTTTTTTTACTTTTTTTTCCCTCTTAGAAACATATCTTGAACCTCTTTCCCTTTCAGGTACCTGATTTTTTTCAGTAGCTGCATATGATATAACTGTATCACACTTTTATAAATCATTAGCTTGGAGAAGGAAATGGCAACCCACTCCAGTATTCTTGCCTGGAGAATCCCAGGGACGGGGGAGCCTGGTGGGCTGCCGTCTATGGGGTTGCACAGAGTTGGACACGACTGAAGAGACTTAGCAGCAGCAACTTGTTACAAGGCATTTGGTTTGTTTCCCTCTCAATTTTTTTTTTTTCTTTAACAAATTGTATTGCATTAAATATATCCTATATGTGCCTATCTTCTGTAGATGTCCCTAGCATAAATTTGTAGAAGTAGAAATGTTGGCAAATGGTAGATTAAAGGATCTGGATATTTATAGTTTTAAAGATTATGAAATTGCCCTCAAATATTTCTGTGTATGTATACTCTTACATATGTGCCCACCAGTGGTGTATGACTATACCAGTTCTACATGCAAAAAGATAGTGGAACATAGAGTTATAAAGGTAAGGTAAATCAGACTGTCCTCATCATGGAGAGCTTTGAATGCCAGGGAATTATGGGAATAATGTTGACCAGATAATAGGAAATATGAAAACCGCATTGCCATAGGGTTATGGTCATGATTTTATAAGTTCAATCTGATGAGAGTGTATGGGATGGATAGGAAAAATCCCAGTTTACAAGCAGGGAGATTTAATTAGAAGAAGTGTTAATGTCTACAGTTGAAATTATAAGGCCCTAAATAAACCGAGGCAATACCATTAAGAAAGGAAAGGGATAGATGTGGAAGATTAAGGTATTGAGTGTCCTTTGTTTATACACTAAAGCTTTTATTGCTATCTATCCTGTAAATTGTTTTCCTAAAACTTTCCATCAAAAAGGAATAAAACATATTACTAAGGTTCAGTTCAATTCAGTCGCTCAGTTGTGTCTGACTCTTTGTGACCTCATGGACTGCAGCATGCCAGGCCATCCTGTCCATCAGCAGCTCCCAGAGTTTACTCAAAGTCATGTCCATTGAGTCGGTGATGCCATCAACCATCTCATCCTGTTGTCCCCTTCTCCTCCCACTTTCAATCTTTCTGAGCATCAGGGTCTTTTCCAAGGAATCAGTTTTTCACATCACGTGGCCAAAGTATTGCAGTTTCAGTTTCAACATCAGTCCTTCCAATGAATATTCAGGACTGATTTCCTTTAGGATGGACTGGTTAGATCTCCTTGCAGTCCAAGGGACTCTCAAGAGTCTTCTCCAACACCACAGTTCAAAAGCATCAATTCTTCTGTGCTCAGCTTTCTTTATAGTCCAACTCTCACATCTATATATGACTACTGGAAAAACCATAGTGATTTTGAGCATTACTTTGCTAGCGTGTGAGATGAGTGCAATTGTACGGTAGTTTGAGCAATCTTTGGCATTGCCTTTCTTTGGGATTGGAATGAAAATGGACCTTTTCCAGTCCTATGGCCACTGCTGAGTTTTTCAAATTTGCTGGCATATTGAGTGAAGCACTTTTACAGCATCATCTCTTAGGATTTGAAATAGTTCAACTAGAATTCCATCACCTCCACTAGCTTTGTTCATAGTGATGCTTCCTAAGGCCCACTTGACTTCACATTCCAGGATGTCTGGCTCTAGGTGAGTGATCACACCATTGTGATTATCTGGGTCGTGAAGATCTTTTTTTCTATAGTTCTGTGTATTCTTGCCACCTCTTCTTAATATCTTCTGCTTCTGTTAGGTCCATACCATTCCTGTCCTTTATTGAGCCCATCTTTTCATGAAATGTTCCCTTGGTATTTCTGATTTTCTTGAAGAGATCTCTAGCCTTTCCCATTCTATTGTTTTCCTGTATTTCTTTGCATTGATCACTGAGGAAGGCTTTCTTCTCTCTCCTTGCTGTTCTTTGGAACTCTGCATTCAAATGGGTATATCTTTCCTTTTCTCCTTTGCCTTTCACTTCTCTTCTTTTCACAGTTATTTGTAAGGCCTCCTCAGACAACCATTTTTGCCTTTTTGCATTTATTTTTCTTGGGGATGGTCTTGATTCCTGCTTCCTGTACAATGTCACGAACCTCCGTCCATAGTTCTTCAGGCACTCCAACAGATCTAATCCTTTGAATCTATTTCTCACTACCACTGTATAATTGTGAGGGTTTGATTTAGGTCATACCTGAATGGTCTAGTAGTCTTTCCTGTTTTCTTCAATTTAAGTCTGAATTTGGCAGTAAGGAGTTCATGAACTGAGCCACAGTCAGCTCCTGGTCTCATTTTTGCTGACTGTATAGAGCTTCTCCATCTTTCGCTGCAAAGAGTATAATCAGTCTGATTTTGGTATTGATCAGCTGGTGATGTCCACCTGTAGAGTCTTCTCTTGTGTTGTTGGAAGAGGGTGTTTTCTATGACCAGCGCGTTCTCTTGGCAAAACTCTATTAGCCTTTGCCCTGCTTCATTCTGTTCCAAGGCCAAATTTGCCTGTTACTCCAGGTGTTTCTTGACTTCCTACTTTTGCATTCTAGTCCTCTATAATGAAAAGGACATCTTTTTTGTATGTTAGTTCTAGAAGGTCTTGTAGGTCTTCATAGAACCATGTAACTTCAGCTTCTCCAGCATTACTGGTTAGGGCATAGACTTAGATTACTGCGATATTGAATGAATTGCCTTGGAAACAAACAGATCATTCTGTCATTTTTGAGATTGCATCCAAGTACTGCATTTCACGCTCTTTTGTTGACTGTGATGGCTCCTCCATTTCTTCTTGCCCATAGTATTAGATATAATGGTCATCTGAGTTAAACTCACCCATTCTAGTCCATTTTAGTTTGCTGATTCCTAAAATGTTGATGTTCACTCTTGCCATCTCCTGTTTCACAACTTCCAATTTGCCTTGATTCATGGACCTAACATTCCAGGTTCCTATGGTGTATTGCTCTTTACAGCATCGGACTTTACTTCCATCACCAGTCACATCCACAGCTGGGTGTTGTTTTTGCTGTGACTCTGTCTCTTCATTCTTTCTGGAGTTATTTCTCTACTGATCTCCAGTAGCATACCGGGCACCTGCCGACCTGGAGAGTTCATCTTTCAGTGTCCTGTCTTTTCGCCTTTTCATATTGTTCATGGGGTTCTCAAGGCAAGAATACTGAAGTGGTTTGCTATTCCCTTCTCCAGTGGACCACGTTGTCAGAACTCTCCCCCATGACCCGTCCGTCTTGGGTGGCCCTATACGGTGTGTCTCATAGTTTGATTGAGTTAGATAAGGCTGTGGATGCAGCGCACCTGGGTATGGCATAAACCCTCTTGGAGGAGCTCACCATCAAAACCCCACCATGGAGCCGCCAGAACTTACACAGGACTGGGGAAACAGAATCTTGAGGGCACAAACAGAACCTTGTGCACACCAGGACCCAGGAGAAGGGAGCAGGGACCCCACAAGAGATTGACCCAGACTTGCCCCTGAGTGTCCAGAAGTCTCTGGCGAAGGTGTGGGTCGGCAATGGCATGCTGCAGGGTTGGGGCACTGAGTGTAGCAGTGCGTTCATCAGACCTGTTGAAGGAGGTCGCCATTATCTTCATTGCCTCCACCATAGTTTGGCCCCAAGTGAATAACAGAAAGGGAACACAGCCCCACCCATCAACAGAAAATTGGATTGGAGATTTACTGAGCATGGCCCTGCCCATCAATCAGAACAGACCCAGTTTCTCCCTCAGTCAGTCTTTCCCATCAGAAAGCTTCCATAAGCCTGTTATCCTTCTCCATCAGAGGGCAGACAGACTGAAAACCACAGTCACAGAAAACTAACCAGTCTGATCAAATGGACCACAGCCTTGTCTAACTCACTTACTAAGGTAGCAGCCCATTAAAAAGAAATCCTTTGTATTTAGGTGCTCCTAATACTGCAGAATTAAGGATTTGTCGTGTAAACAAGAACTGTGGAAGTGTCAAAGGAGGAGATGAAATATTTCTACTCTGTGACAAAGTTCAGAAAGGTATTTTTTGGGTTTTGTTTGTTTGTTTGTTTCATTGAATTCAGAATATATTTTAAATTGATTGGTACGTTTTACTTTGTGTTCGAATTATTTGTCTTTGTAATCACTAGACGACATAGAAGTTCGGTTTGTGTTGAATGACTGGGAAGCAAAAGGTGTCTTTTCACAAGCTGATGTACACCGTCAAGTAGCCATTGTTTTCAAGACTCCACCATACTGCAAAGCTATAATAGAACCGGTAACAGTAAAGATGCAGTTGCGGCGACCTTCCGATCAGGAAGTTAGTGAATCTATGGATTTTAGATACCTGCCAGATGAAAAGGGTATGACCTTTTGTGTTAATGTTTTATATGGTTCTTAGTCCTGCTAAGAATATTGTCTTGTAGGATATATTAGAATACAGTCATATTATTTATTCACAATTTTCTTTTCCTTAAAGTTTTTGTTGATTTTTGACTCATCTTTGTGCTCTTTGAATCTTTTTCTTAGGAAAGGAATCTAGAATAATTTCAACATATCTCAACTGTTCATTAGAATTTGTTTTATATTTGAGATTCTGTTTTGGTCCTTATTGTGCCTTCTTGATAGATGGCAAACTTGCCACTCAGAAAGTGGTCTCCAATCTTGGTCCTAATCTGCCCTTGGCCCATTAATTGACCATGGGTTAACCTGTAGGTATTATAATAAAACAAGATGAATATTATAAACTATTTTTTACTAAGAGAAAAATGCCCTTTATTACTGACTTGGGACATACTTTGTGACCCCTAGAAATCCATGTTATGTACATTTATTTAAAGCATTTTCTATGTAGGAATAAAACGTCTATATATGTGTTAAAGGAGAGGAACCATACTCATTGATGATTCACACATTTTCCTGATTTCTTTCTAACCAGACACATATGGAAATAAAGCAAAGAAACAAAAAACAACTCTGCTTTTCCACAAACTGTGGCAGGATTGTGGTAAGAATATTTTGGTTTGATCGGTATTTAAGTAAATTTGGTTTTGGGTTTTTTTTTTTTCAGTTTTTCAAATTTTAACTGATATACTGTTGTTTTTCAAATTACATTTAATAATGGAAAAAATTTATCACAGGAGTTAATTTTCCTGAAAGACCTAGACCTAGTCCCCTAGGACCAACTGGAGAAGGAAGATTCATCAAAAAAGGTATTTTATGCCCAGTAGAGTATTCCTTGTGATCAGAGAGACCAGTTTTGCACAATATACTCGAATTCTATTCTTAATAATGAAAACTGAGTCTTTGATTTATTCCATTCCTACATATTTTTTTCATGTTATGAATATTGAATGAATTGATCTCAGCTTCTGAAAGTCCTGTTAGCAACTGTGATTATGTTTTGGGATTTATTGTTTGAGAAATTACATTTCATTCCTATGGTGGTAATTGTACTAATTACAGTATGTCATGAAAGAAATGGTTTAGACCTGCTCAATTACCTATATTTATTTATAAAGTTTTACTAGAACACAGCTCATTTGATTGCATATTGTTTATGGCTCTTTTCTTGTCCTATTAGAGCTGCAGAGTTAAGAAGTTCCAATAGAGGCTGCATGGTGCACGAAACCTAAAATATTTACTATCTGGCTTTTTATGGAAAAAAAGTTGCCAATTTCTGGTTTAGATTGTTATCCAGGGTTAATTAGAAGTCTTTTTTTTTCTTTTAATGTTCTTAAATCAGTGCTTCTTGGTTTAATATGTACAGCAGTCATGTAATACGTAATTAAATATACTACTACATTTTTTTCTGAAAATTTTATAGACCATTAGTGTGAGTTATATCATAATATGGCTTAGAAATTTATGTAGATTTCTCAATCATCCTTAATGTTTCCTCCATCCCTCCATTTTCTCCTGAAAGAAGAGAATATGAAATGATTTTGAATATTTAGAGGCCCATTAAGTGAAATTCTGACATTTATCTTTCACATTTCAAAAATACCTTTATAAGGCCTCAGAAGCTAGATTTCCACATTTAACAGAAATGAAATTTTCTGTGCCAAAATAACTTACCAAATTATTTTATATGCATTTGTAAAACAGTATTACGGAATTCAGTTTTGGACTTATGTAATAATTATCTCCTATTTAACATTTTTATTTGAAGCGTTTGATTTCCTTGAAAATTTTTTGAGTGTTTATGTAATTTTAATTTAGAATTTTGTTCATTTCAGTTTTGTAAAAATACATTTCCTTCCCACAGAACCAAACTTGTTTTCTCATGGTGCAGTTTTGCCAGAAACTTCCAGACCTGTTTCAAGTCAAGCAGAATCCTACTATTCCTCCTCTGCGTCCATCTCAAGTACATTGTCACATCCTGCTTCAGCCATGCTACCGATGGGTACTCAGTCTTCTTCAGGCTGGTCATCAGTCGCCCACCCCACCTCACGCTCAGTCAATACAAATTCACTGAGTAGTTTTTCAACAGGGACACTTTCCTCTAATTCACAAGTTATCCCACCATTCCTGGAAATGAGTGATCTGAATGTTTCTAATGCTTGCATTTATAACAATACTAATGACATAGGTAGAATGGAAGCATCATCCGTCTCACCAGCTGACTTATATAGTATTTCTGATGCCAGCATGCTGCCTAACTGCCCTGTGAACATGATAACGCCCAGTAATGACAGCATGAGGGAGACCGATAATCCGAGACTTGTGAGCATGAATCTTGAAAATCCTTCCTGTAATTCAGTGTTAGACCCAAGAGACTTGAGACAGCTCCATCAGATGTCTTCTTCCAGTATGTCAACAGTCACCAGTTCTAGTACTACTGCTTATGTTGCACAGTCAGAGGCATTTGAGGGATCTGACTTTAATTGTGCAGATAACAGTATGATAAATGAGGCAGGACCATCAAACAGTACTAATGCAAACAGTCATGGTTTTGGTCCAAATAGTCAGTATTCAGGTATTGGAGCTATGCAAAATGAACAATTGAGTGATTCATTTGCATTTGAATTTTTTAAAGTTAACTTGTAAGATATAAATGGTGATTCAAGAATTAAATCCCATTAAAGGTAACTATTTTGATGCTACCTTTATAAATGTAACATTTTATGTTTCCTTGACTGAGACTATACCACATTCATAGACCCTTCGACCCTTGAACAACATAGGTTTGAACCTATGGTCTCCTTATACACAGATTTTCTTTACTATGTCACAGTTGGAGCGTAGTTGAATTCATGGATGCAAAACCGTGGAGACAGTGTGCCAACTATACAGTTTTTTTTTTTTAATTGGAATATAATTGCTTTACAAGGTTGTATTACTCCAGATTTTTCACTGTATGGTGTGTGAATACCCCAACCCCCATGTTGTTCAGCTGTACTTATAACCAGGTATGTAAGGAGTTCCTCTAACAGGCAATCTTGCCTTGAGAACTTCTTGTTTTGCTTAAACTGACGAATGATATTTGCTTTTAAGCAAATTTAAGGTAAAACCTGTAATGGCTATGCCATTGGAAAAATTAATTCCTTTATTTTTGGGGACCCCTAAAATAAACCCCAAGGTGACCCCTAAGGGGTTTTCTGAGGATTTTTAGAGTTGCTAAGATTTACATGTACCTCAAACTTGCTTTAAAATGCTGATTAAACAGAATGCAGTGAGCTTTCAAGTAAGCTTTCAGGGTATGGGAGTTCTCTACATTTTGTACTGTTTAGATCCATACATTTAAAATTGCTTGACGTTAGCTTTACAGTTGAGTTCAGTCGCTCATTTGTGTCCAACTCTTTGTGACCCCATGGACTGCAGCACGGCAGGCTTCCCTGTCCCACACCAACTTCTGGAGCTTACTCAAACTCACGTCCATCAAGTCAGTGATGCCGTCTAACCATCTCTTCCTCTTGCCGGCCCTTTCTCTTCCTGCCTTCAATCTTCCCCAGTTTCAGGGTCTTTTCTAATGAGTAAGTTCTTTGCATCAGGTGGCCAGAGTATGGGAGTTTCAGCTTCAACATCAGTCCTTCCAATGAACATTCAGGACTGATTTCCTTTAGGATTGACTGAGTTGGATCTCCTTGCAGTCCAAGGGACTCTCAAGAGTTCTCCAACACCACAATTCAAAAGCATCAGTTCTTCGGCACTCAGCTTTCTTCATAGTCCAGCTCTCACATCCATACATGATTGCTGGAAAAACCATAGCTTTGACTAGACAGACCTTTGTTGGCAAAGTAATGTCTCTGCTTTTGAGTATGCTGTCTAGGTTGATCATAGCTTTCCTTCCAAGGAGCAAGTGTCTTTTAATTTCATGACTGCAGTCACCATCTTCAGTGATTTTGAAGTCCAAGAAAATAAAGTCTGTCATTGTTTCCCCATCTATTTGCCATGAAGTGATGGGACCAGATGCCATGATCTTAGTTTTCTGAATGTTGAGTGTTTAGCCATCTTTTTCACTCTCCTCTTTCACTTTCATCAAGAGGCTCTTTAGTTCCTCTTCACTTTCTGCCATAAGGGTGGTGTCATCTGCATATCTGAGGTTATTGATATTTCTCCTGGCAATCTTGATTCCAGCTTGTGCTTCATCCAGCCTGGCATTTCATATGATGTACTCTGCATATAAGTTAAATAAGCAGGGTGACAATATGCAGCCTTGATGTACTCCTTTCCCAATTTGGAACCAGTCTGTTGTTCCATGTCCATTTCTAACTGTTGCTTCTTGACCTGTATACAGATGTCTCAAAAGGCAGGTCAGGTGGTCTGGTATTCACATCTCTTGAAGAATTTTCTACAGTTTGTGGTGATCCACACAGTCAAAGGCTTTGGCCTAGTCAATAAACCAGATGTAGATGTTTTTCTGGAACTCTCTTGCTTTTTCAGTGATTCAGTGGATGTTGGCAATTTGATCTCTGGTTTCTCTACCTGTTCTAAATCCAGCTTGAACATCTGGAAGTTCACAGTTCACGTACTGTTGAAGCCTGGCTTGGAGAATTTTGAGCATTACTTTGCTAGCATGTGAGATGAGTGCAATTGTGCAGTAGTTTGAACATTCTTTGGCATTGCCTTTCTATGGGACTGGAATGAAAACTGACCTTTTCCAGTCCTGTGGCCACTGCCGAGTTTTCCAAAATTTCATCCATGTTTTAAGAGGAAGAAGTTTCCTTGGACCTTTCCTCTTCTGTTTGTGTCCCAACTCACTGTGATCTCATCTAGTTTCATGCTGTCAACTCCCAATTTTTACCCCTAGCTTAGACCCACCCCTGAACTCCAGACTTGGAGAGAGAAAGAGAGAGACAGAGCGTGTGTGTGTATGTACAACAGCTTGTGTAACATGTCTACATAAAATTCTAATTAAAGCTCAAACTCAACACACTCAGAGCTGAGTTCTTAATCTTCTCTCCCAAACTTGCTTGTCCTTCCTCAATAAATGGCAGTGCCATGTTTCTAGTTGCTCATATTCAAAACAATGGAGTCATCTTTGCTTCTTTCTTTTTATTTCCCATATATCCAATCCACCAACAAATCTGGTAGGCCTTTGAAATATATCCAAAGCTGACCACCTCTTTTGACCTCTGCTGTTAATATCCTGTTCTGGAGCATATCTTCTCTTGCCTAGATTGAATTATCACTTCCCCAAACTCTCTTTACATCTTTGTGCTCCTGCAAGTCTGTTCTCTGTTGAGTGGCCACAGTGGTTCTTTTTAAAACAAATGAAATCATATTCACTTGCTCAAAGCTATCCAGTGGCTCCCCATGTCACTCAGAGTAGAGACTAAAGTCCTTAAAACTAGCAGGCCCACACTCCCTTCCTCTCCTCACCTCATCCACTACCATTTTCCCCTTCTCGTTCAACTCCAGGCTCTCTGGCTTCAGCACTCCTCTTCAAAAACACCAAGTACAATTATAAGCAGCTCATGAAACTAAATGAGTAAATGGTGCTGAGTACTTTTTTTTAAAGCCATAGTTTCATTGTTTTAGTTAAAACAGGATTATTAAGTGGTGATTTTTTTTTTTTATTAGAAACTTCAATTGTAACAATGGGCTTCCCTGGTAGCTCAGTTGGTAAAGAATCTGCCTGCAATGCAGGAGACCTGGGTTCAATCCCTGGGTTGGGAAGATCCCCTGGAGAAGGGAACGGCTGCCCACTCCAGTATTCTGGCCTAGAGAATTCTTTATAGTATAGTCCATGGGGTCACAAAGAGTTGGCCATAACTGAGTGCCTTTCACTTTCACTTAAGTATAACAACTGGAATTAAGTGTATTTTCTATAATAAAAATGAATTTTGACCAAAAAACCTAAGTACATTCCTGCCTCAGGCCCTTTGGACTTGGTGTTCCCTCTGCCTTTAATGTTTTTCTCAGCTGTATATGTAGCTCACACCTTGCACCCTTCAGCCTCACTCAGCTGTTACTTGATCAAGGCCTTCCTTGACTGTATATACATTGGTACTCCATGTCTCCCCTCCTTTAAATTTATCCGTAACACTTAACATGATCTGACTTTTATTTGTTTCCCTATACTAGAATATAAGCTTTATGAGGGCAAAGTTTTGTGTTTTTGTTGAATCCTGCATTTGTAGAACTGTGTCTGCTTCATATTAAACACTTAGTAAGTATTGAGCATTCAAAGTATTACTAATAGAACTTTGGTTTTTGAAAGAAAGAATAGCTTTAATTATTAAATGTTGATGGTTTTTATAGTTCATGTGACGTTTCAGTCTGTTTCATGTGACATTCAGTTTATTGTATCAGAATCGTGTATATCAGAATCAATCATTCAGGTTGATGATTAATAACTACTTTGCTTTCAAAACTATTTGCAAGCAAAGTAATTCCAGTGACAAAATGACTGTAGAATTTGGACAGTAATCTTAATTGTGATGCTAAGTAATTTACTAAAGACCTAGTTTATTTTACAACTAGACCCTACAATTGTTGAGCATATTCCTAGCTACAAACAATGTCTTTTCACTTACATAGGGGCTTCCCTGGTAGCTCAGCTGGTAAAGAATCTGCATGCAATGCAGGAGACCCTGGTTTGATTCCTGGATCGGGAAGATCCCCTGGAGAAGTGCATGGCAACCCACTCCAGTATTCTTGCCTGGAGAATCCCCATGGACAGAGGAGCCTGGTGGGCTACAGTCCATGGGGTCGGAAAAAGTAGGACATAACTGAATGACTAAGCATAGCACAGTATCCAACCAAACCATAAATTTACTGGAATGATTAAAAACTAGTCAATTTTGTCAAAATGAGGAATGTGCGAATGTCATAAAAATTAAAATTCTGAGTTGAGTGATACTAGGAAATGAGAAGGGAGAGCAAGATAAGAGTGTGGGTCAGTATAGTTTGAGAAACAATAAAGATACCTAACTCACTAATATTTCTGAGTTATGATTTCAGAATGACATACTTTTATTATACAACTGTAAAAATCATAAGCATATAATATACTTTAGTAGAACGTACCAGAAAAAACCTGAAGGCATAATTTCTTTCCTGTTCAAAATATGAACCCAGGATATCTCCAGACAGTAGCTTAGAGATGATGAACTTTTTTTTAATACAGAATCCTATAATTTTGTATTAACTTGCACTTATCAGCTTAAACACTCTTAGGATAGCTAAATGGATATTTTAAATTAAACAACCAACTTGTTCTGCAGGTTTTTTCTTGTCTAAGTGGAAGTAAGGTCCTGCTATGTTTGTATTCAGAGTATTTCCAAAGGTTTTTTTATTTTCCAGGTGCTATTTATTGATCATAAATTTTATTTTATAATTTAAAAAAACTGGCAGCTTACTTCTTTTCTCTAAATGTGGTTATACTTTCGTCTGTTCTTCTATCACCCCACTTTCAGTTTTGAGGAAAAAAGGACCTCTTGCTTTGTTAGCTCTTCTTATATAGCAGATCCCTCCTTTTCTCTCCCATCTTGTGTCTGTATCCTCATGTAACATTTAGTGCTTTTCTTGTATCAACACAGTAAATGTTTTCTCTCGCCTAAAAGAGCAAGAATAAACCCTTTTCCCACTGCTGTCATGCTCCCTCCCTTCACGTCCAGCACGTCCAGCTGTATGAAGTGCGTTCAGCCCGTTCCCTCACTTCCCAGTCATTCTTTAGCTTGTCAGGCTTTCTCTTTTCTCCTCCTATTTTCTTAGGATATTCTGGGAAGTAACCAGACACCTTCCCTTGTCAAATCTAGTGTCTTCTTACCAGCCCTCACTCTGCTCGACCTATTCATAACCTGTCCTCTTGACCATTCCCTCCTAGGGTACTCCTCTCTGAGGTTGACTTTAGTTCCAGGGTCTTGATCCCAGCGCTTGGTTGGTGCTATTTTTTCCCCTGGTTAAGCTCAAGAGTGTCCAGAAGAAAGCTTCAGCTTTCTCTCAAGAACTGGCTGCTCCTGTCACATTCTCGACTTTCATTAATGGCATTACCATGTACCCTGCCACTGAAGATATTTAATAGAAACCTCGGAATCATATTTTATTCTTTTTTGTCCTCACACTGAGAGAGTTATCAAGTCTTTTTGAATCTGCCTTCTAAAAAACTCTTGCATTTGTCCCTGCTTCACTCCTGCTTCATTCTTAGTTTAGGCCTTCATTCTTCTTCCCTCACAAGAATCTTTTCCATATTGCTCCAGTTAAAAAAGAATTCCCCATACTTCCAATCCAGTATTAAGTAGTTAACATTCCTTGAAAAACAAACAAACAAAAACCTCTCTCAGGTCGCTAGGCCTCCATGCCTTTGACATGTCATCCACTGTGCCTCTGCTCTTCACAGCCATAGCAAATGGCCTTTGAGAGCTGTGTGATGTTTATGTCCTGCCTCCCTAGCCGAGGCTCAGCTTTGCACATGTCCCAACTGCAGATTTCCTCGCACTGAATTATACACTTACATAGTTAATCTCATTCACCTTTGGGACTCCATCACTTAACACAGTCCCTAGCTGGTGCTAAATAAATGGCAGTATTAAGAGAGGGAAAGAATGAAACTGACATATATATGATTATAAAAAATGTGGACAAGTGTATCATTTTTAAAGAGGAAGGTATTTAATCTGGTAGGGAAAGCAGTGATTACCAGGCTTGTGAAATACTTTACCCTCTGCCTCCTATAGTGTTGAAAGTATTAGGTAGAAATTTTACAGTTCTTAGGATAACTGTCTTGTATCTCTGAACTTACTCCTCTCTGTGTGGCAGGTTTAATCTCACCTTTGGTGCATTCATTCCCTCAGCACATTCCCTTTGCACAGAAACTCCAGTATTCATGTAACCAATCACATTTTTTTTTTGTAATTTATTAAGAAAATTTTTTTTATTATTATTTTTTACTTTACAGTATTGTATTGGTTTTGCCATACATCAACATGCATCCACCACCCAATCACATTTTTGAATGTCTAATGTGCAAAGCACCATGTTAGGGGCTAGAAATGACATAGAGGTGAATGAGACAACAGACTTGCTCTCAAAGATGTCAGTCTTTTTCTTTTGAGGGATAACATACAGTAAAGTGCATAAAGTAGGCTAATTTTAAATTTACAGCTTGGTGAATTTTTACATATGTAAATAATCATTTCTACATCCCCAGAAGTGTTCTTCCTGCCCCTTGCCAGGAAAAAACCTCAAAACCACTATCTGATTTCTGTCATCAGAACCTACTCTGTAATTGGCATTCAGCACTGGTAGCTTGGCTTCCCTACTCAAAGCCTTAGTGAACAACAAACAGCTGGGTTATTTCTAACCTAATGCTTCAGAAAAACAAACTATGCTGTCCATGTTAAGAGAGACTTAGAATTGGTGATCCAGGGTGCCTAGTAGTCCCAAATAATTTCTTCTATCATAAATTGATTTATTGAGGGCTCTTAAAAAATTACTGTGTGGTGTTAAATAACAGAAACGGAAAGAGTAATTTTCAGTCAGGACATCTGGGTTTGAGTCTTCAGCTTTGCCACTTAGAAGTTATTTTGCAGATGGCACTTCCTATGGGCCTAGCTCTTCAGATATAAAACACGTGGTTTCCAGCCTACTTACCTCATAAAGTGTGTTGTATTAAGTAAAATAATGCATAAGAAGCACTGTAAACTGTATAGTACAAATCAAATATCGTGGTAAACCAACATAATGCATATACCCTGTGGCCCTGATAATCTCCAATCCAGACACTTCTTCCAGTTCACAGAGTGACAAATCACTGTGGATTAGATTCTTTAGTAAGAACCCTGAGATGACTTTCTCTTTAGAATGGCTAGCTATTGTCCAGGCCAGGTCTGGAGGACTTTGATTTGGCCATATCCTTTCCAGAACATTTCCTATTGTATACTGAAGATAAGGTCAATCAATGACTTCCAGTTCTCAAATTCTAACTCTTAATTTCTTTGCCAAAATTGACTACAAGTTGCGAGTATTATGACTATATTCCTAAAAAGGAGTCTCATCATAGTTAATAAAGTAGCCACTGAAAGATTTCTGATCTGTTTTGCTTCTGGAGATGGAGTGTATGCTTTTTGCATTGCATGTAACAGAAATTTCATGCTTTTTACATAGTAAGCCCAGATGTGGGCAGCGAATCAGAGATAAATATATGAGTTGTCTTGTCCAGTTTTATGCCTTTGTCTAAGATTCAGTCAAATTAATATTTTTAACTAATACATCTTAGCAGAGTTTAAAGTACAAACTTAACATCAGTGAGTAAAGTCAAATCTCAATAGTAATCATGTCCCCACTACCTTCACTAATAAAACACAGGTACAAAACAATTATTTCTTCTAAATATTTTTTCTATTCTAAATGTCTACAGTTTTAGGAAAAAAACCTACTAGTAATTAATTATATATTTAAAAGGAGTAGCATTTATACTCTTTATTCTTATATGTCTTATTTCTACAACTTCAGTTTACTATTGGACTTAAGAAATTTAAAGAATAACCAAAAAATCATTAAACACCTATGTGTTATCAGTAATAAATAGTAATTAGTGCAAAATGTTGGTGCTTCAGTAAATCAAATTCTCAGGAATATGGGCAGATCAATAAAATACAAAATTTTTTTAAAGGTAGCAAACATTCATCTTGCTTATTTTCTTAAACTTTAATCAAACATTATAGCTTTGCATAAAATGTAGTGAAAAATAAGTTGGAGTGTTTGAGGATCTATTTCTGAAATTTAGTCTCAGGAGACTTCGTTGGTGACACACTTGATTTTATTGGGTAATTAGATAAAAATACTGATCACTGATCCCTGGATTGGGACAATCCCCTGGAGGAGATGGCAACCCACTCCAGGATTCGTGCCTGGAGAATTCCATGGACAGAGTAGCCTGGCAGGTACAATCCATGGGGTAGCAAAGAGCCAGACACAACTGAGCACATGGTGCACACTTCAGACAGCTTTAAGATGACACAGAAAGGAAAACACCAAGTTTTTGGGTAATAGGCATTCTTAAATGAACGGTTCAAATCAGATGACTCCTTTTCTAGATGATTTCCATTTTAAAAGAGTGTACTTAAAAATACTGTTAACTATGAAGATCCCCAATTCCCGCAGAATATCACTGTTCTATTTTTTTAAGTGTTATAAATATTTGTATATGCTTAATGACTAATGAATTTGGAAGCACTGAAAAACTGATTTTTAAAAGTTCTCAACTGTTTAATTATTTAATGTAAGTCTAATACTTAAAAGATGAAATCATTTTTTAAATGTCAAAATGTGTTTTGTAAAGACTATTTTATTACTTTTGTAATATCTTGTATACAATGATTTTTTTCTTGATAATATAATAAATAGAAAAAATTCTAAAGCTGTTATAAAAATTTGCTATCTGATTTTTAAAACATTTGAGATTTTCTTATATTTATAGCATACGCCTTACAGAAGAAGGCAGTTTTGGTTGCTTAGAAACATTAGACATTTTTATGGAATACTACAGCTGAATATATTTGCATATGTAACTGTCCTTTAAAATGATAATTCTGTATAGTACCAAAATGCCTTTTTAAAAGATTTTCATTTTCTGTCTTCCTAACTTAATTGCTCCCTGTGTCTCTCCCTTCTTGAACAATTCAGAACAAAAATCATTTGCTTATTCTGCACAAGATAAGAGTTACATCTGCCACAGGAAGAAAAGGTGCTGGCCTAGTGTGGGATTACAGTATGGAGCCTAGGAACATTTGAGGGTAGGAGGGAGGGGAATCTCAGTGATCTTGAATAAGGATGTGGCAATAGAAGATTGGTTATTTATCAAAGGGAATGATCTATTAAGTAAAATGTTAAGGCTAATAGGGGCCAGATTTCTGTCAGAAAGGAACTGCAAATACGGAAAGGGAGAAAACTAGAAGAAGGTTGGAATTGGAAGGACTGGTATAAGCTCATAGTTTGTATAGGTAAATACACAGGTATATGTGTACACATGCACGCCCTGAGAGGGCTTGGGAGCAGCAATGCCACAGTGGCAATGGGCTCACCTAGTGCCTAGATCTTTTTTCCATCATTTTCCATGAAAAGGAACCAGTTCTTCTTAGAGAAATGGCCATTTCAGGGCTGCAGATGAAATACAAGATAAGCCTGGAATGTCTTTGTATTAGAAAGTAAGAACATGCTTTAGGAATGATGGGGATATGTCAGAAGGACAAAGGAGCCAGCTTAAAGGGGTATCCAGTGGCCAAGTCAACACTCAGAAATAAAAATAAATGTCAGTAACAAATTATAAACCATCAAATAAAATAGGAAGCCATGAATCCCCAAGAAGGATGGGGATTCCGTGTAATGCCAACCTGTAAATGTAAAATGAATGGTGGAATTAGAAAATCATTTGACAATCATTGTGATAGGTTCAGGTGAAAGTCTTCAATAAATGCTAAAACTAGTGAATGAAAAGTTTGATGGTCTCCCTATAAGATACTTATTAAAGGGGAAAAAAGGGTTAACTAAAAAATTGGAGGAGCTTGGCACATATCACCTTTATTAACTGATCAAAGCCCAGTCACCAGTAACTGCATGTATCAAATCATGTGACAGCTGAGAAGATGTAAGACGGTAATCTTCCATTTGTGGGTATTCTTGCTAGAAAGGTGCAAAGCTAAACCTAAGTATAAGGGAGAAACTAGAAGGAGGTTGGAATTGGAAGTACTGGTATAAACTCAGTTTTTAGTATGAGTTTTCAGTTTGTTTCAGGCAAGCCCAAATGAGGAATAGTCAGCAAAATAGCCTGAAATCCTCAAAAACATTAAACTAATGAAAATCAAGGAAAGACAAGTTGTATCAGATTCGTGAAGATTAAAGAAACTTAATTAAATGCAGAATGTCATTCCTGACTATGAAGGACATAGTTGGGACAACTGGTGAAACTTGAACTGGGTGTGTGGATTAATTTATAGTAGTATTGGAGAAGGCAATGGCACGCCACTCCGGTACCCTTGGCCTGGAAAATCCCATGGACAGAGAAGCCTGGTGGGCTGCAGTCCATGGGGTCGCAAAGAGTCGGACACGACAGAGCGACTTCACTTTCACTTTTCACTTTCCTGCACTGGAGAAGGACATGGCAACCCACTCCAGTGTTCTTGCCTGGAGAATCCCAGGGACAGAGGAGCCTAGTGGGCTGCTGTCTATGGGGTCGCACAGAGTGGGACACAACTGAAGCGACATAGCAGCAGCAGTATTAGTGGGACTTCCTGGTGGTCCAGTGGCTGACTCCCATGATCCCAAAGCAGAGGCCCGGGTTCAATCCATGGTCAGGGAACTAGATCCCACATGCCACAACTAAGAGTTTGCATGCCACAACTAAAGATCCCACATCTTGGAACTATAGATCTCACGTGTGGCAACTAAAAAGATACTGCATGCTGCAACTAAGACCCAGTGCAGGCAAATAAATAAATATATAAATAATAAAGGTAAAAAAAAGTAATATTAGTGTTAATTTCCTGATTTTGATAGTTACATTGTGATGAAGTAGAACAATGCCCTTGTTTGTTGGAATTTGTCCTTATTTATAGGAATTACACACCTAGTGTATTTGAGGAGATATATTTCAGGAAAAAACAGTCTTTGTACTTTTCTTACAAATTTGAAGTTATTTTAAAATGAAAAAAATTGAAAAATGTTATAAAATGTATTTTCTCTATAATAATAAAGGCTATCATTAAAAAAAAATCAACTCAGGAAAGCTTAATCAAAGTTCATTTTCTTATATGGAGTTAAAAATCAAAGAACAGAACCCCGTAAGATCTACTTAAATAATATGCTTTTTATAGAAATAGAAATTTAATTGATTTCACATAACGTAAATGAAACCACTTATCTTACTTGGGAAATTTTTCATTTTACCATTTTTTTTTTTTTCCACTTTTCCAGCTATTCAGTGTTTTTCTTAAAACAAGACTGTATTTGGGACAAAGATATACTTAAAGTACAAAGGGCCCTTTCCCTTAAGTGTTTCTAAAAAAACAAAAACAAACATTTAAACAATAGGAGAAGATCACAAAACTAATTTAAGAATATTTTTATATAGGCAAAAAAACTATATTTTTTGCACTCTATGTTTTCAGTTCTAATTAAACAAAGACCTACATTAATTTTCAACAACCTGTCTCATGAATAGTTGGAATAAGTATATACAGCTGTTTCCTCTTGAAATTTTATATAATCCCAGTATAGTAAGTATAATAAGTCTTCTAATAATTGCTAAGGAGGTTCTTAATTCTTTCATTTGCAGATCTACTAAATGCAAAGCTGAGCCAAGAAGAAACCTACAAAAGACTATTTCTCAAATTATTTAAATCTCTCTTGTAGCAAAATTTCCCTAGAAATTAAGAAACATTCACACAATTACGTTTTTAACCACAAGTTTATTTCTATTATCCCTTTCTCATTTTCTGGCACTGAGAACAATGAAAAAGTTATTTGCTGTTACCACAGGTGGCTCAGTGGTAAAGAATCTGCCTGCCAAGCAGGGGACTTGGATTCAATCCCTGGGTTGTGAAGATCCCCTGGAGAAGGGACTGGCTACCCATTCCAGTATTCTGGCCTGGAGAATTCCATGGACAGTCCATGGGGTCGCAAAGAGTCGGACATGACTGAGTGACTTTCACTTTCATTCACATATGAAATTTTTTCATGTCAGTTAAAGCATTTTCCTGATTCCTAAGGTTAATGATACAACTCAGTATCTCTGAAGCATGTTTTTCTGTCTTTTTATTTGTCTTTGTTGCTATCAGTGGTCCTTCTCTAGTTGCAGTGAGCAGGGGCTACTCTTCATTGCAGTGCATGGGCTTCTCATAGCGGTGGCAAATCTTGTTGCAGAGCACAGGTTCTAGGCTCTCGGGCTTCAGTAGTTGTGGCTTACAGGCTCAGCAGTTGTGGCATATGGGCTAGTTGTTCCGTGACACGTGGGATCTTCCCGGACCAGGGGTTGAACCCATGTCCCCTGCATTGGCAAGAGGATTCTTATCCACTGTACCACCAGAGTAGTTCTAAAGCATGTTTAATGGAGAGATGGGAAACTGAGTATTCCATACTATCCAGGTCACATGTGTTCCAAAATAAGTTCAGAAAGTTGAATCATGGTGATGGAAATTGCACTTATATCTGAAATTTTAACGAGACTCCTTTCTGAAACTTTTCTCTTAATGATCCATCCATTTTCTTTAGGTTGTGCTTATTTAATGATTTTCCTTTTCAGAGTACCAACTGATGATTAATTAACAAATGGTAATCATATGAGCTCACATGAAATTTACTTGGGCTATTTTTTTGTAAGCTTGATTTGGTATCTAAATTCCAAAAGTCAGTTCTCATGGTTATGTGCATTAAAATGACATTCTAGGTACCTGCTTCATGTAGGAGGTGCTCAATAATAAGGTTTTTTAGAAAGGACCCTAGAGACCAGGAAACTTCAGTCCTAGTCCCAGATATGGAACTTGAGATGAATTTTAGATAAATCAATTAACTTCTATTCTTTGGTTTTCATATTTATAAAGTGGAGATGATAATACTCTTATCTACCTGATGAAGATGTTTGCAATTAGATAATATATTGAAGCACTCTGGAATAATATCAGCTTACCTTTGTTTAGCAAGTCAGTTTTTCAGAATCTTATCCCTGGGATTAAAGTCATTGAAGGCACTTGTGTCTCCTCATTTAAAAGTCTCTTACCATGGTATGCCTCAGTTCCTAAGGTGTTACTTCCTCTTCCCCAGGAAACATACTGACAATTCTAGATTGTCAGAATAGTGGACAATTGGAGTCATTAAGATTTTGACAAATCATACCAAAACAGTACTTCTATTGGTGATCACTTGCTTGAAGCTTACTGGGAAAAATATGAATGATGTCAGATTTTCATTTGATATCCTAGAATATTATAAGGATACTGTGTTGCATAAATCTAGAGGTAACTTTTATCAAGATCATTTAAAAAATTTTAAATATGATTTTAACTATCTTATGGAGGGAAATTTTGCTGAAAGAAATTAGAGCTTCTCAGATTATCAGAGAATGTATCCTGTTTTTGTAACTCTGAATGGTTTCATTATTCATAATTTGTTGGGGATTGGAGAAAAATCATAAGACATCCTTAGAATAATTCAACACAAATTATACACATAGATAGATCCTGAGATGTTACAACAAATTTAAAAATACATAGATCAACATGATCCAAATGATTTCCAAGACACCGTTATGGTGGGTAAAAACAACCATTTTACAGTGTATGCTGGATGGACATCCATGCTGAGCTGGAAAAGCCTACTCTTTGTTTCCAAATCTGAAAGCTAGTCATCCAGAGCAGGGGGCCAGTCAACATCTACAGACTAGAAGGAAGAAAACAAGTCATTAACACATTATTGTTCTAGTAAGCATTTACTGGTAATGCTATATATATTTAATAGTTTTAATATAATGCAACAGAGGAAACTGCATTGGAAGAAAACAGCCATAGAACATCTCAATTTAACACTCTAAAATCCACTCTAGGACTTGGGGTTCTTGGACCTGAGGTCTCTTCCTGAATTCACTGAGTATTTGGTTACTCAGCCAGTTATTTAATTGTACTTTTTGATCAAAACAAGTTTAGACTATATTTATAAACAAGTCAAGAGTATATTTAAATTTTTTAAATGTTATTTATGGGAAAATGAATGAATGCAGGGGGCAATACCAACTTTCCCTCAAAAGTCTCAGCAACTTTTAGTCTTCATTTTCCCATCCTGCATTTAACAGTACTACATTTAAAGTAGTCTTTATACTTACAATGTTGTTTGTAACTTAGCAACTAAATGTGAAATAAATCATTATGAAAGATCACCTGAAACTAGAAAAGGATTAGAAATTTTTGCATTCACATTAATATAATTTTTGTTGCTTTTAAAATTGAATTTATCTATCTCTACTCATCCTGGTTTGGCTCTTCTGGAACAAAACCTTGATCTTTAAGTTATAATGGAATTACAGTAGCAGACTATTGGCCTCCACATAAAACATCATGTCCCAGGCATTAGAAGTATGAAATTGCACTTTGCCTTAACTACGTAGAGGGCCTAATTTAGAAGTTAAAACAAACAAAAACAAACTACAAAAAGCAAACAACAAAACTACCAGGCCCGCATTGTTTTTTAATACCTAAAGTGTAAAACTTGAAATGACTTACAAAAATTATTTAAGTTAATCTATGAGTCAATACAAGACTTGGGAATTTTTATTAGAAAAGCCCAAATAAGTATTGTGTGTATCTGTATCTTTTACAAATGCCAAGAAATACTTCGGTTTCATTTCAGAGAATAGCCATAAACCAAACACCTATATATAAATTTATGGGTGGTTTTTCAAGCCTGAAAACCAAAATTACTGATCACAGTATCTAGTATGCGTTGAGGGCAGGGGAAAGTAGGCATATTTATTGGGTTTTTAAAGTTGTACAGGTGATTGTAGTGGACAGTCAAGGCTGAGAAGCTCTGGCCTTTGGCTCTTCGACACTCCTAAGCTATCCTAAGAATTAAGGTCAAAGAAGATGAATGCATTTGGAATTTTCTTTAGGAGAAGATTGTCTTCCTGAAAATGACAGTCTTACTAAGAAGATTCCCTGCAACCCTCAAGGTGCTATCACTGGTTGTCCCGCAGGAGGTATATAAAGTCTAACCCGAAAGAACTCAAGGGAAGTGCTGGTAAGATAATAATGCTCCAGTGATCATTTGATTACCATGGCTGTTTTCACACCAGGTAATTATACCCACTTCTTTTCATTTATACTGAGATGATTCCATCAGATATTTACCAAAGTGTACAACTTGTGACTCAATACCTATTGGTGCTCAAATGAGGAAAATATTTATGGAGCATTTCCTGAAAGATCCATTCATTCCATCCTTCTAATTAAGAATGTAATCTGATTTCAATTCATACGATATGAATGGAGAATTTTATACCGTATCATAGAAGCCTTATGGGACTGCTTTTATTTATAACCTTTGACTCATCCCATTTTCTATCCCTACTTATTTCTGAGTAGGCTGTCTTAAATTCTCTACAAAAGAGTCCAAAGGATATGTGAGGGGCACTGAAAACTTTGTTTCCTTGCATGGTTCAAGGGTCTCATGTCATATGTTAAGCACAGTTAGTCAATTAGCTATATATTTGTAAGAATCATAAACGAGACCAATTTCAAATATCTATTAAAGTGAACAGTACTATTTGGCTTAGTGCTGCAAGAGCATAATGTTGGCTGAATTCAGTGTGTAAACAGGCATTTCCACAATTAAATGGTTTACCTCAACATCCAGCTCAAGAATGTCTGCAGTCACATCCATCAGAGAGCCAATGTTTGGCTTGGTTCTTCCAAAGTCTCCATGTACAAACTCTTTAATGTAGCTGAGGTTTGTTTAAGGATAAAATGAAGATAGTCATGTAATACCAACTGTTAGGTGAGATTTGACAGGTTGGAGGGGACTGACAAAAGCAGAAATGCACCGGAAGGAGTTTATTTCTGAGCCGTGATTGGGACGTATGTCTTAGAAAATATAGCTATGGCAATCCATAAGCTACGGCAAACTGATTCCTACCGGTCTGGGAGCCAACACTGGGGCCTAGAGCCTGTGTTTACACCAAACTTACCAAGAGTCATGACTTTTCTTTTGGCTCATCTCCAAGCGCCAAAGTTTGAATATGGATTTTAAAATTAACTGTAGTTCAGTGCTTTTAAAAAAAGAACTTCAGCTGTTTTCTTTTTTGCCACAAATTCTATTTTGCCATCTTTTTGGTCTCATCATTTTTTAGTAATGACAGCAGATATCTGCCAAATGGTAGGTTTTCACAGGGTCACTCATGGTGACATTATTGATGGCTTCTCTTGTAACATGACGCAGTGACACAATAACAATAGGATGGGAGACAATGTACATATTTAGACTTAATGAAGGTCCTTCAGAAGGATTCTAAATTCTAGTTGTTTGCAATTCTTGCATGGTTAGCAATAGAACTAATTCTTTTGTGTGTGTATTTTTCTTATAGATTTTCAAATTTCAAAGTCAATGATTAATCCTAGAATTATTCAGATTACCTTAATACTCCTTACACAGAACTCTACTATAATCTTAACTGTATTTTACCTGAGAGATTTGTTTTTGCCAGCATTCAGTAAACACTCATTTAGCCTATGTTATCTATAAACCAGTACTTAGTATAAAAATGTAATATAATTTGAATATAAAAGTTTATTCTGAAAAAAAAAGTTTATTCTGAGATGATAAATATAAAGTTAAAACCATAATATGATGATATTAAGTCTTCCTCACTTTCTGATAATTTGTTCACTGTACTTTCACCAAATATTTTGACTCAAACATAAGGTATATAGTTATCTAGTTAACTGTCTTCTTCGCTAAACTCATAATTGCTCAACCATCCCTTTTCCCTCACCTCTTTAGAGAGTGCTACTTCTGAATAGCAATGATGAGGGAGGATGAGAAAAAGTCCCAGAATAACCAATTAAAAGGTCCATAATGGTTTTTATTCATAGCCAGAGGGATGAAGTATAAGTCAAATGAACTAGTTCGGTATACTGAGCAATATACGAGAAAAATTCACATACTTCTGTGAATTATGGACTCTAAGTTTTACTGTGTAATAGTCTTCCTTGGTTAATGCCTTAGACTTGTTCTAAAAGTATGTTAGTGAGATTGAAAAGACATTGGCTTCTTCCTTAAGACCACTGCATTCTTCTTAGCACATCAAAACAAATGCTAAAATTAGATTAAAATGTATGTCTTTTATATCTGTGATTTCTCTGAAATTCCACCCACTGTCCATCTACAATAAGCAAATGTGCTCCATGTCCCCTGGTCTAAATAGGTCATCACTTGATTGAAACTACAAAAATTTAGGAGATTTTCAGAGTAAATAACCTGTACCTATTTTAGCTTGGTCAGTCCTGGGGTGGAGTAGGTAAAGAGAAGAGGAGAGAAGATTGATGGAAAGGAGAGGCAGACTAGTAACAGAAAGACAGTAAGAATGCTATTTGGTAATTAAAACTTGACTTATTTCTCCCCTGTTATTATATCCAATAAGTTGTCATGAGTTTTATACCAATTAGAAGGTTTCATACTTCATATTATTCAATCACAAAATAGCATCAAACCAAGAAACAAATAAAAACTTGGGGCACTTCTGAAAAATAAACTAAAACTAAGACAAAGGCAGTTCCCTGATATATTTTAACCCAGCAACTAAGATCTGATACAAGGATTTCCCTGGTGGCTCAGATGGTAAAGTGTCTGCCTATAATGCGGGAGACCTGGGTTCAATCCCTGGGTTGGGAAGATCCCCTGAAGAAGGCAATGGCACCCCACTCCAGTACTCCTTCCTGGAAAATCCCATGGATGGAGGAGCCTGGCAGGCTACATCCATGGGATTGCAAAGAGTCGGACACGACTGAGCAACTTCTCCCACTCACTCACTCAAGATCTGATACAAAACCACACAAAGCAGGGTAGGTTACAGACAAATTATTTAAACTGGGACCGTTCTCTTGTTCTGGGCCAGTGGCCGGATAACGTGAAGGTCTGCATGTGAAGTAGGGCCACTCCCATCCATCACCCCTGTTTAATCATCTGGGGCAGAATGCTGAAAGGACCTAAATGTGGTTGTCAGTATGTGGCCTGCAAAATGTGTAAAGGCATGAATCAATCAAATGTGTTCCCTCAGCCCTTACTATGCCCTCAGTACCTCAGCATTGTGTAAGACACTACGTATTTTAAGGTTCACATTGAATTGGCTGCTGCCTTGTGATTTACAATGTCATTTTGAAAAGCACAAATTTAATAGGTCAAAATACCTCAGATAGAAAAAGAAAAAAATTCTTCTACAACCCAAACCTTTCCTGAACAGTTTCAAGATAAGGTTGAACCTCTTTCCCAGGGTGGCATGAATTCTCCCAATAGGATTCTGGAAGACTTAGTGCTACACAAGGGTGAAGGGATACGTTCCAGCTTGAGTCTTCAGGTAGAGGCGGAAATGGTGCTCGTCCACATAGCGTGTCTCCATGGAGTGAATGATGCGAGTTCTCACAGCCAGGGGCCTCCGGTGAAGGACCCGTAAAGGTGTTTTCTGGTCAATATTTAAGTCCTAGAGAAGGATATGAAAACCATGTTTCAGCTTTCCTGCCCAGTGAAGCCTGTCTTAGCATCTCCTTTGTCATCCATGGCTCACTATAGATGTTTTCTTAAGGATCCCATCTATTACTATCAGGATAGAAACTAATACTGTAATAAATTGTATTCTCTAAGGTTCAAACTTTGTGGGACTTCCTATAATCTAGTCCACAATTACTTATCATCTGGGCCCCAGTACACCATATAAAAACAAAGTATCATTGATTTGAAGTAAATGATACCCAAGGTCTCTTTTGCTCTAGCATTGACAAATTGATTGGACCCTGGAGTGTTATCCTGCCCATTAAACAAAGATCTTCTAGAAGATAATGTTCTTACTTTTCTTTCCCCCTAACCCAGCAGAGTGACCTAATAGTGAGAAATTCATACTAAGGTGAAAAATGGTGTTTATAGAAGATGGACATCAGCATCACTTGTGTGCCTGGGCAGTGTCCATGTTGTAGGGATAATAATATACCTATTCACAGGGTTATAATATCTGGGAAATTTTCAGCTGCATCATTGTGTAGGGTGGTGTTTCAGAATAACAATTACAAGTAAACCAGAACCTCTCAATATTTGTCAGCCCAGTTCAAGTTACTTGAGAATTACATTGCATGTTTTTTTTTTTTTTTACAGCTCAGCTTTTTAGGGACAAAGGCTTGGTTTTCTCACAATTAGAGATGTCCTTTTATGCCACAAGATATAAAGAAATACAGGTTAATATTGTAAAAGGCCAACTAATTCCCAGTTTTAAGAATAGATACTGGGTATAACCAGCAATGTAGGTTCACAAGAACTTTGAATCCTTTGCAATTTCTTGTTGGAACAACTCCTTCCTGATTTATGTGATTAGTAAGTGCCTGAAGCCATGCTGAGAAAAGAAAGATTTCTGTCTGGGCTCTCCTCTATCAAGTTCTCCACCAAGAAAGAAGAGCAGGTTCTGACAAAGACTACACTTGAAATGGTATGACTGCTTTCTTTTATCAGAGCAGTGAGTCAATGGCTCCTCCTAACTTGTGGGTTTTACGATTCTATAATTCTTTGATTTTAGAAGCACTTTGTTCGGATGAGATAACTTGTCTCCATAAGGTCTAACATTACTCTGGTCAAAAAGACCAAAAAGAGAAAAAGGACAAGGCTGAATTATTATAAAATCTATAAAGATATGGTCTCCACTTTAGGGCATAGAAGCAGCTGGGCTTTAACTAGGTGACTAGGTGCAGGGCGCCCTTCCCCTGTTTCCAGAGTCATTCCTGGGACTCTGACCCAGGAGCAGGCGATGGAGTTAAAGCTGAGCCATAAGACACACCACCGCTTCCGACACAACACTCAGATGGACACACACTCGTCTGTCTTTTTGGTCTCTTGGTTTTTTAGTAAACAAAATGAAACCACTTCATTTACTCCAACACTGTGCTTTGCTTTCCCACACTGCTGAATTTTTCAGAAACACATATAAAGATACACAGTGATTTCTTCCTTACAACTAGGTTGCCCTGGACTTCCCTGGTGGTCCAGTGGTTGAGAATCTGCCTGCCAGTGCAGGGGACATGGGTTTGATACCTGGTCTGGGAAGATTCCACATGCTACGGGGCAGCTGGGCCTGTGACACAACTACTGAGCCCAAGCTCTAGAGCCTGTGCTCCACAACAGAAGCGGCCACCACAATGAGAAACCTGTGTACCGCAACTAGAGAGAGAGCCCGTTTTCATCATGAAGGCCCAGCACGGCCAAAACACACACACACACAAACTAGATTGCCCTTCAAAAAAGAGGAGACAAAGAGTAAATCTGAAATGACTTTTTTTCAGAATGGGGCAGTAATCAGTTTTTATATTTTTGATGCCAATAGGAATATCTGAAAAACATTTTAACCCTAGCACTTTAAGAAAATGATTAGATGTCAGTTATCATCAGTCCACTTGGGCTGTGGTCCATTAAAACAGACCTTTTCACTACTTAGGGTATACCTATAACAATCATCTCAGCATTATTTCTGAATTAGCTCTATGGCTACTCCCAAACCGTGAGTCTATTGTTAAAGTGGGTTTCTATTTTCCCCACAGCATTCTAAATGATATGTACGCATGTCATGGGGTAGAGGCTTAGAAATTTGTTTCTCAATCTTAAAGAAATTTGTCTTAGTATAACTATCATTCTAAAGACTCTCAACAATAGAGCCAAAAGCCAAAGGGCCTTAGATATGGAATCACAGAAGCCAAGAAGTGGAAGGCCCACTGGGGGTCATCTAGTCCACCCGTCATTTTATAGATGAACTCTCAGTAGGTGACATGTATGTTTTCACCAAAATACTCATTATTAAAATGAACACTATTCTGCACCTTGCTTCCCCCCCGCCCCCCAATGTTATGGATGTTCCTACAAGTCACAGACGCAGATCTACCTCTATCTTTTTTCCCCAACAGTTTTAGACATATATACATACAGCAACACAAATTAAATGGGATCACATGTCGTTTAGTTTTTTTAAAACAGCTGCATAATATTCCAACATGTTCTACCATTTCCTTATCAAAGGAAATTTACTTTGTTTACAGTTTTGTTGATTTTCTCACTCTGAACAAGTCAACAAACATCTTTGTGCACATATCCTTATACACTGAATTTTTATTTCTTCAGGACAGATTGCCAATAGGGGAAGTACTGGGTAGACCATTAAATTTTTATTTTCACAGTCCCCACCACATTGTTTTCCAAAAGGCTAAAACACTTACATTTCTATTGAAAATATAGCTAACTAGCCTTCTCCATCCAACCAAAAGGCATTCTTAGCCTCAGAAGAATAAAGTGATGTCATTGTTACTTCAGTCTAGAGGTAAAGTATCTTTTCAAATGATTCTTGGCCATTTGGAGTTGCCATTTTTTCAGCTGTCTGTTCAAATAATTTGTCCAGTTTTCTCTATTGGGTATTTTATGTTTTTCATAAGTATAAATCCTATTTATGGTATTTCTTTTGCCATACATTTTTTTTGTACAGTCATACATATGTGTATATATAACCACACACTTATGTGTGTGTCTAAATCACAATGTATCATCCTCTATATATTCTTTTATTCTTATTATTTTTATTTCTTTCTGGCTGTGCTGGGTTTCGTTGCCACACACGGGCTTTCTCTAGTTGTGGCGAGCAGGGGCTCCTCTCTAGTTGTGGTGTGCAGGCTTCTCTTTACTGAGGATCCTCTTGTTTAGACCACAGCTCTAGAGTGCATGGGCTCAGTAGTTGTAGCACATAGGCATAGTTGCCCGTGGCATATGGGAACTTCCCAGGCCAGGGATCAAACCCGTGCCCCTGCATTGATGGGCAGATTCCCAACCACTGGACCACCACAGAAGTCCTTTATATTCTTATAGCTTGTTTTTTTCCCCCCCACCTTTAGTATTCATCAGGAACATTTCCTTTTGTCAATGAATATTCATCTTCCATAAAATTTCTAACATCTGGCTACTAACAGTCCATCATACCAGATAAGCCATAAGACTAAACCAGTCCCCTCTAGATTTTTACAAAATACTGCCCATTTAAACAATGTTATGATAACTACATATTTGTGCCCATTTTTGCTCATTCCTTGCATGTGAAAGTGAGTTATCTTTACAGGAAGAGGTGGGGGCAGGTGGGAAGAAATACTCAAATGATCGTGTAGATCCTTAAGAGCAACGTCCTCATGTGAAGGAAAATCTAGCATGTGCCAAAACATTTGTGCCCTACATATATCACCCTGACATATTGATTTACAATATGTTTTATCTGTGCAGTTAATCTGAGCACCAATTCTATTAAATTCTGTTTTCTATTTCCTTTCTACAGATGGTCAAATATAATAATACCATTGTTGAGTGTTTTCTATATGCCAGATCCTATTGTAAGGGCTTTATATGACTAAACCTGTTTAATTCTTCTAACTAATTTTATCGATGAAGAAACTGAAACACAAAGAAGCTAAGCAACTCATCCAAAGTCATACAACCAAGAAATGCAGAACCAAGATTTGTACCCAGGTTATCTGTTCTTGGAGAAGGAAATGGCAACCCACTACAGTATCCTTGCCTGGAAAATCTCATAGACAGAGGAGCCTGGTGGGCTGTAGTCCATGGGGTCGCAGAGTCGGACACGACTGAGTGACTAATGCTAATGCTATCTGTTCTTGGAGTCAGACTCCTAATCAGTAGCAACACTGCCTTTCAGACAGGTTAGATGGATTACTCACTCATTTAAGGAGTAAATGGCAGAGCCAGAATTTAGAACCAGGTTTCACAGCCCCTGGTGGCTCAGTGGTAAAGAACCCGCCTGCCAATGCAGGACTCCATCCCTGGGTCAGGAAGATCCCCTGGAGAAGGAAACAGCAACCCTCTCTAGTATTCTTGCCTGGGAAATGCAATGGACAGAGGAGCCTGGCAGGCTACAGTCCAAGGGGTTGCAAAAGAGTTGGACATGATTTAGCAACTAAACAACAGCAACAATTCAAGAGTCCCCAAAGCCAGTGTGCCATGACTTGGTAATAAATGAGAAGACAAAAGACTTTCATAGTCAGTAGAAAAATAAAAGAATTAGAGCACTGAAGTACCTTTATGTCATCTAGGAATTCAATGTCCTTCCTCTGTATTGCTTTATTTGTCCATATTAAGGCACTGTAGGTCTTGGTCTTCTCTTCTTCACCTTCTTTCATATGTCCTATTGCCTCTCTAAACAAAAACAATAAAAGAAAGTCTGTCTGAGTTTATAAAATACAGACAAGCCTTGCCCCAAACTTCTCTTTCTTTAAAAATAGCTTTAGTGAGATATAATTTACATACAATTCCTCTGTTTAACTGAACGATTCAGTGATTTTTAGTACGTTTACAGAGCTGTGCAGCAACTACCTCAATCTAATTTTAGAACGCTTTAATCACCCCAAAAGAGAAACTCCACACCCAATTGCAATCACTTCTCATTCCCCATTTCCCCCAGCCGTTGGCAACCACTAGTTGACTTTATATCTCTATAGACATCCCCACTCTGAACATTTTATATAAAATGTGAATACTGTAAAATGTACAATATGTGGTTATTTGATGTCTGGATTCTTCATAATGTTTTTAAGGTTCATCCACGTTGCCACATGTATCAGTATTTCAAAGTACTGATATTTTACCACTGATTTTCCATTGTATGGATATACCATTTTGTTTATCCATAGACATTTTGGTGGTTTCTACTTTTTGCTATTGTGAGTAATGTGACTATAAGCATTCATGCAGAAGTCTCTGTGTGGATGTACATTTTCACTTCTCGTGGGTATATAGCTAGAAGTGGAACTACTGGGTCAGATGGTTACTATATATTTAACCTTTTGAGAAACTGCCAAATTGTTTTCCCAAGTGGTACTAGTTACAATCCCACAGGAATGTATAAGGGATCCAATTTCTCCACATTTTGCCAATACTTGCTGTTTTCTGTCTTTTTTGTTAAGTGGGATCTCACTGTGGTTTTGATGTGCATTTTCCTAATGACTAATGATGCTGAACACTTTTTCATGTATTCACTGGCTATTTGTATATCCTCTTTGGAGAAATGTGCATTTAACATTCTCTCCATTTTTAATCAAGTTGTTTTCTTATTATTGAGTTGCAGGAGTTCTTTATATATTCCGGATACAAATCCCTTATCAGATAAATGATCTGCAACCAAAACTCCCCTCTTGAGACATCACCAGTGAGCCTACCCTTACCTTGTGACAAGCTGCAAGTCACGGACTTGGATTTTGTTAGATGAGTTATTAATTTTCTGTAGTATTAGAAAAAGAAAAACAATTAGCAACTCTAGTTCAGTTACAGAGTTGCAGAAACATGACAATTTCCATGTCATGAAGTGGTTTACCTGCTGAAGTTCCTTAATTTCTTGTGAAGTGAAATGTACTCTATGAGGATTCACCAGCTCAATTGCAAAGGGCCTTCCTGGCAGCACACACCCCGTCATGAAACAGAAACGTGTTGATGGAGTTAACATTTGGGCTAATGCAAGAGGGTTGGGAGGTGTGAAAAAACGAGTTGAGCTCTACAGGACGGAAAGTTCAGTGACATGACTACATCTAGGGGAGGGAAGAATGTGTGAAAAGAATCAAGGGGTTTTTGGGGGGCTGCTAAACCCCAGTACAGGCAATATGTGAAAATGACTGCTTTCCCAAAAGTCCATGAACGAGCCTGTGTTAATTTACAAAATCATGTCCAAACAGCCATGGATTGACTTGGTTACACTAATATAACGTTGTCACGTGCAGCAATGCCCAGGTATACCAAGTTGAAATACATTCTCCTAGCCTAGTGAAATGAAAAGCTGAGATTCCAGGAAAAGAAGGGACTATAAATCTAGAATAGTTCAGGATTACTCTCATCATCTTTCTTGTAATGCAATAATATAAAATGAGAAAAATGAAGGCTAAGAGAGCAGGAACATCTTTTCAATGAAGATGTGCACTTTGAAAACTGAACTGGTACTGAAATGTTATTAAAAGGAACAATGAATAATCAGACTTTTGGAAAAAATCAAGTACCTGTTTGTTAATGCACAACTGTAAAAGTCCCTTATAACCTATAGGTATGCAATAAAGATGGCTTCTGAAGAAATGATCCCTGTTAAAACATAATCATATAATTTACAAGGGTAGCTCCAAAATCCACAAGGCTTCCTCTCATGGAGAAGCTCTGGGCTCTGCCAACTTTGATTCTGATTAAGTGACTACAGAAAACCTACTGCCTGAAAAGGGTGATAATCTGAAAGTTAGTTCTAGTCAAGTGATGTTGCAATCTTACCATTTCCTAATGTTCTCACATCTACATCTTCTCTTCCAGAGGAAGAAAAATTAAAGCCTTTGGAAAGCAGATAAAGAAAAAAAAAAAAAAATCAGCAATGTAATAGTCCTAGACTTACATTCCCACCCTGGGTAGAAACCCAATTTGTCTTAATCTACAGGAGAATCCCAAGGAATAGTTATCATCACAACTCTAGTCCTAATGTCTACTGAAAATAACAATGATAATAATAAATACTATTTATTGAGTACTTATTACATGTTAGACACTGAGCTAAAATTTTGCATACATTATTTCATTTATTCCTTACTGTAACCTTATGAGGTAATTATTAAATGAAAGAACACCAAGGTTCTGAAAGGTTAAGTACTTTCCCCAAGGTAATACAATTAAAGGGCAGAGGTAAAAGCCAGATCTTTCTTATCATCCCATGCCACCAATCCCATGGGAAAGCCAAAGGCAGAGCACTGTTTGGAGAAAAGCCCTGCTACCAAACTGGCTACACACTTATGGTGAAAAATCTGTCTTCTTTTTCTTAAAACAAAAGAAAACAAAATAAAAACAGTATTTGAGAATTAAATTCCATGAAAGGAAGGGAAAAGAAAAAGTTTGACTCTAAAAGCAAATTCATTATATAAGCAAACTTAAGCTATGGCCACAATAAAACTAGTATATATTTTAAGATAGATGGATCATCACAGACTAAAAGCTACAAATACTGGGGTGGGAAAGTGGAAATATGGAGTGGAGCAGAGGGTAGAGGAGTGGTTCCATGACGACTTTCTTAGATACAGAACCAACGGATGATTTTACTAGAGCCAACATTACCACGAGCAGGCTGTAGTTTGTCTTACATGTGCGCACCTCCATCCCCAGTCCAACCACAGGGAACTAGGGCCCTGCAGTGACTGAGCCCTAAACTGTGGCTGATGGGGTGGAGGGAATGAACAGGATGCAAAGAGGTAGGTCTCCCTGTGACTCCTCAATCAGATCAGAAACCTCAAATGCATAAATTAGCCCATAAAGCTTCCCCAAAATTCCAGCCCCTCAACAAGAAAGTACAGAAAAATAGGCTCTTGAGAAGCCCAAAGAAACAATAAATCCAGACTAAGGATAAAGGGTATTTATTACATCTTTTAGAAAAAATGTTGCAAATTTGGACCCTACACTGAGAAATATTTTGGGGGGCAAACTTTAGAACTTTATTTGTATGCAATTATGAATAACAGAAATTTAGGGGGGTTCACGGAGAAGGCAATGGCACCCTTCTCCAGTACTCTTGCCTGGAAAATCCCATGGACGGAGGAGCTTGGTAGGCTGCAGTCCATGGGATTGCTAAGAGTCGGACATGACTGAGCGACTTCACTTTCACTTTTCACTTTCATGCATTGGAGAAGGAAATGGCAACCCACTCCAGTGTTCTTGCCTGGAGAATCCCAGGGATGGGGGAGCCTGGTGGGCTGCCATCTATGGGGTCGCACAGAGTTGGACACAACTGAAGCGACTTAGCAGCAGCAGCAGGGGAGTTCAGGATGGGGAACACATGTGTACCCATGGCTGATTCATGTCAATGTATGGCAAAAACCACTACAATATTGTAAAATAACTAGCCTCCAATTTAAATAAATTAAAAAAAATTCATATTATGCCTTGCCTTATCCCCCAAATCCTGTGAGTTCTACAGACTTCTCAATGGAACAGGTATTTCAAACAACAACAAAACCAAGAACAAGAATGATCAGGAACAATGATCAGGAAAAACAAGGTCAAGATTATGATAAGGGGTTCAGTAGTCTGTAGTGACCCTCGTACTTGGGGACAGACAGACAATGGGACTGAAGGGCAGAGGTCAGATGATGATGGCCTCAGAATATCAAGTTATATAGTTTGGACTTTACCCTATAGCTGAAACATTGACCAGTTTTCAGCAGGCAACTGACATGACAAATATTTATTCAATAAGTGAAGTAATAAATGTATTGGGAAAACATTTCTTAGACACATTGGTTTTGAGAGTGTGTCAAAGTTTCACTTGTTAACTAGAGAACTGGCAAGTAGAGAATATGACGTGCCAGTCTGAAGTGACTGAAAAACAAGTCTGTATCTCCCACTGAGGGGAAGGACCCTTTATAGAAGTAGTTAGGCTGCTTCATGCAATACTGGTTTATTTTCATAGAGCTGTAAAGTGTAGAGGTACAACAGTCAGAACCATCTTCCCAGAGCTGTCAGATGTGAATCACAGAAGTGACAAGTAATATATCTGAGAAGCACAAGTTTAGCAAACTGATGCTACTAATCAGGGATTTCAGACAACAAGGTTTTATTTCATGACAAGGAGCCAATTAGCACAGAGGCCCAGAGGTCTGCTTTTTCTCAAGTGGCTCTTTATAAATTTCCTAAACATACAATTACAGTTTGCTTTCTTTTCAGTTTGGGGACGATTTTTTTTCCTTCTCAAGTGGACTATAACAAGGAATTACCTCATGAAAGATTGCAAGGGGGAAACATACAGGTGTTCCAGAACCCCTCTATAGCCCTCATGGTAATGGGGGATTCCTTGGAACCCAAAAAATCAGAACTAAATCTTGTATCTTCTGGGAAATAAGGTGGTCCCAAAAAAGAGTTTGAAAGAGACTTTTCATGCTAATGCTTTATTTTCACTTCTTTGTAACCTGAATAAGTCTTATGAGATAACCAGTGTGTAAATATTAAATTAAGTAGGTAAAAGTTCATGGCAATAGCCCTGAGTCTTTACTGTTAAGATTTTGGAAAATGTTAGGTTGCTAGGTTACTTTCTTTTCCATTCAGTAAACAGTTCCTAAAGGCCTTTTTAAAAAGGGCCCACCTACCTGACAGGCAACAAATTATAAAAGGGATACGGCTTTGAAGTGCTTCTCTTTCCTTCTGACAAGCAGAGAGCTGGAAGGAACAGGGCATCTCATTTCGATCACTTGTCTGCCTTTACTGAAGCACGTTTGTCTAAGGTTTGCCAGAGAGAAAGAAGGATGTCTAGCTGGTCTTTCAAAAAAGATGTTCTAATTATGCTAGGAGACCTACTCCAAAGAGTATGATATACTTGCTGCTGCTGCTGCTAAGTCGCTTCAGTCGTGTCTGACTCTGCGCGACCCCATAGACGGCAGGCCACCAGGCTTCCCCATCCCTGGGATTCTCCAGGCAAGAACACTGTGGTGGGTTGCCATTTCCTTCTCCAATGGATGAAAGTGAAAAGTGAAAGTGAAGTCGCTCAGTCGTATCCGACTCTAGTGACCCCATGGACTACAGCCTACCAGGCTCCTCTGTCCATGGGATTTTCTAGGCAAGAGTACTGGAGTGGGGTGCCATCGCCTTCTCTGATGATATACTTACTCACTGACTATGTTTTTTCCTGATATACAACATGATTTCCTCTGATTGAAATCTTAGTCCCTTTCCTCTAAGTCTAATCCTGGGTGAAATCACAAGGTTTTTTGCTCCTTTGACCTGACAGGCCTACTGAGACAAAGAAAGCATATTCCTGACAGGGTCTGACTCAGCTCACAAACCTGGGCTTGTTAATACCTAAGAAATTAAAACAACAACACTACTATTAAGTCTTTGTGAAATGGTTGCTGTTGATCTATCTTCTCTAGGTCTGAACTCTATTCTAGGACATTTTAGCTGTTAAGATGGAAGCCAGTCATTTGCCAGTGGTTACTCTTGAATAAGCAATGGATATAGAAGCTGTGTTTTAATTTCCTCATATTCCCAATAAGAGGCTGAAGCTAAGGTGTCCCATGGTCAGAACTTAAGTGCATTCATTTAAAGTAGTTTCAGTTGTTTTGAATTTGCCCAGGAAAAGCCAGTTGTCTTGAGAAAACAGAGAAATCTTAGGGCAGCTTGGCTCAAATCCAGCCCTGGGCAGAGGCCCTCAGGACATGGCAATCCCTGTTCACAGGAAGCTGCTAGGCAAGGGGTCCAGACTTGGTGGTGGCTTACAAAATACAGAAATCTTCCCTGCCACCTCCAAGAAGTCTATTTGTGAACAAGTATTTAAAATATGAATATTATAACACTTACTTTCTGCTTTGAACACTTTCAAAAGATGGTCTGAAATTAATTCTTCTACTGAAGATTCCAGCTTCCTTTCTCCATCAATTATCCAAGGAGTTTGTGGTAGATTCCTGGAGTATTTATTATATCTCCCTGGCAAAGAAATATAAAGGTTGCCTGGCTGGGATGGTGTGAGTAACACAACAGAATAAAAAGGAAAGTAACAACTATCCACTAAGTGCCAGTATTCTAGGGGCTATGATACAAAACAAGGCTTAGCCTTTGACTAATTTATAATGTAATTTAGTGACTTAGCACATACACATAATTCAGTGAAAAAATTTAAGGTAGCAATAGAAGAGATGGCTAAAGACAAGGTATGAATCATCAATGAGTTCTAAAGGAATGCTCAGTATACTTATTAACCTGACTGACTGACTGAACAAGTTACAATATCATGGAACACACCAAGGATCACTTAAAAAAAGAGCAACTACTGCTTTTATGCCTGATTGATAATACTCTCAGTGTAAGAGTCATTGGTATTCCAAAGAGTTCAAATACAGGAAATTTTGAAGTTTTTATAAGTTAAAAAAAAAAAGAAAACACCCTAACAGAATATGACTCACTGTTTTATGAATAAAGCTATGCTGAGGCAGGTAGGTTTTATTACCCCAGGGCAGGGTATTATAGTCAAAACTAAAGAGCAATTTTATTTCAGCTATTACTATGAAACAGCTATAGCTTTCAAAACAAAAACTGTCTAACCAGATTTACCTCTTAGGAAAGTCAATGCAACAATTTCTTTTTTGAATCAGAAGCAAAGTGTTTAGCCACTTTGCAGATAAAAAAAATTTTTTTCCCCCGGATTGACTTCATGTTGTAAAACATCCTCTCTGTTCTCTTGATTAGTTTTTGGTCTGTACATCTACCCATATTTCTACTTGGCCATCTCTGATGAAAACTGTTAAAATCTGGGCTGTATCATTTCCTTTTGGCATGGCATTTTAAATATCAAATCTCTTTAGTGATCCATAAGAATACTTATAAAACCTAAATAAACTTGACTATCAGGTCTAGTGCTTAAAAGAGTTAACTAATCAGAAACTAATAACAATAAGAAGGAAACAGAGAAGAAGTCAATTGAGTTTTTCAGATAGGAGAGACAATTGACAGTGTAAGTATATTCTAGACTAAGTATTTTACCAGCCACAAAAACAGCACCATGAGCACATTCAATTTCAAGAACAGTGCATACAGCCTTTGGTGAGTTTGGAGGACAAGGAAACTGCCTGCAAAACAAAATAAATTTTACAGCTACTATTTTCCAGACATGATATTGAATCACATAACTAAGATGAATCAGCACTGCCTGAGATGCACAGAGCCTGAGTCTCTCAAGGACTAAGCCTCCCCCGAATTTTAAATTTGGGGACTGTTAGGGTCTTCTGGGCCTCTGAGGACCACTTTTAATACATGAGAACTGCACTAAGTAAATCAGGGCTCTGCTAATAACATTCAGACTCAGGAGGCCTCATGTTCCCAGATGATAGTTTTCAACATCAGCCTTGAGATTTGGGGGGAAAAAATCCACACATATGTAGTAGAAGCCTCTTTGGGTTCATTTTAGTATCCATGAACACTTGCTGCTGCTTACAAAATCCTCAATCATTTGGGTAAAGCTGGTGTGCAGTCAGAGATTGGTCCTGTGAGTATGGCACACCTGTGGGGAGGGTAGTCCACCATTTTTCTCTCTTTTCATTTCAACTATGGTCTTGGAAATCAGACCAGAGCCAGAATAAGTGAAATGTGGCTGACTTTAGCTAAGAAACTTCAATCCAGCTGAGGACAGACAGGAGAAAGCAATGTATGACTTTATTCTCTGTCCATCATCTGGGAACTTCCAAGAACTGGAGTCTCTCTATAAATGACTAAATGTGGATTTAATCCAAAATACTTGTGTTGAAATTTTCAGTTTCCCAAGATGTCTTAACAAAGAAATCACTTAGAAACTCAGGCACTACTGCTTGTAGAGAGTAACTGTCTTTTGTTTCTAAAATTGAACAGGGACTTCCTTGGCGGTGCAGTGGTGAGGATTCCACACTTCAACTGCAAGGGGCACAAGTTCGATTCCTGGTGGGGGAACTAAGATCCCACACAGCACGGTCAAAACAACAACAAAAAAAACTTAATAAAAATATTTCTATTCTGAGATATGAAGATATATGAAACCTTCCTCATAACTTCCTTGTTTGAAATTTATTCAAGGCTATTCTGGAAGGATAACTATGATAATATCTTATTAAATGAAATGAACACACTGAGTATTAAAATGTAAGATTTATTGTAGTTCAGCATACTTTAGCAAGAAAGGAAACTCATGAGCCTTTTCCTCTCTCTTCTGGAGATGTACAATAACAGGAAATCCAGGATGAGGGATGTAATGGGACTAGTACTAGCCTGGAGAATCAGGAAACCTGGCTCAACATCCAACACTCAATCTTAGGTAAGTCAACCTCCACTTTGGACCTCAATGTTATTGTAAAGTCGCTAAGTCATCCTCTTCTAAAAGATAAACAAGTTGGACATGATTCATAAATCTAAATATTAATTTGAGAAACACTTATTGAACATCACTACATGCCAGATACTGAGCCAGGAAGTAGGGATATAATGGAGATTAAGACACAATTCTGGTCCCAAAAATACATCCAGTCTTGTTTCAGAGATAATCCAGATTATTTCTAACATTCCCTTTATTCTAAAATTCCATGATTATTTCTTGTTTCTATACTTCTACTTACTTGCAGAAATCCTCTTCTTTTATCTTATTCAAAGCTTTCATAACTGCCATTCTAGTGAATACTGACTATATAGGGTAAAATAAAAAGAAAAAAAAAAACATATTATCACCTATATAAGAAAACATCAGAGTTGAAACAGAACATGGTTGGAGAAATTATAATCATTTTAAACCATACTTAAAAGGGAGAAATACTTAATAGCTTCAAGAAAATAAAGAAAATACAGCACAAGTGTCCATACTGTCAGTTCTGTGACTGGATGCTTCTCTTCAATTTAGGCTATGTCTATAATATCAGGTAGATCTAGCAGAATATGTCTTCTTCACTGCACTATCCCACTCCCCTCAAAATATGGTATTTTTCAAATACAAAAAAATGATGACATGGCAGGAAATGTGCTTCAAATATTTTTTCTGAGACCTCAGAAGAAATTTAGATGGACCCATCTCTCTTTTCTTCTCTACATCCCTTCAGGGTCACAGTACATAATTTAGGAGTTGGCTGCCAGGATAAGGGGTAAAACAAAGCCAACTAGCATGTCTTGACATCCAGCAATTCAGTATCACTACTAACCACAGACAAAGTAAACAAAATCCACTATATTGAATAGAAGGGCAACTACAAATGTCCCACTTTGGGTTTTTTAAAACAAGAAAAGCCAAACTTCATGGTAGACATACTAGAACTAATTAGTGCATACTCATGTGGTCACTATGATAAGTTACAATTATTTCTTCTGTTACGAAAAACTACACTTGACTGAAAATAGGAACAATGTAGATATCTAAATAGTTCAGCAACAAAAGAAATGATTTTCTAAACCATACTGTGTCATAGGATTAGAATTAAAAATTAAGTGCCTCTTTGTTAAGATACGAAATCTTAACCCTGGAAGAATCTCAAAAGGTCATTCAACTTATTCCCAGCCATAATGCAGGAAAACTACACTTAAGACTAAACACCTACTGGCCAAATGGCATGATGTCTGTGATGGTTTGACAAAAATTTCCTTACTCTATTATTTGATGCTGGCACTTACATACTTGCTCAAAGATGACAAAAAATAAAACTAGATCTTTATATAAACATGGCTCACAGGTCATTTGGGCAGAACTTCCCAGTTGGTATGGCAAAGCAGTGAGCTACAGCTGTACCTGGGTCCTTCTAGGTCCTGAGGGTTGAGGGGAAGGGCCTGGAACAACAAGAACCCCTAGGCCTACTGCTCACAACTTAGAGCAGCTTCACCTGTTAACCTCAGGGTGTTGGCCAAACATGGAAATGTTCTAGATGTACCATGATGTGAGAAAAGGAGGGAAGCAGGGTTTTAGGCTTGATCTGCATTTCTGATTACTTCTGCACAAGGTTTGGCAAATGTTACAAACTCCCCAAGCCTCCAATCTCCCCCAGGTACTAAAAGATCCAGCAATTAGTCAAAGTAAGAGCAAAGACCAAAAGATGTATTTTTGGCAATAAACTTATATTCTTTTTAGCAACCACAACAGCAAAACATCAGTTATGTTTAACAACCACAATATCGGTCAGTAAAATGTCTGAGAATGTCTGAGCCTGTACAAAACCAGCTAAGTAACTGGGCTGTGAAAACCTGTCAGTAGCATGCCAGACATTCCATCTTGGCATGACAGAAACTAAAAATACAGGCTAACTATTTTTTCTCATTAACATGAAGGCCAGCTCACATCAGACAGTAAAGGAGAGTTTAAATAAAAAACCCTTTTTCAAATGTAGCCTGAAATAGGTTCTATTAATTCAGGACTGTCCTAAATAAAACAATTTATTTGGATTATATTTTCAAAATACCAATTTCTAGAAAACAAATATTAGACAGAAGTTTGGAATTGTGATGATACTGAAAACATACTTTCCCAGATGATGTAGTTTTGGGGAAACAATTCATGATGTTTGTGTGTTATGACTTCTGAGCCACACACAAAGGTGTTGAGAGTTTAAAAAAAAAATGAATGTAGCAAATGGAAATAGTTTGAGATTGATTCTTAGTATAATAGATTGCCAATATTTCTAATGCATATCCTTTTTGTTGTTAATTTGAATATTCAGCTCAGAAAAAAACTCAATAAAGAATAAGAAGCAGGAATCCTTACCTGTTTGTTTTTGGCTGGCTTGAAACAATCTGGGCATATTGCACGTCTAAGCAAAATTCAAGTTAATATAAAAGATTAATGAGTTTATTTGAGGGTGGATAAAATTCAAATATTTTATACAACATAGAGCTGCTTAACTCAGGATATCAGAAGCGGACAAAATGAATCCCTATATGAGCCACATGGGTTTGTCTAGACTCATATCAGAGAGCACACTTTAAATCTTCAGAGACATGACAAGTTCTGATAGGTCCCTTAGAAAGAAGAACAAAACTATTTTCATGAAAATCAAAAGGTATTAACAATGTTGCACAATTGGCAATGTTAAGTTGTAACTTACAGGAAGTGGCAATCCTCAACTGTTTCTGGGTGAGCAAAGACCACACTCACTTCAAATAAGCTCTAAAAATTATAAAGACAGTTTAAAAATAAGCAAAAAGAAACTAACATCTAACAACTTATCAATGGAAACAGAATTAACTTTCAAAGATTGGCTCAGAAAAAGTGACAAGGAAAACTGGAAATACTACTGTTTTCAAATCAGCTTGGTCACAGGGCAGCTGTAAAGGAAATAGTCTTTTTTCTTTTTAACTCCTAGAACTCATCACTAGTGATCCTACAAAAAACAAGTTTAAAACAAATTAAAGTTGTATGATTTTTTTGTAAAGTATATAAATTAGATACAAAGATGAATAAGAACTCAGGGAATTGGAAAGGGGTAACTGAAACAAACGAAGATATACTCCTGTCAGTACTATGACTAGAATTAGCAACTATTATTTACGCACATGCCTAACTCTGTATGAGGTTTTCTTAATATTAAGTTCTCCAAGTTTTTAATAGATGTGACTTTTAAAAGAAAGATCTTAATTTTTTGTTTCATTAAAAATATAATACATAATAATATTATAAAATAGTGGGTTTTCAATCTCACTCCACTGAGATAGAACTAGTAACAGTTTGACATGTTCCCTTCTAGCCATTTTTATGCATATAAACATATGTACTTCTTGGTATATTAAATAGACATTTAGAAAACTGCTTAATTCAGTTGATATTACATCATGAACATCTTTTCAACTCTAAGGACTGCTGGACATTTAAGTTGTAGTTAAGTTTTACCATTTTTAAAAAATGCTACAGTGTTGCTATATGGCAAACCAATACAACATTGTAGAGCAATTATCCTTCAATTAAAAATAAATTTTAAAAAACATTTTTTAAAATGCTAAAATAAATATCCTTGTACACACAAAGAAACACAATTTCATACTCTATATACATTGACCTCCATGGAGATTATACAAAATTTCACACTGAAAAAAAGATATAAATATCATATAATAATTCTTCCTTTTTATTGAATTTTATATTTATCGATTGCATTGGATCGTCAGCAGGCCTATTAGCAGCTCTTAATCACAATAGTGAAGGACTAATTTTTTTCTTTTACTCAAATCAACAAAATAAAATTAAAATTACAACATATTCCTTTTACTTAAGAAAACTTCATTCATGCTGAACCTATTAGAACATTACTGCATCTTTTGTTTTCTATTTTCTGTTCTCACTGATTCAACATGTAAAATTATCTGTGCTTCAAACTGAAATCTGAGGTAAAAATATTTTGCATCAATGACTTCTCTAATTTCCAAAGTACTTTCATCACCTCATTTCCTCTTCATACTATCTGTGAAGTGGTTTTATTCTCTATTCTTTCAGTATTCAGTTTAAAGGACAGAGTTTATTCTTACTAACAGAGGGAAACAGCTATATAATGTCAGAATGAGGAAAATTTTTTAATTGTTTAGCTTTGAAAGATGGTTTTGTGATTTTATTTGAATAGGGGTGTGTCTGATACCCAGGGAATTTCCTTCAAGCAAAATGATGAAGCAATGAGGCCATACTATTAAAATCTAATTTAAGATGAGCTGGGAATATGTCCTGTTTCCACGTCTGGAAATCTACTGAGCTCTTCCCTAAAATTCAATCCATTTCAAAGGCTGAAGCAAGGTCTACCCTGGAATAGAGGGGATGGGAAGTGTACTGGTTTCAAAGGCAGTCTGCTTAAAATTAAAGGGATTTGAGATACCACAAGCCAGGATAGGTTGAGCCCATGCTCCCTATAGTTGAACACGTTCTGTCTACATATTCGAAAACAAGACTAGCCACAGACAACCAAAATTAAATAGTCTAGAGTTTACTCCACACTTGTTCATAGTTATTTATGTATAGCTTTATATCAGTAAATCTGTCTAATTAAACTATAAATATACTTAAAGGCACGAATTCATTTCTAACCTTTTAAGGTCAATTAGGGTACACTGCACCTGTTATACTCATAAGTGTCTTGATTACAAAGAAATTTAAAAAAGAAAGACTTTAATCTCAATTTTAACCTCAATTTAAGAACTGTAAAAGCTTAAAAACCTTTTATTGGATTATTAAAAGAGAAGATTCTTTTGGGTAACCAAAACTCTGCCATATAATGAAGTAAAACTAGTAAAGCCAGAGAATAAAATTAACAATGCTGATGACCCAATACCTTTCCATCAATGGGAACACCCAGTTCCTCTGAAAACAGGGGGTGAGTTATCCATTTGTAGGCTTCTTTTAGCTGAACTATATCATTTCTTCCCAGCGACAGACTCTGCTTTCTGAATAACATAAAAATTAATTCACTGATATGAAAAACATCATTTTTATGAAGGCAAGAATTTATGCGATTATTAAAATGTAGAGTGCCTACTATGTGAAGGCACTATTTTACACATTAGATAGAAAGCAGAGACCAAAGCAGACAGTTTCCTCAGTTCATGGACCTATATTCTAGTAGAATCAAGAAACTACTTTTTTCTTTTTTAAATGGCGTATAGGACAAATTTTGAAGTTTCAAAGACAAAGGCATACAAATGAGTTTTTCTGAGATAGAATTGCCAGATTCCAGGATTATATATATCAGAAGATGGAAAGATGGAATAGAGAAGATTGTTTATTGCTCAGAAATTACAAACTGTCTATTACAATAATTTCACCCAGACCAAAAATGTTTACATCTACTTTCTTCCTGATAATGGGGACTTACTTTTGGGAAATCAATGTAAAAGCTGTACTTCTCTTTACTGGTAAAGAAGATTAAATCCTAAAGCATCAGTGCTCTAAAATGTTCATTAATTTAACAACATATACATGTCTTAATAAACATTTTACATTCCCCCAAATCTACTCATAGCCAATAAATAGGTTTGGGGAAGTCCCAATTATGATTTCTAGCTTTTAGTTTGTAACCTAAAATTGAGATAGAAAGGAACTGAAGTGAAAGAAAAGAAAAACATGATATGGTAATATTTAAACAGCTCTACTCTGAAATATCACTAATAAACAGGCCCATGTCATTCAAATAATTAAAATTTTAAATCAGTTACAGCTATTTATAGATCTGCTTTTTAACAAAAGAGATGTTTAGGCCAACTTGTGAATCATTTCTTCTAATATCCAATTTTCACTAAAAAAAAAAAGACAATATAGTCAATATCCACTGTATTTAATTCTTCAACACCAAAAGACACTATGAACTATGAGTAGAAAATAAAAAATAATTTTGTTAATTGCTAAATTTAATTGATCTAAAAATATAATTATATACACACAATATAAAGACCACTGTTACTCTAAAAATGTAAATTAAGAAATAGCTGACCTACCCATTTTAATCCAGCTGAGATAACTGGTTAAACTGAATGCTTTCATATGCTTTGGGTTTGTGGTTTAACAATGAAGGACTCTGATAAGCCCTACATCTGACAAAAAATTAGATTACTTCTCTATACACTGTGTTTAAGCTTCATAAACTGTTCCTAGTTCTCTGAGTATCAGAAACATCTTAGGAATTTTCAAAGACTATCTTGACATTGCATCAAACAGTTTAACTAATGATATCTGCATTAAAACAGCATCACAGTTGAAAGTAAATAATTAAGGTATGAGCACACATTTTAAAGAATAAAAAGGTGAAAACAGAAAACACAAGAATGGAAAACCCTTTAAAACTGTTTAGACTCTAGAGAGTCTAAAGTACAAAGGATTGTAGCCAAAGCCAATCCTAAAAACAGATTAAAACATTACTCATTATGTGTTTAAGAAAATTGATATTTTAGGTCCTTCATGGTTTTTGAAATACATTTCAATTTAAAGCACCTTACTCCAGTTTAAAAACTTCAACTACAGGTATTTTTTTCCTTCCAGATTAATGAACTATAGGAAAGGGTTAACAGACATTTTGGAAACCTTAGCCTCACCTTTAAGGCAAAAATACAGTACTTAAAATGCCAGATTTTCAATCCTGCAAGCTGAATGTGGCTAATAGCTTTTCTAATATAATTTAGGGTGAATGTTTTCACAGAGGTCCTTAGGCTTATGATTGATGGTCCTTTAGAGGAATCAGTAGTCATTAAGGTAAATTCAGTACCAATTTAATACTTAGAAACTGCATTTCCCTCTCCTCTGTTAGATAACTAATGATGAGGACATCAATTACAATCACTTTTTCTACACATACAACAGGATAACCATTCTTAAGCAAAGATGAACCAAAATATCCAATACACTTTTTTCCTAAATTCCTTGAATCAATTCTTTAATGGCAATCCCTCCACAGCCTTTTGATATTATTATTATAGAATGAACTAGGGATATTAAGAGAAAAGAGTAGCATTCTGCATTTTTTTCCTGTTTTAGTATCCCTATATTGATCAGGATCTTTTGGAAGAGCTAACCTTGGTTTAAAATCATTCAATAAGAAATAACCACAATAAGCAAGGAGGATGGAAACTGGAAACATTTGAAAAATAGCATGCTCTGACTATGCTATTAATAAAAAATTTCTCAAACACAGGATCAAATTTTATTATGCCAGAATCACAAGCATTTGAGACTAATTTAACATAACCTAACAGAACCCCCAAACCTTTGATAAATATGTGGTTACTACCCTTTTAAAAATGCAGATGTGAAATACAACACACACAAAAATGCCAGATGAATTAATTTTCTATAAAATACCAAGTATGAGATTCTGATACAGAAATTTGTACTTCTCTCTGTGGTTTTCTTTCAGGAGTACACAGGACCCTCCAAGAGTCACATGGCCCTTTTCATACTGGTATAAAATTTTTAGTTTCAAAATCCAGAAAGCTCTGGGAAATTAAAGAGCTTTTTCCTTAACTCAGTTGGCAACCAAACTCTGACTTGAACATGTAAGGCTTTGTTTATCAAATTGGTGTGAATATTGGTATGCTTCACTGCAGAAATATTAATGCTTGATAACACAGTACTACCCCAGAGGAGAGAGGTATATCATATATGGTATTTATGCTGTATTAAATTGCCAAAGTCTAAAAAATTCTAAATTCCAAGACACATTTGCCACCTAGGGTTTCAGATAAAGGACTGTGAACCTATGTTTTCTGTGTCTTATCTATGTATAAACTTACTGTTGTTCTGCCTTAACTAGAACTTTACTATGTATCTTTTACACCATAATTAGGTTTATAATTTTGCTTCTAAGACCAGCATAAAATGTGTTCCTTTAAAATTAGCTGCCAAACTACATTATATAAATGCATAATGATTATAAAATATACATTTATGTTCATGATAAATCTACCAAAAAAATGAGACTACTAATATGCTGTGCAATAAACCAGTTAAACAAGGTTAATACCTAAATATATAAAATAAAAATTTTTCTTTGTGCCAATTTCTCTAGTAGCTAGTGAACTCACTCTTAAAAAAAGAGTAATAGTAAAAGTACTTTAAGAATCAAGTAGCTTAAATTTAAATGGTAGTAAAAATTCCCTATGTAAATTACTTACCCCATTTCCTGTTTTACCAGCAACCAAGCAGCATGCTGTAGGCAATTTAGTCACACCCAGAAAGAAGAGAAAAGGGAAAAATGTTCATTGAAATTTGGTTCCAATATCATTACTAAGGTGCTTAAGTAATTTGCTAATCAAACTCTCCCCTGTAGAAGAGGACTTACTGTTCAGAAATGTGGCAATGACCTCAATCTCATTTAAAATCAGAAATGAGGTAAGATGCCTCATTTGCAGTACTGGCTTGCTGTGGCCTAGGAATTCAACAGGGGTATCCCCCTCCTCCCCACAGATTTCTATTTCTCATTAATAAGTTACAAGTGTTTTTTAATATGGGTGGCTCACATTTTTCTCTTAAAATATCTTACTGTTTCATGGGGGAAAGCCCAAACTGAATGAGTATATTCTATGTCCCCAAAACATAGATTTGAAGGACTCAGTTTTTTGTTTTTGTTTTTTGAATAGGGCTAACATTTTTAACTCAAATTAATGATATCCACGTATAAGTGTTTAGGCGTATTATGTACTAATGTCTATAACTCACTTTGAAATATAATAAAAACTAAGATGTGTGGGTGGATAAATGTATAGGTGTATTAAAAAAAAGCAAATATAGAAAAATAAGTGTAGAATCTAAGTGGGTATATGAGTGTTCACTGTACAATTCTTTCAATTTTAATATAGGTTTGAAATTTTTCACAATAAAATGCTAGGGGAAATGTTCCGGGAAGGATTAAAAAAACTGAAAAAGTTGCCTAAACGAAAACAATAACATTTACAATCACAATTGTTATGAGGATTTAGTGAAATTCATGTAAAATGCTTTGTATACTAAGTGTGTGACACCAAGATTTCTCAGTTTGCTATTAGACTTCCATAGTTTTCACCTTAAAGAAAGGTAATATATGGCCTGCCTCATATATACGGCATTTGGTGAACGTGACAGAAGCATAAATGTGTAAGTCAACAAAACACCACATGTAGTCTCTGCTTCTACATGCCGCAAAAATGGCCAGTCACACCCATTTTAAGACCTGGAGAGACAGCTTTTGTTGTTCGTATGTCCTTTTAAACTTCAAATGGCTGGTAGGGCACCAGAGACGTCTAAAGACTTAGGATCATTTAGAAACATTAGGTGCATCAATTTGATCAGATATTAGCTAAGCAGAATAAATTAATCACTAGTTAGATAAGAATTATAACTGTTCCCAGTGCCTAAATGTCTCATCAGTACCTTCCAATCTATTAGTTTGTTTACTTCGCTACCTCAAACTAATATCATTTATAGTGCTGCAAGACCCCTTCCCTCCTGCCTTCCACTTACTCAAGCCTTCTTTGAAAGTGTATGGTCATGGTGGAATACACAAATTAAGGAGTTGGAAGACCTGGCTTTAGGGTTTACCAGATGTCTGGCACTCAATTTCCTAGTGTGTAAAATAAGAGAGTTAGACAAAGATGCCAACAAATTTGGAAAACTCAGCAGTGGCCACAGGACTGAAAAGGTAAGTTTTCACTGCAATTCCAAAGAAGGGCAATTCCAAAGAACGCTCAAATTACTGCACAATTGCACTCATTTCACATGCCAGCAAGGTCATGCTCAAAATCCTCCAAGCGAGGCTTTAACAATACATGAACTGAGAATTTACAGATGTACAAACTGGATTTAGAAGAGGTAGAGGAACCAGAGATCAAATCACCAACATCTGCTGGATCATAGACAGAGCAAGAGAATTCCAGAAAAACATCTACTTCTGCCTCATTGACTACACTAAAGCCTTTGACTGTGTGGATCACAACAAACTATGGAAAATTCTTCAAGAGGTGGAAATACCAGACCACCTTACCTGCCTCCCACGAAACCTGTATGCAGGTCAAGAAGCAACAATTAGAACCGAACATGGAACAACAGACTGGTTCAAAGTTGGGAAAGGAGGGCATTAAGGCTGTATATGGTCACCCTGTTTATTTAACTTCTATGCAGGGCTGGATGAATCACAAGCTGGAATCAAGGAATCAAGATTGCCAGGAGAAATATTAACAACCTCAGATATGCAGATGACACCATCCTTATGGCAAAAAGCAAAGAGGAACTAAAGAGCTTTTTGATGAAGGTGAAAGAGGAGAGTGAAAAAGCTGGGTTAGAACTCAACATTCAAAAGACTAATCCAGTCCCATCACTTCATGGCATATAGATGGGAAACAATGGCAACAGTGAGAGACGTTATTTTCTCAGGCTCCAAAATCACTGCAGACAGTGTCTGTAGCCATGAAATTAAAAGACACTTGCTCCTTGGAAGAAAAGCTATGACAAACCTAGACAGCATATTAAAAAGCAGAGACATTACTTTGCTGACAAATGTTCATATAGTCAAAGCTATGGTTTTTCCAGTAGTCATGTACGGATGTGGCAGCTGGACCATAAAGAAGACTGAGCACCAAAGATGAGTTTGAACCTGTGGTGTTGGAGAAGACTCTTGAGAGCCCCTTGAACTGCAAGCAGATAATACCAGTCAATCCTAAGGAAATAAATCCTGAATATTCATTGGAAGGACTGAAGCTAAAGCTCCAGTACTTTGGCCACCCGATGTGAAGAACTGACTCATTGGAAAAGAACCTGATGCTGGAGAGATAGAAGGTGGGAGAAGGGGATGTCAGAGGATGAAATGGTTGGATGGCAGACTCAACAGACACGAGTTTGAGCAAGCTCCGGGACATGGTGAAGGATAGGGAAGCCTGGCGTGCTGCAGTCCACGGGGTTGCAAAGAGTTGGACATGACTAAGCAATTGAACAACAATAAGACTAAAGATGACTGTAATTTAAACTTTTCTGGATGGCTAAAGGTCACCATTAATGGACATTAGTGGATATACTGCTCTGTGACAGGGGCTATTAAGACTTCTAGGACTCTAAGATCATAGAAAAAATAAATAACGGTCTCCTAAAGTTGAAACCTTGGAGTCAATGTTACCCCACCTTTCTTCAGTCTCCATACTTTAAGAGATCAATAAATACTTGTTTCCTCATCTATAAAGGGATATTAATATTCCCCTTGCAGAGATATGATAAGGATTTAATGAAATTATATATGCAACGAACCAAGTAAGATTTCTGGCATGTACTTAATAAATGGTACCTATTATTGTCATTTTTAAATTAAAACCTTATCTGTAATTCACAAATAATAAAATTATTATCCCTTTAAAGATTTACGAGATTTGATCCCTTTCCTTCACATCTCAGACTACTCTGCTGTAGGCAGTCCTGGAATCTCCCTCATCAATGAAACCCTCCTGGGTACCTGCACTATAGAGAACTATCTGTCCTTTTTGTCAGAGGACTCAGACTCTTCTGTCCTTTTTTAGTGACCTTTTCATTTCCTCTTTTGACATCTGTTCTCTATGGTCCCTTCCAGGGTAGATCTGTAATCTACCCTGCCATCCTCTGATTATAAAGTAGTGTAGGGTGGAGGTTGCCAAGGGAAACCAGATTACCATGTGTAACATGTTAAATTAAATCAAATGTCTTTAGTACCTGAGATTTGTTAAAGGGTTTTCCCTTTCTAATCCCCTGCAGGCTCCCTGCTCAAGCATGCCAGCAGGGTTGGACTGAACTAATCACACAGCAGGGGCTGGAAGGCTGAATCCCAAAGTAGTCAGTGTTGCTCAATTATTCAATTTTACCACGTGCTAATAATGCCATGGACTTACTTCTGCTGAGGTAAAAGAAGTACATTTCTCTCCTTCAGGTCACCAAGATACTTCTAATAAATGTTCCATTCCTTAGTCAGTGGAAAAAATTCTTTCTCTGGAGTAAGAAATTGAATTCTTCCTCCCCAGTAGAACCACTTAAAGTTATCAAGTTTAATCAAATTTGATACCAAAGGTAGCATGTCACCTCCTGAAAACTCAGGACCCACAGAATTTAATCCTGGACTCAGCTTTGCTAAATGGGGTAGTTGAATAACGTGCTTACTAAAGTGCTTGTGTACTTTGGCAACACAGAGACACACAGACAGACACACACATACACAAGCATATACCCATATACATATCACGGAAACTCTATGCCTGGGAATGGCTTTTAATCTTAGAGTTCTGAGCTGGGGGCTCATTTACCAGCAAACAATGAAAGTGGGTTATAGTAAGGCCAGGAATTGAGGCTGTTCAAGCAGAGGAGGCAGGAAGGAAGGAAGGAAAGATGGGGGGAAGCATTAAAAATGGCACTTGTCACATACAGATTAATGGAGAGCCCAGAATAAAAGCCCACACACCTACAGTCAATTCATCTTCAACAAAGGAGGCAAGAATATAAACTGGGAAAAAGCCTCTTCAACAAGTGTTGCTGGGAAAGTTGGACTGCTGCATGTAAATCAATGAAGTTAGAACACATCCTCACATCATGCATAAAAATAAACTCAAAATGGCTTAAAGACTTCAACATAAGACATCACAATATAAAATTCCAAGAAGAAAGAATAGGCAAAACGTGCTCTGACATAAATTATTCAATGTTTTCTTAGGTCAGTCTCCCAAAGCAATAGAAATAAAAACAAAAATAAACAAATGGAACCCAATCAAACCTATAAGCTTTCACACAGAAAAGGAAACCATAAACAAAATGAAAAGACCGGTAGAAAATATTTGCAAATAATGCAACCAATGAGAGCTTAATCTCCAAAATATACAAACATCTCATACAACTCAACAACAACAAAAAACCCAAACAACTCAATTAAAAAATGGGCAATAGGCCTTAACAGACATTTCTCCAAAGAAAACATACAGATGGCCAGTAGGCACATGAAAAGATGCTCAACACCACTAATTATAAGAGAAATGCAAGTCAAAACTACGATGAGTTACCACCTCACACTGGTTAGAGTGACCGTCATTAAAAAGGAAACTCATTTTTTGAGACAAACTCAAACTTGTTTGTCTACAAGTAACAAACACTGGGAGAGGATGTGGAGAAAAAGGAACTCTCCTACACTGTTGATGGAAATGTAAATTAAGTATAGTCACTATGGAGAATAGAATAGAGGTTCCTCAGAAAACTAAAAATAGAATTCCCATGTGATCCAGCAATCCCACTTTGGGGCATATATCTGGACAAAACTATCATTCAAAAGGGTACATGCATCCCTATGTTCACAGCATCACTATTCACAACAGCCAACTCTTTGGGGTTGGCAAAGTGTTGGACATGACTGAGCAACTTTCTTTACCAAATGAGCTATCAGGGAAGCCCCAAAATGGGAATGTAACAATAATAATGATTAATAAGATTAATAAAAATAGAAACACAGAGTGGTAGGGGCTGTGACAGGGAAATATTTTGAGGGGACATTTAAGGCATCCTCAGTTCAGTCTTGTTATTAAAACTATCAAGAAGTAACATCTAATCTGAATTCTGAAGAATCAGTTATTGAGAATTACCTGGGTGAAGAGTGGAGAAAATACAATCCAAACAGGGAAAAACTGTTGTGCAAAGGCCACAGAGCATCAGGAAGCTCCTGGGAACTATAGGTTATTGGTCCCTAAAGAGCTGAGGATGTGTGGCTGCAAAGTACAAAGGAGGAAACAGGATTAAAATGATAGAACTAGTGAACCCATGGTAAGGGGTTTAGATTTTACACTTAAGGCAAAATGGAGCCACAGAAGGATTTTAAGCAAGGGAGTAGCATGATCATATTTGTCTTCAGGAATTCTCACTCAGGTTGCAGTGTGAGTTAGAGGAAGAAGATGGTAACTAAGGGAAATGAAGACATTTGGTAAACTAAAGCAGAATTCAAGTGAGAAATCATATATATGGCAGTGGTAGTAGGCGTGGAGAGGAGGAGGCAGCTTTAAGAGAAAATGAAGACACAGACCGGCAGGACTTGGTGATCAACACCGATGTTGGGGTTTCTAAATTACCACCAATGCCCTTAAAACTCTAAGGTCTTTTGAATCCTACACATCTCTTGGGCTCATTTATGAGAGCAAGAATAATGCAAATATAGACTTGTACCTACAGGGAAATGACAATAGCAGTGTGGGCAGCTAGAGGCATGACCCTCTGCTCTTCTCCACCCAGCACACACACACATACCTCTCTCTCTCCCCCACTTACCTACTTCCAAGTCTCCTCACCACCATCACCTCCCTGCCACTCTTTTGTTCCCCAGAATCTCTGATGTCAGACTTGTGATGTAATGACTAACACAGAGTCTGACTGTCTCTTTTGATAAATAAAAGATCTGTCTTTAGCCATGTTTGAAAAGCCACCCCAATTCTCTACATTATCTTTCTCTACAGGGTTGAGAAAAAAGAAAATGAAGCCAGACATATGACCTTCTCAATCCAAATTTTCCTACTACTGTTGGCAATTAAAAAAAAAAAAGTTAGATAACATTAAAAACGTTGAACATTCTATTTGTGACAAAGCAAGAGGAAAAAAGCAAGGACAAATCAGCAAAGACAGAATGAATCTGAAGAGTCAAATTAGATACAGCTCCGTGCTCTGTGCTGTGCTTAGTCTCTCAGTCGTATCTGACTCTTTGCAACCCCATGGATTGTAGCCCTCCAGGCTCCTCTTCCATGGGGATTCTCCAGGCAAGAATGCTAGAGAGGGTTGCCATTCCATCCTCCAGGGGATCTTCCCAAACCAGGGACTGAATCCAGGTCTCCTGCATTGCAGGCAGATTCTTTACCATCTGAGCCACCGGGGTACAGCTCTACTGATACAGTTTCCAAGAGCATTACTACTTCTGTTTTGTGAGTTTTAAGGAGAATCTGAGGGGAACTGGGGAAGAAAAAGGAGAATTTCCATTGCATTTTCCAATACTCTAGATAATTTTTGCCTACCTCTGAAGGATTTGATCGGAAATAATTACAAGAAAAAATTCTATAGGGGTGGGAAGGTGGAATAGAAGTAGAGGAGGAGAGAAGGAACCGGAAAACAGAGCAGCTGCAATGAATGAAGGCTCTGGGACAGATATAAATAAAAACAGGGTTCAGTCTTGTCCTTTGGTGTCATATGCTAACGACGAGATAACCTGGCAACTGAATTTCAGGTAATTCTAGAGTTAAAGACATCAGTCAAATGGAGATAACAACAAATATCTGTTAGTAATTGGCTGAGGCTGAGGGTGTAAAGGTGTTTCCTCTTAGAATTTGATTTTAGAGAATTAGCATCCACTGCCACCCAGTTAGCATATGACACTGAAGGACACGGCTGAACCTTATTTGTCTTTATTTTTATCTGTTCCCCAAGCCTTCATTCATTGCAGCTGCTCTGTCTTTTCAGTTCCTTCTCTCCACCTCTACTTACGCTGGTTAATGTGAAGTGAACCTGCGGATTCAAGAGGCTTCATCAACTAGCTCAATTTCAATAGCCATAAATAACAATTTTACTTCAAAACAACTACCAAGAAAAACAGCTTTTTAAAAGTAAGTTTTAAGTTTTGGAATATTAAGGAGATAAACTAACTTGCTGATAACCTATTAATTGTTGAAAAAGGTCTTCAATAAATAACTCAAGAACTCTATAAAGAGAATTATTTTAAAATTATTCCAGGGTCTTCCCTGGTGGTCTAGTGGTTGGGACTCTGGGCTTTCACTTCGAAGGGCCTAGGTTCAATCCCTGGTCAGAGAACTAAGATCCTACAAGTCAAGCAGTACATCTAAAAAAAAAATTTTTTTAAATTAGGAAAATTATAAGACTGGAATCATTCCATATGTTGAACTTGATTTGCACTAAATGTATTAATATTCTTAGGGATAAAGATTTCTTTATTGCATTTTTAAAATTAACTTTTAGATATTACTTTTTAAATGAAAAGAATATTATCAAAATAATCAGACTTCTGGCTTCAAGATAGTGGAAAAAGGCCCTTTCTGCTCACTTCTCTGGAAAATCACTGTAAAATAAGAGAATGAGAAACAGAAAAAGACACTCCATCTACAATGAGACAAGAAGATTCATCACCACAACTCTCAATGTACAAAAGAAAAGGAATGCAGGAATGGAAGGCAGCAGAGCCCAGGAAGCTGATCCCTCAGACTTGGCAAAGAGAGATACTAGCTCCTCCAAGCCAAGCAAAGCTGAGGACTGGAAACCTAAGACAATAGAGGGTGAAACATGGGCTAAAAAGAAGGGGAATCGTTGAAGGCCTATATAAAGAAAAAATGGACCCCCATGTCCCTCCCTGACACCAAGCAATAGGAGACTTATATTCTGGGAAACCAAACTAGAGGTGTCTACACTAAGGAGCCCCTGGCAAGAGAACAGCTGGAGGGAAGCCCTGCAAGGAAAACAGGAGGGGTCCATAAGAGCTTACAGTCTGAACAGAGAGAACGGAAGACCCCTTTCCTACCCTGCTCTGGCACTCAGGCTGCTGAGCTTATACCTTTCTTGACAGGAGACTAGAGGATTCTTCTCTGGACAAACTGGATGGTTTTTGAGGGAAATTTTTCAGATAATGTGATATGGTCCTTTCATATAAAAAGTCAATTTACTACCTGTTCTCTTCTAATAAAACTCAGTCAACAGGCACCACCATCCCACACATAACTTTCAATTACCTTTTAATGTTCTGTACTTAAATGAATGCACAGAGACCATAAGTCATTTGAAGAAAATCTCTAACATGAAAGGAAGAAACCAAAACACAAACACAAGTGGAAAGAATAGTGCACAAATTTCCATGTGTCCTTCAAGCCAGCCTCAAGTTATCAACATTTTGCTGAACATATTTTAGCTATCTCTATTACCTTTTTCATTTAAGAGGGAGGTAGGCTGGAGTTACCATAAGAAAATCTCAAATAATTTCACCTGTGAACAATTCCCAATGGAAACATTTTTAAAAGCAATATTCTTTGTTATTTAAACTTACATTGAAACATTTCTGATGTCAATTTAAACATATTTCATGGGAAATAGATGGGGAAACAGTGGAAACTGTCAGACTTTATTTTGGGGGGCTCCAAAATCACTGCAGATGGTGATTGCAGCCATG
>NW_011495046.1:4693509-4695996 GCF_000754665.1 Bison bison bison
CACTTCAGTCGTGTCTGACTCTGTGTGACTCCACAGACGGCAGCCCACCAGGCTCCCCCGTCCCTGGGATTCTCCAGGCAAGAACACTGGAGTGGGTTGCCATTTCCTTCTCCAATCCATGAAAGTGAAAAGTGAAAGGGAAGTTGCTCAGGCATGTCCAACTCTTCGCGACCCCATGGACTGCAGCCCACGAGGCTCCTCCATCCATTCGATTTTCCAGGCAAGAGTACTGGAGTGGGTTGCCATCGCCTTCTCCTGACCAACCTAGATAGCATATTAAAAAGCAGAGACATTGCTTTGCCAACAAAGGTCCGTCTAGTCAAGGCTATGGTTTTTCCTGTGGTCATGTATGGATGTGAGAGTTGGACTGTGAAGAAAGCTGAGCGCCAAAGAATTGATGCTTTTGAACTGTGGTGTTGGAGAAGACTCTTGAGAGACCCTTGGACTGCAAGGAGGTCCAACCAGTCCATCCTAAAGGAGATCAGTCCTGGGTGTTCATTGGAAGGACTGATGCTAAAGCTGAAACTCCAATACTTTGGCCACCTCATGCAAAGAGTTGACTCATTGGAAAAGACCCTGATGCTGGGAGGGGTTGGGGGCAGGAGGAGAAGGAGACGACAGAGGATGAGATGGCTGGATGGCATCACCAACTCGATGGACATAAGTTTGAGTGAACTCCGGGAGTTGGTGATGGACAGGGAGGCCTGGCGTGCTGCGATTCATGGGGTCACAAAGAGTTGGACATGACTGAGTGAATGAACTGAACTGAACTGAAGGGAGCACATGGTTTCTCAAACTTCTTTTGGGGCTGGAGAAGGGTACATAAGTAAAAAAGTTTGAAAAGCATTTACTGAACCTTAGCATAGACAAAAATCATTAGAAATGAAAAAGGGACACATAGAATCACATACACGGAGAAAGGTTTTATTTTTTTTTCTCATTTTCTGTTTTTCCTCTTAGATAACATGTAAACGTACAGAATATACTGGCTTTATTTTATTTTATTTTTTTCATTTTAACAGTTTTTAATGAAAGCTGTAGACAAGATGACTTTATTCTTGCATCTTCTCAATTGTTTCTTCCTTATATTTGCCCTTTTCCTTTCCTACTTGGCGAGATTTGGCTTTACGTTCGAGGATCTTTTTGCGGTCTTTGTCCAGTTTTAGTCTGGTGATAACCACCTTGCTGGGGTGAATGCCCACATGGACAGTTGTGCCATTAGCCTTCTCCCGCTGCACTCATTCAATGTAGATGACATATTTCTTCCTGTAAACCTGGACTACTTTGCCAATTTGCTGCCTTTTGTAGTGCCCTCGTACAACCTGAATTTCATCATCCTTTCAGATGGGCATGGATCAAACGTTGTACTTCTGTCTTAGCTCTTTAGAAAGAGGAGAAGACATAATTTTCCTGCGAATGTGGGAAGGCGCATTGAAATGCCTTTTTCGATTCTTGCTTTGGTCAGAAGTCACAAAGGGATTGAACTTCATTTTGGCTGCTAGAGCTTCAGCGATGGCCACAGAAGGGAAGAGCAATATACTGGTTTTAAAAAATATTTATTTATTTGGCTGCTTTGGGTCTTAGTTGCCCTGTGGCATGTCGGAGCTTAGTTCCAGAACCAGGGATCAAACTTGTGTCCCCTGAATTGGAAGGTAGATTCTTAACCACTGGGCCACCAGGGAAGTCCCTGGAATACACTGTTATTTATTGTGGAACATAATTTTCTCTCTCACTTTCTCTGTGTATATTATCTCAATCTCAAAGGTTTTTTGCTTTTTCAGCAAAGAAAAGAAGTATGAGGACCCCTGGGGAGTGGAGGAGAAAGAAAGACCTCCTTCCTCCCTTTCCCCATTTCTTCCTCTTACTCTGATCACTGAATAGACATGAATTCCCGTGGCTTCTGCTGGGAACCTGGGTAAGACATGCTGGATACAGTCCAGAGTGGCCATAGTCAATGACAAATGTCTTGTGTCCAAGTGTGGTAGGCATATATTAGTAGACAAAATAGATACAAATTCCTGACCTTGTAAAATTTATAGTCAAGAAACAGATAACAAGCAAAATAAATAAATGAATCACATGCTATTTCATGTGATAAATGCAATGAGAAACGATCCATTTATTGGTTCAGTTCAGTTCAGCCACTCAGGTCCGATTTTTTGCAACCCATGGACTGTGTCACGCCAGGTCTCCCTGTCCATCACCAACTCTCAGAGCTTGCTCAAACTTATGTCTATCGAGTTGGTGATGCCATCCAATCCTCTCATCCTCTGTCATCCCCTTTTCCTCCTGCCTTCAATCTTTCCCAGCATCTGGGTCTTTTCCAATTAGTCAGTTCTTTGCATCAGCTGGCCAAAGTATTGGAGCTTCAGCATCAGTCCTTCTAATGAATATTCAGGACTGATTTCCTTTAGGATTGACTGGTTTCCTTTAGGATTGACTGGTTTGATCTCCTTGTAGTCCAAGGGACTCTCAAGAGTCTTCTCC
>NW_011495046.1:4696096-4699976 GCF_000754665.1 Bison bison bison
AATGTCTCTGCTTTTTAATATGCTGTCTAGGTTGGTCATAGCTTTTCTTCCAAGGAGCAAGTATCTTTTCATTTCATGGGTCCAGTCACCATCTGCAGTGATTTTGGAGCCGAAGAAAATAAAGCCTGTCAGTTTCCATTGTTTCCCCATCTATTTGCCATGAAGTGATGGGACTGGATTCCATGATCTTAGTTTTTTGAATGTTGAGTTCTAAGCCAGCTTTTCTACTCTTTTACTTTCATCAAGAGGCTCTATAATTCCTCTTCACTTTCTGCCTTAAAGGTGGTATCATCTGCATATCTGAGGTTGAAATTTATCAGTTACTGTGGAGAAAACTAAAACAGGAAAGAGGAATGGAAGAAGAGCAATTTGCAAGTTTAAAAAGGGTAGTAAGGGAAGGCCTCACTGAGAAGCAAAAACAAAAAAAAAAATTGAAGAAGGTGAGGGAATAAGCCATACATATATCTGAGGGAGAAGTATTTCAGGCAGAGAGAACAGCAATGCAAAGACCTGGAGGCAGAAGTGCACCTGTTGTGTTCAATGTGGCTAGACCAGTCCGGGAAGAGAGCAAGTATCTAGTGATGAAGTCAAAGAACTAAGGTACAGTGGTAGGGCAGGGCCAGTGTAGGCCCTTGCAGGCAATTAGAGGACTCTTGTTTCGCTCTGAGCCAGATGGGGAGCAATGGAGGGTAAACTAAGGAAGGACATGAACTGATTTCCTTTTTAAAGTGGTAAGGGACAAGCATGGAAGCAGGGACAGTTTTTAGGAGGCCACTATAAAAATCCAAGCAACTGCTTAACCTGCCTCTGGATAAGGGAAATTATCTTGACAGGTACAGCAAGGAGAAAGACTAGGGTTGTTTCTAGGATCTCAATGCCTTCAAATTAACCAGTTTGTTAATGGGTCAACAGTCCGTGGCCCATTTGCTGGAAGTGTAAGTTGGGGCTTTACCAGTTAAAACTCTGTCCTAGGTCTTGGCCTGTAATCCTCTGCTTCACACTGTGCTGGATTATTCTCTTCCAAGAAGGAGCTCCCCGTGCATAGTGGGCAGGCAGGAGGTACCAGACCCAGGCATCTCACCTGTGCCCTGCAGTACGTCTCCACAGGCACTAGCCTTCAGAGCCAGAGACTTCTGGTCATCATGGATAAGAAGATGAAATAGTCCAGCTTGGTGGAAGTGGGGGAGAGGGTACACTCAGGACAGTTGACATGCATAGACTGCAGACCCCAGAAAACTACTGACCATGGGATTCATAGTGGCCAAGACACTGTACATAGCAGCCTCAATCTAGGGGCTTTTCTGAATCCCTACCTTGGACACAAGATGGGTTTCAAGAAGTCCAATGCAACCGTCAGAGGATGGGGCTGACCTATGATAGCAACTTCCCTGGGGGAGCCTCCCATTCTCCCTGCTATGGCCGGGAACTCTATGCCTTTCATCCAGGCCTAATCATAAGTTGGCCACTTCATGTACCTAAATCAATTCTGTAAACTTGGCCTGTGGACCGAATCAGCCACAAAGAAGACCCAAAATATCAAGGGGGCCAGTTCTTCCATCTACATTGGGGTTCTGCTCACAAGCACACATAAAGAAATACACAATGAATACATAAAAAACAAAGATGCATGCACATACATATGTGTACATACAGATGCAAACATATATACAAACTCACACACACACATCTATACAGCAGAATATTCTATTCAAAGAAGATGTCAAGAAAGAGTTGATGAGTATGTGTATTTTCAAAAAAAAATTGTTAAATCTAGATCTGTGACTCTCAAATAGTTTGGTTTCAGAGCTTTTTACAGTTTAAAAATTCTTTGAGAACCCAATATAGCTTTTGTTTATGCTGGTTATATCTACGAATATTTATCATATTAGCAATTAAAACTACACATTTTTAAAATATTAATCCCACAAAGAGTCAGACACGACTGAGTGACTGAACTGCACTGACTGAATTCATCTAAAATTGATAAGAAAGTGATAAATCTACTACGTGCTAACATAAATAACACTTTAAAAATACTATATTGTTCAAACAAAATAATCCAGTGAGAATAGTGGCAATGCAGTACATGTTTGCAATTTCTTTAGTATACATCTTAAAAAAGACATCTGGATTTTCATATCTGCTTTTATGTTCAATATCCTACAATAGTACGTATCATGTAGCCTCTGGAAAACTCCACTGTATACTTTTGAGAGGATGAGAAATGAAAATGAAAATGAAAATAATAATATATTACTATGAAAATACTTTTGACTTCATGAACCTCTTACAAGGACCCTGAGTAGTCCCTACACCACACTCTGAGAACTTCTGATGTGACTGAAACGGACAATTTTGAAGGAACATACAAATAATTAAAATCTGACTCAAGATAAATGAACAAAATCATATAGACCAATAACCTTTAACAGAATAAATTGAAAAAGTAATAAAGCTATCCCCTTAGTACTCCCTAAAATAGTTTGCTAAGTATAGTCTATCAGAACTTCAAGAAACAGAAACAAATTACTTCTTTTTTGCTTAAATTTTCCAAACACAAAAGAAAGCCTGATAATTAAACCCACAAGGATTACACAATCTAATATCCAAACCATAATCTAATATGTAATATATTTGCATAATTTAATACCCAAACCAAAGATAGCATTAAAATAGTAGATAAGAGGCTATTTTATTTACATACATATACATACAGACTTCCCAGGTGGCGCTAGGGGTAAAGAACCCACCTGCCAATGCAGGAGACTTGGGTTTGATCCCTAGGTTGGGAAGATTCCCTGGAGGAAGGATCCTACTCTAATATTCTTGCCTGGAGAATCCCATGGACTGAGGAGTCTGTTGGGCTATAGTCCATAGCATCACAAAGAGTCAGACACGACTGACGTGACTGAGCATGCAATTGTGCATATTATAAAAATCCTAAATAAAATATTAATAAGTCAAATTTTTACTTAAATAAAATCAGGCTAAAAAATGTTATTTAGGAAAACAACAAAAGTTCAACATAAGAAAACCAATTCATTTACTTGACTACAATAATAGTTAAAAAGAAAAATATAATGACTGTAAATACTCATTTTTCATTAAAACACTTACTAAACTTGAAATAGAAGCAAATTGCCTTAAATAGAGAAAGAATATGTATAAGAAAAGAGTTAACAATGCAATTACTACTAAAACTTCAGAAACATTCCTATTACTGAAGAGCAAGACAAGAGTCACTACTAGTATTACCATTATGTAACATGTTTTGGAGGTCCTAATCAAGTCTATGAGATATGTACACACACAAACATATATATCATATATATATGTATATAGTGAAAAAGAGTAGAAAAGTAATCATTATTTGCGAATAAAGTAACGGTATATTTAGATAATCAACCAAAAAAAAAAAAACCACCAGAATTTTTAATCAGTCAGTTCAGTTCAGTTGCTCAGTCGTGTCCGACTCTTTGTGACCCCATGAATCGCAGCACGCCAGGCCTCCCTGTCCGTCACCAACTCCCGGAGTTCACTCAGACTCACATCCATCAAGTCAGTGATGCCATCCAGCCATCTCATCCTCTGTTGTCCCCTTCTCCTCCTGCCCCCAATCCCTCCCAGCATCAGGGTCTTTTCCAATAAATCAACTCTTTGCATGAGGTGGCCAAGTACTGGAGTTTCAGCTTTTAGCATCAGTCCTTCCAATGAACACCCAGGACTGATCTCCTTTAGGATGGACTGGTTGGATCTCCTTGCAGTCCAAGGGACTCTCAAGAGTCTTCTCCAACACCACAGTTCAAAAGCATCAATTCTTTGGCGCTCAGCTTTCTTCACAGTCCAACTCTCACATCCATACATGACCACTGGAAAAACC
>NW_011495046.1:4700161-4704150 GCF_000754665.1 Bison bison bison
TGATGGGACCAGATGCCATGATCTTAGTTTTCTGAATGTTGAGTTTTAAGCCAAATTTTTCACTCTCCTCTTTCACTTTCAAGAGGATTTTAATAGAGACTAGAAAATTGGGCAATTACAAGATAAATATCAAGACATACAAACATACACATATTGCTTTCCTAGTAACCAAAGAGAAAAATCTTATGAAAAAAAGAAACCCTACTCAGATTGCCTTTAAATAAAAAATGAAAACATGTTTAAAAAAACCAAAACACATAGGAATAACTTTATGAAATGTGAGATGAAAATGATAAAATAATTGTAAGCCCAAATGAAGAACTGAAACACTGTAGAGACATTTGCTCTCGTTGAAAAGTATAAAAACTAGAAACTTAAGTTTTCTGAATGACTATACACAAAGGTAAATAATAAATGACAGACTGGAAGAAAAACTGTATAAAGGATCAATAACCATATGTCCAAAGAGATCTCCCAAATCAGTTTTAAACAGCCAAATAACCAGATAAAAAGGAACCCCAATGATTAACATACATGCAAAAGAAATGTGAAACCTCACTTGAAAAATCAAATAAGCGTAAATTAAAACAAGATAATTTTTGCATATAGTTTAGAATGTGAAAGAATATGATATACCCAGTTTGGGTGAGGGTACAAGGGTGGAAGACATTGTTGTAAACTGGTAACATCTTGTGGGAGGGCAACTTAGAAATACTTACCAAAATTTCAATTAATTCAGCGACAAGAGCTGCCCATTTTGAATGTAAACCTCATTTCCCATAAATATAATAGCTCATTTTAGAGGTGCTGTGATGACAGGATGAATGTTTTGTAAACTGTAAACTGTACACATGACACATGCACCCCCTCCCACCCCATATACCATGATCCTGTTTTTGTTAATGAATTTTATTATAATTTGGAAAATAGATTATCTGTCAAGGTATTAATACTGAAGGTTTTCTAAATGTGTTAAAGCAATGTATCAAAAACTTCAAACAAAATCTTTTCAAATACATGATAAACTCCTCTGATCTGGTAAGGTTTAGTGTGCCTACCACTTTTTCTCCCCAGGGACTTGCCTAAGTAGTATCAGAAGCAGGATAGGAAAGAGGTCAAAAAGTATCCTACAAGATGGGACTGACATACATACACTACTGTACATAAAACATAATTAACGAGAACCTACTGTGCAGCACAGAGAACTCTACTCAGTGATCTGTGGTGACCTAAATGGGAAGGAAATCTAAAAGAACAGATAGATGTATACGTATAACTGATTCACTCTGCTGTACAGCAGAAACTAACACAACATTGTAAAGCAACTATACTCCCAATAAAAAATTTTTTTAAGTATCCTAGAAAAAGCATGGGATTCTGAAATAGAACTAGGTTCAAGTTCTCTTTCTACTTAGCAGCAAGTCATTTGGGGCAATTATATGCTCTTTAGTTGCTTGTTTCCTCATCTGTAAAACAGTCAGAATGCTGTTTCTCATATAAATGAAAATTTAAATGAGATATTCTACCAAAATGTTAATTGTTGTTTTTATAATGCAGGTCTCCTAATTCAGTTTAGTAGTGCACATTAAACAAAAAAGGGGATTTCCTCAAGCCTTGCCCCTTCCAAACTTTCAGTTCTAGTTTTAGTCTAAAAGTTTAAGGAAGGTCATTTGTTGTGAATTTGAGTATAGAACAGCATCTGCACTGGGCCAGTTTCTAGCTCTGAATGCTGGTTAACAGGTATGCAAACCATGAAGGCAAATGACCAAGGCAGATCAAATCATACACCCAACAACAAAACGCAGTAAGTCCCCAGGGAAAGGAGAAAGGCAGGGGCTCTGGGACCTTAAATCCTGTCCAGTTTAAATCCTGTCAAAATCTTTATTAGGTGACCTTGTGTAGTATTTTGAAGGAGAGGGAGGGAGGCAGTGAGGGAGGGGAGGAGGGTAAGAGAGACGGAAAGGGGGAGAAAGATGGAGACGATGAGAGAAAAAAGAGGGAAAAGGAACCACAGATTCCTAAGAATAATATGGGGAAGCCTATCTAATGGCAAGATCTAATGCTAAAGCTTTGGCATTTTGGCTGGGAAATTTCAAGTGCATTTCTAGAATATGGCAGAGTGATGAGCTATTCATCAGTTCAGTTCAGTTCAGTTGCTCACTCGTGTCCGACTCTTTGTGACCCCATGAATCGCAGCACACCAGGCCTCCCTGTCCATCACCAACTCCTGGAGTTCACCCAAACTCATGTGCCTAGAGTTGGTGATGCCATCCAGCCACCTCATCTTCTTTTGTCCCTTTCTCCTTCTGCCCCCAATCCCTCCCAGCATCAGGGTCTTTTCCAATGAGTAAACTCTTCGCATCAGGTGGTCAAAGTATTGGAGTTTCAGCTTTAGCATCAGTCCTTCCAAAGAACACGCAGGACTGATCTCCTTTAGAATGGACTGGCTGGATCTCCTTGCAGTCCAAGGGACTCTCAAGAGTCTTCTCCAACCACAGTTCAAAAGCATCAATTCTTCAGCGATATAAAAATAGAAGCTACAATAACTAAAAAATTAAAAAGGCCTAAGTTCATGAGCTGTCAAAAATGATTATTAAATATACTCATGAGTCTAACTGGTAATGAATTTTTTTCTACCCTTTACTTCCATCTACCACTCCTCCATTATATAAACTTAAAATATGCAAACATTGTAAGGATCACTATTGGGTATGAGTCCTACTATTAACTCTCAAAAAAGAACATAAACTCTACCACAAATAATTTTTTTTGTGTATTTCTCTAAATTTAATTGATAGATTTTCATTAGGGTTGTTATTGTATAAAAAAAGTAATTCTAACCTCACAGATGAAACAAACAGGACAGTATGCTCTGATCTTAGTAATTTGTTTAATGTTATAAATAAAAATAATGTGCGCGGGCGCAAGAGGGCCTAGAGGAGCTAACCCATGTTTAAGGTCAGGAAGGGCAGCGGTGAGGAGATACCCCTCGTCCAAGGTAAGGAGCAGCGGCTGCACTTTGCTGGAGCAGCCGTGAAGAGATACCCCACACCCAAGGTAAGAGAAAACAAAGTAAGATGGTAGGTGTTGCAAGAGGGCATCACAGGGCAGACACACTGAAACCATACTCACAGAAAACTAGTCAATCTAATCACACTAGGACCACAGCCTTGTCTAACTCAATGAAACTAAGCCATGCCCGTGGGGCCACCCAAGACAGGCGGGCATGGTGGAGAGGTCTGACAGAATGTGGTCCACTGGAGAAGGGAATGGCAAACCACTTCAGGATTCTTGCCTTGAGAACCCCATGAACACTATGAAAAGGCAATATGATAGGATACTGAAAGAGAAACTCCCCAGGTCAGTAGGTGCCCAATATGCTACTGGAGATCAGTGGAGAAATAACTCCAGAAAGAATGAAGGGATGGAGCCAAAACAAAAAGAATACCCAGCTGTGGATGTGACTGGTGAGAGAAGCAAGGTCCGATGCTGTAAAGAGCAATATTGCATAGGAACCTGGAATGTCAGGTCCATGAATCAAGGCAAATTGGAAGTGGTTAAACAAGAGATGGCAAGAGTGAATGTCGACATTCTAGGAATCAGCGAACTCAAATGGACTGGAATGGGTGAATTCAACTCAGATGACCATTATATCTACTACTGCAGGCAGGAATCCCTCAGAAGAAATGGAGTAGCCATCATGGTCAACAAAAGAGTCCGAAATGCAGTACTTGGATGCAATCTCAAAAATGACAGAATGATCTCTGTTTGTTTCCAAGGCAAACCATTCAATATCACAGTAATCCAAGTCTATGCCCCAACCAGCAATGCTGAAGAAGCTGAAGTTGAACGGTTCTATGAAGACCTACAAGACCTTTTAGAACTAACATCCAAAAAAGATGTCCTTCTCATTGTAGGGTACTGGAATGCAAAAGTAGAAAGTCAAGAAACACCTGGAGTAACAGGCAAATTTGGCCTTGGAATACGGA
>NW_011495046.1:4704592-4707781 GCF_000754665.1 Bison bison bison
TATGCAGAGTACATCATGAGAAACGCTGGACTGGAAGAAACACAAGCTGGAATCAAGATTGCCGGGAGAAATATCAATAACCTCAGATATGCAGATGATACCACCCTTATGGCAGAAAGGGAAGAGGAACTAAAAAGTCTCTTGATGAAGGTGAAAGTGGAGAGTGAAAAAGTTGGCTTAAAACTCAACGTTCAGAAAATGAAGATCATGGCATCCAGTCCCATCACTTCATGGGAAATAGATGGGGAAACAGATGGAAACAGTGTCAGACTTTATTTTTTGGGGGCTCCAAAATCACTACAGATGGTGACTGCAGCCATGAAATTAAAAGACGCTTACTCCTTGGAAGGAAAGTTATGACCAACCTAGACAGCATATTCAAAAGCAGAGACATTACTTTGCCAACAAAGGTCCATCTAGTCAAGGCTATCGTTTTTCCTGTGGTCATGTATGGATGTGAGAGTTGGATTATGAAGAAGGCTAAGCGCTGAAGAATTGATGCTTTTGAACTGTGGTGTTGGAGAAGACTCTTGAGAGTCCCTTGGACTGCAAGGAGATCCAACCAATCCGTTCTGAAGGAGATCAGCCCTGGGATTTCTTTGGAGGGAATGATGCTGAAGCTGAAAGTCCAGTACTTTGGCCACCTCATGCGAAGTTGACTCTGATGCTGGGAGGGATTGGGGGCAGGAGGAGAAGGGGACGACAGAGGATGAGATGGCTGGATGGCATCACTGACTCGATGGACGTGTGTCTCAGTGAACTCCGGGAGTTGGTGATGGACAGGGAGGCCTGGTTTGTTGCAATTCATGGGGTCTCGAAGAGTCAGACACGACTGAGCGACTGAACCGACTGAACATAATAATAATTAAAATGAAACAAATGCAAAAATTACATTTTAAAAGTAAGCAAAAATATTTGGATTTCTCAGTAAAGAAGAACAAATTCAGGTATATATTTTTGCTAATTCTATAAAACAACAAGTAATGAGATTTGTACCCAGAATGGGGACAGTGGCATGTAGTTGCAAATCTGGAAGTTGGAAAGCAGAGGAGTGGTAAAGGACAAACACACATATATACACAAAAAGAGCTAAATCCTAAACTGGAAGAATGGGAAGCTGATACTCTGTGACTAACGGAAGTTTTAGGAGTAAACACCACCACGGAATTCTTGAAGTTGGGATAGAAGGAAGAAAAAGGAAGATTGACTAAAAATCTGTTTGAAAAAGACGTAGACCTTCAAATCTCCCATACCACTCCATTCAGCCAGGTGAATGACCCTCAAAAGGCTAGTTAGTTTTCCTGTAGAAGGTAAAATGAAGGTCTTTTCAATGTGGGTTATGAGTCAAATGAAGGGAAATGACACCAGATGGCAACTTGGATCTCCAGGGAATAAGGAGCACTAGAAATGGTAAATTTGTGGTAAATATAATAGGTAGGTGTCAGGCTTCCCAGCTGGCTCTGTGGTAAAGAATCTACCTGCTAATGCAGAAGACGCAGGCTGGATCCCTGGAGGAGGAAATGGCAACCCACTCCAGTATTCTTGCCTGAGAAATTCCATGGACAGAGGAGCCTGGGAGGCTACAGTCCATGGGGTCACAAAGAGTCACACACAACTGAGCCATGGAGCACATTGTTTTCATCTCTTTTAAAGATACATTTTCAGGGCAAAAATTATAACACAGTATTGTATGGTTAAAACGTATATGGACATAACAAATATACAGTAATAGCACTAAGAACAGTAAATAGAAATATAATGTTGTAAGATTACAATATTTACCTGATAGAACTAGGATAAAGATGCTTACTGTAGTCCCTAGAGCAAAGGCTGGAAAATTTTTACATAAAAGAGCAGAAAGCATATATCTCAGGCTTTGCAAAACATAGCATCTAGCCCTAATCAACTCTGCTGTTTTTTAGTTGCTCAGTCATGTCTGACTCTTTGCAACCTCTTGGACTATGGCCCACCAGACTCCTCTGTCCATGGGATTTCCCAGGCAAGAATGCTAGAGTGGGTTGCCATTTCCTTCTGCAGGGGATCTTCCCCACCCAGGGATAGAACCTGCATCTCCTGTATTCGCAGGTAGTTTCTTTACCACTAAGCCACCAGGGGAGCCCACAATCAACTCTGCTCTTATAGCACAAAAGAAAAAAAGCCTAAAATAAACTATCTAAGCTCCCAATTTTAGGAAACAGAAAATGAAGAACAATTAAAGGCAAAATAAGTAGAATGAAGAAAACAGTAGAGAACAGAAATCAATGAAATATAAACATATATAGAGTATATCAATGAAATCAAATGCTGGTTCTTTGAACAAATCTATCACATTCATTGGTAAATCTCCAGCTGAACAGATCACAGAGGAAAAAAAGGGAAGACACAAATTACACTGTCATGGAATAAAACATTAAGCGATAAGAAGGGAATATTATGAAAAACTTTATGACAGTAAATCTGACACTTTTGATGAAACTAATTCCTCAAAAGATACAAATAAACAAAATTGACACATGATGCAATAGGAAACTTGAATAACCCAGTATCAACTAAAGAAACTGAATTTGTAATTTAAAAAAAGGGTCAAATATCCTAAGGAATCTACAACAAAACTATTAGAGCTATTTTTAAAAGTTTAGCAAGATTCCAAGTTACAAGTCTGCAAAAACCAATTATATTTCTACAGATCAGCAATGAAAAATTGGAAAATGCAATAAAACTCTAATTCCACTTATAAGAGCACCCAAAACAATGAAATTCTTAGGGACAAGTTATTTAAAATATATGTGAAATCTGCACAACTAAAAACTATATACCATTGTTGAAAGAAATTAAAGATCAAAATACATGAAAAAATATACTACATTTATGGATTAAAAAAATTCAATATTGTTAAGAAGTCAGTTCTTGTCAAATTTATCTATGCTGCTGCTACTGCTGCTGCTAAGTCGCTTCAGTCGTGTCCGACTCTGTGCGACCCCTGAGATGGCAGCTCACCAGGCTCCCCTGTCCCTGGGATTCTCCAGGCAAGAATACTGGAGTGGGTTGCCATTTCCTTCTCCAATGCATGAAAGTGAAAAGTGAAAATGAAGTCACTCAGTCGTGTCCGACTCTGAGCGACCCCATAGACTGCAGCCTACCAGGCTCCTCCGTCCATGGGATTCTCCAGGCAAGAGTACTGGAGTGGGG
>NW_011495046.1:4708692-4718317 GCF_000754665.1 Bison bison bison
AGGGGACAACAGAGGATGAGATGGCTGGATGGCATCACTGACTCGATGGACATGAGTTTGGGTCAACTCCAGGAGTTGGTGATGGCAGGGAGGCCTGGCGTGCTGTGATTCATGGGGTCACAAAGAGTCGGACACGACTGAGCGACTGAACTGAACTGAACTGATAATGCCATAGTAATCAAGACGGTGTAAAACTGACATAAGAATGGGCCAATGTCAATGGAAGAGAATAGGGAACAAATACATTTATATACACATTTAAGCACACTGTCAGTTTATTTTTGACAAAGGTAGGAAGAAAATCAATGAGAAAAGAAACATGAGCTGGTACTGCGGGAAAAAAACTCATCAACCTTTACCTCACAATACAATAAAATTTAATTTGGAATGGATCATACATCTAAATATAAAAGCTAAATGTAACAAACTTTTAGAATAAAACACAGGAGAAAAATCTTTGCAACCTTACAGTATAAAAAGATTTGTTAGCCAAGACACAAATAACATGAACCAGAAGAATGAAAAGCTGGTGAACTGCATTTAATCAAAAGTAAAAACTTCTCCTCTTTGACAGATACCATTAAGAAAACTAAAGAGCAAGCCACAATATGGGAGAAAATATTGGCAACATATTTATAATACAAATTTGTACATGAAACATATTAAGAACTCTTACAATTCAATGAAAAGAATCCATCTTTTTTAGATGCACAAAAAATCTGTCAAGAAACCCAAATGTGAAGAGTCTTTACAAAGATATATGATTGGCAAGTAAGCACATGAAAAGATGCCCAATATAATTCAGTTCAGTTCAGTTCAGTCACTCAGTTGTGTTTGACTCTTTGCGACCCTGTGAATCGCAGCACGCCAGGCCTCCCTGTCCATCACCAACTCCCAGAGTTTACCCAAACTCATGTCCATCGAGTCGGTGATGCCATCCAGCCATCTCATCCTCTGTCACCCCCTTCTCTTCCTGCCTCCAATCCCTCCCAGCATCAGGGTCTTTTCCAATGAGTCAACTCTTCGCATGAGGTGGCCAAAGTCATTAGTCGTTAGGAAAACAAATACACAACCTCTACACAATCACTAGAATGACTCAAATAAAAGGGAAGGACAGCAACAAGTATGGACAAGGATGTGAAGCAAGTGGAATGCTTATACACTGATGGTGGGATATAAACTTAAACTGATAAATCCACTTAGAAAAATCATTCGGCAGTTTCTCATAAGGTTAAGCACAAAGCCACCCTATGACCCAGATATTTCACTTCAAGGTAGAAACATGAAGACATATAGCCACACAAAGAATTGTCCATAAAAGTCATAACAGCATTATTCAAAATAACCAAATACTGGGACAACTGATATATCTGTCAAATGGTGAATAGATAAACAAATGGTATTATATTCATACAGTGGAACCATGCTAAGCAGGGAAAAGAAATTAATTACTGATGTATAAACAACACGGATGGGTCTCAAAATCATTATGCTATACCAAAGAAGCCAGATGGAAAAGAATAATGTATTATTCCATTTATATGAAATTCTAAAAAAACACAAAGCACACTAAATCTGTAAGATCTGAAAGTAGATCAGTAGTTGGCTACAGTTGGGAGTGGAAGCATTGTAACAGGCACAAGAAAACTTTCCATGTGTTGGAAATGTTTTATATCTTGATTTTGGTGATGGTTACTTGGATATATGCATTGATCAAAATGCAATGAACTATTTTTTAGCTAGGTACGGTTTACTGTTCATAGTTATAACTCATAAGTTGAAACATATACATGCAAGGAGATACCATTAACACTCACTGAAACACCAAAATTAAAAAAAACTCAATACTGGGACTTCCATGGTGGTGGTCCAGTGGCTAATACTCTGTGCTGTCAATGCAGAGGGCCTGGGGTTGATCCCGGGGCTCAGGGAAATAGATCCCACATGCCACAACAAAGATCAAAGATTTTAAGTACGACACCTGAGACATGGTGCAATCAAATAAATAAATACTTTTTAAAAAGACGCAATACTAAGAGTCAATGATGATACAACATAATCACAACTCTCATTCACCGTTGTGGGAATGGAAACAAGTAGAACCTCTTTGAAAATTGTTTGGCATAATATGGTAAGCTCAAAGAAATGAATTCCTTATGACTCAGCAACTTTAGTCACAGGCATATATCATAGATGAACTCCTGCATGTGTGTAAGATAAGCTATGAGAATGCTGATGGTTTCACTGTTGAAAGTAGCAAGAAACTAGAAATGCCCTCAATATCCATTAATAGTAGTATGAATAAACTGTAGTATATACATGCAACTGAATACTGTACAGCCATGAAAACACAGTACAGTTTCACAGAGCAGTATCAATGAATCTCTTCAAAAATAACATCAAATGAAAGAAGCCAGACAAAAGATTTATCATGTTATGATTCCATTTTATATAAAGTTCAAGATCACACCCATTTCACTTCTAGCTTGAGGTGTAAAGATAATGGTTACCTGTGAGAAGAAGGAAGGGGTTAAACGCTGATGAATACAAAAACAATAAATTACTAAAAAGAAAATAAAATATTTAACCTCTGTGTTTTCTATGAGGCAATTACTTAAAATGTGAGAAATATGAAAGATAAACTAGAAAAAGACTATCTAAGATATCCAACAAGCTGTCCAATATACCTACTATATCACAAGCTCAGGGAAAGAAATCTCTATGCTAATTGATATTATTTATCTGAACACTCACTCTGACTCATTACACTATACCTGTAGTGAGTGTGATTAAAAGCTCTTCAGAAGACATGTGTGGTGCATCTTAATCTTATTTGCAAAATAACTCAGGTTGCATCATGAATAAACATGTGATCCAACAGAAGTGCCCTGATTATACGTCTGCATTTTAAAAAATCTTTTGAAATACCAATTTAGCATTCATTCCTAGTTACTGATTTACTCACTAGGACTTGAGTGTACATGCCCACTTTCTTCATCAGGAAAGAATTTCACCTTTATAGGTAATGCTTTCAGAAATATGATCCAAAGTCTCCCTAAAATCACTCTCCCATGGTTTCTAATAGAAATTTATAGTGATAATACCAAATGAATATTATATTATTAAAACACATAACACCAGCTTCACAGAAAGTTTAAATCCTAAATGGGAACTGAAATCTAAATGGAAACTATTTTATGATTCTTTTTTAATTGCAATAAATTGGTATATAACATTATATAAGTTTCAGGTGTACAACATTATAATTTGACATCTGTATATACCAGAGTGATCACTACCGAAAGTCTAGTCACCATCCATCACCACAGTTTGGCCCCTTCACTCATTTCACCCACCCTGCAACCCTCTTTGCCTCTAATAACAACCTATCTGTTCTCTGTATCTGTGAATGTGTTTTTGTTTTGCTTTATTTGTTCACTTGTTTTTCTTAAGTTCCACAAGAGTGAAATCATACAGTTTTGTCTTTCTCTTATTTCATCATAATATCCTCAAGGTTTGTTCATGTTGTTGTAAGTGGCAATACTTCCTTCTTTTTATGGCTGAGTAATATTCCATTGTGTATTTATACCACATCTTCTTTATCCATTCATCCTTCAGTGAACATCTTAGTTGTTTCCATATCTTGGTTATTGTAAATAATACTGAATGAACATAGTCAATAGTGAAGCTGGATTTGTCTGACTTCAGGGTGCCACCAGGTCCCTCTTCTTGGACATTTGGATATACACATGACAAAAGAACATCACTGAAAAGCCTAACTGACATGTCCGATTAATAACTCTAATTATTAAGGGAATAACATGATAATTCACTATCACACAGGCTGAACAACTGTCTTAAGATCAAAGAAAAATCAGAAGTAGCTCCTCACAAAAATGACTGGAAATTCCTCTATTTTAAAGATATCTGCTGTGATAAAACATTTTATTCAAAACCTCTTCTGTACAGTCATCTGATAACAAAACTTGAATACAAGCATGGTGAGGAAGTGCTAAAAAAATATAATGTTAATTTTACTTTCAAAGTTGTAGCCTTAGAGAATCACCAAATAAACTGTTGGTTTATCATCTTGTTAAATTATATACATATATATATATATATTTTTTTTTTAAATCAAGAATCCTTTCCCTAAGTTTGAAGATAATGGCCCTCTTGAGTGTGAAGATCAAAACCTAGACTAGGTCTCTCCTGTAAGCATAGATATACAATAACCCACTTCTGATATCTAGCTGACCAAATCACATTATAGGCAGTAAGTAGGGCATGGAGTATGCATGCTCAGTCGTGTCCAACTCTTGGCACTCACCAGGCTCCTCTGTCCATGGAATTTTCCAGGCAAGAAATACTGAAATGGGTTGCCATTTCCTTTTCCAGCAGATCTTCCTGACCCAGGGATCAAACCAGAGTCTCTCGAGTCTCCTGCATCAGCAGGTGGATTCTTTACCACTTGTACCACCAGGCATAGCAATAATCAAAAGCATATACCTTGGAGTTGGATACATGAGTATTAAATTCTAGCTCTGTTATTTATTAGCAGTGTAACCTTGAGTTTCAATTTCATCATCTATAAAATACAGATAATAACCCCACCTACTTCAAGGGGCTATTACAATTAAATGAGACAGCACAGGCAGCACGCTGTCCTACAAATGCTAATGGTGGCAGCTACTGCCCCTTGTGTTCCCAAGAAAGGGGTGGTATCTCGCTGCTCCTAAAACATCAGCACACGTTGCGGTGTGGCTGTTTCACAAATAAACTATCACTTTATATACATATATATTATACATATAAATTATTATGAATGATTTTTCAGGAATAATAATTTAATAGCTGAGAAGTACTAAGTCTAAAACATGGAGCTCATCTCAGCAAAAAGGGTAACTGAGATGACTTCTCTATGTAACAAGAGAAACTCCAATCTGAAAAAGGCAGAGTCTAATTTAGAAGTTCCCTTTTTTCTGAAACTTAGTCCATTTAGCCACACAGTCCTAAAACTGAATGAAAAGAAAATGTTTGACAAGGAAATAGTTGGTATGCAGCAATGTGCTAAGTAGCAACAGCATTCGATGGGGAAATAGAAAAAAGATGTGCTTTATATCTTATATTCCTATTAATTCTTTTATATAACCATTTCTCACTATAAAATTTAAAGATGCAAAATGTGACAATTCATGAGAATAAGACCATACAAATTAGAACAATAAATTTCAAAATTTCAAGGCTGCCTAATGCTCTTAACACCCTCCACTCCCTCTCGACCACCCAAACTGGTGGATTGTCCACAGCAACCTTTTCTTTCTGATTGCCTCCTCTACCAGTACTTAGCTGGGTCAGGCCGAGAAAAAAGCTAAGCTTAGAAGTAACCATATGCATCTTCAAGTATTTAAACATACATCTGAATACTCTGCCAATGGCATTCCTGAATCCAATATGCATTCTATTTTTGTGGTGGTTTTTAGAATTAGTCTTGCTCCTAGTTCTATTTCACCATGCCATCTCATTCCCGGGAATGTGATTTGTTCTTCCTTGCTACAAGCCTCAGTGACCTTAGGAAAGGGTTTTTCCTTTATTTGTTGGCCTCCCTGCCCCTTACCCTCCAACTGGGAGTTATTAAACCATTCAATACCTACTCTGACTCCCTGACAGCTAGACTCCTGACTGCTCACCCTAACCAGAACTTGGGTTCTGTACAAACCTTGACTAACCACATGTCACTCATCCTTTCTCCCTGGGAACACACGTCCCACTTGTAGATCAAGTAACAGAATCCTAAACCTGCTCCCATGTCCAGTCCCATGGCCCCCGATGCAACACCTCTGCCTGGATTGTATCATTCTTGTGTCCCTTGACCTTTTTTGAGTGCATGATTTAACAAGGGCAGTAGTTAGGAAAAGGCAATGCCCATAAAGCCAAGGTAGTTAAGTAAATAAAACACACCTAAATATAAAAGATGGAGAGACAACGTAGATTAAAAACAAAAAAGAGCATGAATCAGGGAGACACATCCAAATTCCAATAAATGTGACACACTGGGCAAGCTTTGGTTTTTCCCTCTTCACATGAGATGAGATGATTAGTGAGGTAATCCCAATCACCCAAACATATCCTCTTTCCAATTCACAGACACTGGGGATCTGTTAAATTTTCAGATTGAAAAGTTGGGAACTGCTGGCTTTCCATTAGAGATTTTCCACTAGAGATTTTAATGCATTTACACCTGGGGTGGTGGCATAACCAGACTTTCATATACTGATGTGCTCACAGAGGCATGCTATTGGGGTTACCTTTTATAAGGAAGATGGGTTTCAGTTGCTGCCAGTCCTCTGAATGGTTTAAAATGCTGCAACCTATGTATGCAAAACATTACTAAGGTTACTTCCCCCCAACCCATCCATAAAGAGTACTGAAAAATCTTTAAGAGGCAGAGACAGTGATTGCTATAATTTTGCATGTTTTTCAGTGCCTCAATCAGCAACCTTGTAAAAATGCGCTGCATGGATAAATGGATCATACAGAGATCGCAGCACATCCTACCTAACTATTCTAACCAAAAAATAAAGCTACAAATTCTGGAAACACTTTAGTAAACCTAGAAAACTTGTGAATTGAAATGAACCTTAAATTGGTGTTATACTAAATGGCGGTAAGAAAGAACAAAAAGTGATTTAGGCATTGTGTTTGTCATACAAATAAAAATTGAGAAGTCATGAAAAATGAACAAAAAGTAGAAAATATGCATGTTAAATTAGAGAGTTGGGTTGATGAATGGAGAGAGCCAGCTTAGGCCTGTACATACAACATGAACTTGAAAGTGTATCTCTCTGTACTTGAAGTCAAAGAGATATCATTAAATTCTGTTCTATGAGCTAAACATAATTAGAAAAAGCACTGCCCTTTAGAAAAAGTAAGCTCATGAGTCAATCATAGAGGGTAAAATTACTGGAGTGTCCAGTTAAGACAGATCCTAGGTTAATGATTGGGAATTTAAGAAGCTTAAAGCTCAACATTCAGAAAACTAAGATCATGGCATCTGGACCCATCATTTCATGGCAAATAGATGGGGAAACAGTGGAAACAGTGTCAGACTTTATTTTTCTAGGCTCCAAAATCACTGCAGATGGTGATTGCAGCCATGAAATTAAAAGACACTTACTTCTTGGAAGGAAAGTTATGACCAACCTAGATAGCATATTCAAAAGCAGAGACATTACTTTGCCAACAAAGGTCCGTCTAGTCAAGGCTATGGTTTTTCCAGTGGTCATGTATGGATGTGAGAGTTGGACTATGAAGAAAGCTGAGCACTGAAGAATTGATGCTTTTGAACTGTGGTGTTGGAGAAGACTCTTGAGAGTCCCTTGGACTGCAAGGAGACCCAACCAGTCCATTCTAAAGGAGATCAGTCCTGGGTGTTCATTGGAAGGACTGATGCTGAAGCTGAAACTCCAATACTTTCGCCACCTCATGCAAAGAGTTGACTCATTGGGAAAGACCCTGATGCTGGGATGGATTGGGGGCAGGAGGAGAAGGGGACAACAGAGGATGAGATGGCTGGATGGCATCACCGACTTGATGCACATGAGTTTGGGTGAACTCTGGGAGTTGGTGATGGACAGGGAGGCCTGGCGTGCTGCGATTCATGGGGTCGCAAAGAGTCAGACACGACTGAGCCACTGAACTGAACTGATAAATACACCCAAATTTTTGAATATGTGCATTTTTAGGACAAGGAAGTCATTACTTTCTTTAGATTCTTAATGAGATAACATTACAAACTGGTTAAGAACCCACAAGTTTAAAATTCAAAGTCTTTTGCATACCCATTTGTCAGAATTTAAGGGAAAAAAAAAACAATTTTGTACTGCTTTTAATTTTGGCTAATTTCCCAGGGCTATGTATAATTTATAGTACTTAGTGCAAAGCCTGGGGCTATTACAAATTATAAAAAATGAAAGGGAAGGGAAAAGGTTTTGATTTGACAAATAAAATCCAAACTATATCAAGTTTCATATAGAGAAGTAGCTGTTTCGTACAACCAAAGTAACATTTAAGGGACACTAAATCCATTCAAAGTCAACAGTAATAAGGACCTACTGTATAGCATAGCACAGGGAACTCTACTCAACACTCTGTAATGACCTATGTGGGAAAAGCATCTAAAAAAGAGTGGATATATGTGTATGTATAACTGACTCACTTGGCTGCACAGCAGCAACTAACACAATATTGTAAATCAACTCTACACCAATAAAAATGAAAAACAAAGCAAAGTCAATAGCAAACAACTGTTTCCCACATGCCGCTCCTCTGGTGGGGCCACTGTGCCCAAATGATAGTACCATATTGCCCCCTACTGGACCAGACTGGGAAAGATAAACCTAAACAGGACTTTTATATTAAAGCAGTTACTTCTCTTTTTTAAGTGTTTACTTTTAAAAGGACTCAATTGGCATGCTCTTTTCCTACGATTCAAGTTTAGTCTAATATTAGCATAAGTCTAGGTTATTCATTCTATTGTAATTTTATTGGCAATAATTAAATGTGATGGAGACGTTTAGAGGAATCAATCACTAACATAAGGTAACGCTTAACCGGCGCGCTAAGCGCAGGCGGCTGGCGAGGAGCCACCCCACGTCCGAGGTCAGGGGCAGAAGCCGGGAGGACCCCATGCTGGAAAGGCAGCGGCCAAGAGGAGCTACCCTGCGTCCGAGGTCAGCGGGGGGGCGGCTGAGAGGAGATACCAGCCTCCGAGGTCAGGGGCTGCGATGAGAGGAGTTACCGCGCGTCGGAGGTCAGGGGCGGCGGCTGGAAGGAGCTACCCCACGCCCCTAAACTGGAGGCCAGGGGCAGCGGCCGGGAGGAGCAACCCCACGCCCGAGGCCAGGAGCGGTGGCCGGGAGGACCAACCACACGTTCAAGGAGCCGTGCCTGCACGGGTGCAGGAGGGCCCAGAGGAGCTATCCCACTTTGAAGGTCAGGAAGGGCGGCAATGAGGAGATACCCCTCGTCCAAGGTAAGGAGCAATGGCTGAGCTTTGCTGGAGCAGCCGTGAAGAGATACCCCACGCCCAAGGTAAGAGAAACCCAAGTAAGACGGTAGGTGTTGCAAGAGGGCATCAGAGGGCAAACACACTGAAACCATTCTTAAAGAAAACTAGTCAATCTAATCACACTAGGACCACAGCCTTGTCTAACTCAATGAAACTAAGCCATGCCCGTGGGGCAACCCAAGATGGGCGGTTCATGGTGGAGAGATCTGACAGAATGTGGTCCACTGGAGAAGGGAATGGCAAACCACTTCAGGATTCTTGCCTTGAGAACCCCATGAACACTATGAAAAGGCAATATGATAGGATACAGAAAGAGGAACTCCCCAGGTCAGTAGGTACCCAATATGCTACTGGAGATCAGTGGAGAAATAACTCCAGAAAGAATGAAGGGATGGAGCCAAAGCAAAAAGAATACCCAGCTGTGGATGTGACTGGTGATAGAAGCAAGGTCCGATGCTGTAAAGAGCAATATTGCATAGGAACCTGGAATGTCAGGTCCATGAATCAAGGCAAATTGGAAGTGGTCAAACAGGAGATGGCAAGGCTGAATGTCAACAT
>NW_011495046.1:4718417-4719364 GCF_000754665.1 Bison bison bison
GATGGAGAAGCTCTATACAGTCAGGAAAAACAAGACCAGGAGCTGACTGTGGCTCAGACCATGAACTCCTTATTGCCAAATTCAGACTGAAATTGAAGAAAGTAGGGAAAACCACTAGACCATTCAGGTATGACCTAAATCAAATCCCTTATGATTATACAGTGGAAGTGAGAAATAGAATTAAGGGACTAGATATGATAGATAAAATGCCTGATGAATTATGGAATGAGGTCTGTGACATTGTACAGGAGACAGGGATGAAGACCATCCCCATGGAAAAGAAATGCAAAAAAGCAAAATGGCTGTCTGAGGAGGCCTCACAAATAGCTGTGAAAAGAAGAGAAGCGAAAAGCAAAGGAGAAAAGGAAAGATATAAACATCTGAATGCAGAGTTCCAAAGAATAGCAAGAAGAGATAAGAAAGCCTTCTTCAGTGATCAATGCAAAGAAATAGAGGAAAACAACAGAATGGGAAAGACTAGAGATCTCTTCAAGAAAATCAGAGATACCAAAGGAACATTTCATGCAAAGATGCACTCAATAAAGGACAGAAATGGTATGGACCTAAGAGAAGCAGAAGATATTAAGAAGAGATGGCAAGAATACACAGAAGAACTGTACAAAAAAGATCTTCACAACCCAGATAATCACGACAGTGTGATCACTGACCTAGAGCCAGACATCCTGGAATGTGAAGTCAAGTGGGCCTTAGAAAGCATCACTATGAACAAAGCTGGTGGAGGTGACAGAATTGTAGTTGAGCTATTCCAAATCCTGAAAGATGATGCTGTGAAAGTGCTGCACTGAATATGCCAGCAACTTTGGAAAACTCAGCAGTGGCCACAGGACTGGAAAAGGTCAGTTTTCATTCTAATCCCAAAGAAAGGCAATGCCAAAGAATGCTCAAACTACCGCACAATTGCACTCATCTCACACGCTAGTAAAGTA
>NW_011495046.1:4720103-4736281 GCF_000754665.1 Bison bison bison
CCAGTCCTTTCTGAAGGAGATCAGCCCTGGGATTTCTTTGGAAGGAATGACGCTAAAGCTGAAACTCCAGTACTTTGGCCACCTCATGCGAAGAGTTGACTCATTGGAAAAGACTCTGATGCTGGGAGGGATTGGGGGCAAGAGGAGAAGGGGATGACAGAGGATGAGATGGCTGGATGGCATCACTGACTTGATGGAGGTGAGTCTCAGTGAACTCTTGCAGTTGGTGATGGACAGGGAGGCCTGGCATGCTGCGATTCATGGGGTCGCAAAGAGTCGGACACGAGTGAGCGACTGATCTGATCTGATCTGATATTTTTCTAAAAACTATATAGGATCTTATAGTTCAAAAAGGCTGAACAAAATCTCTAGTCTAACCAACTATATGGTGCACATCTCTGCCAAATAGTTGCCCAGCATTGGTTTACACATTCTGGTGACAGAAAACTCACTGTACCTGAAAATAGGATAATCCCACTTAGGGCTGAAAATTACTCTCTCTCTCCAGGAGAAAACCCCTCAAATATTCAAGCAGAGCAAATTCATCCCCCTAAATCATCTATTCTCCAAACTAAGTAATGCAAGTTCCTTTGGCAGCAGCTCCTGCAACCAGGGGTCAGGTGTCTCCACCATTCCAAATACACTCATCTAAATGTGTATGTTTCCACTGCTGCTATTATAACAAATTCCTGCAAATTTTGTGATTTAAAACCTACATTTAGTATCTTAGTATTCTTTAGGTCAGAATCCTGACACTGGTCTCACTGTGTCAACAGGGCCACATTCTTTTCTGGAGGCTTTAGGCTAGGAGAACCTGTTTTCTTGCCTTTTCTAGCTTGTAGAAACCACTCATTTTCTTTGGCTCATGACTCCCTCTCACTATCTTTAAAGGGAGCAACAGTGCATCTCTCTGACCATTCTTCCACAATCACCTTTTCCTCTTACCACCATCTCAGCCAGGAAGGGTACTTTTAAGGACTCACATGATTAGGTTGAGCCCAACTAGACAATTCCTGGATGGCTCAGCAGTAAAGAATCTGTTTGCCAATACAGGAGACTGTGGTTCAATCCCTGGGTTGGGAATATCATCCAGAGGAGGAAATGGCAACCCATTCCAGCATTCTTGCCTGGATAATACCATGGGCAGAGGAGCCTGGTGGGCCATAGTCCAAAGGGTGGCAAGGAGTTGGACACAACTGAATGAGCACACTCCATCGTGTCCGACTCTTTGTGATTCAAGAGTCAATCCAAGAATTCTCCAAGCCAGAACACTGGAGTGGGTAGTCTTTCTCTTCTCCAGGGGATCTTCCCAACCCAAGAATCGAACCCAAGTCTCCCTCATTGCAGGCAGATTCTTTACCAGGTGAGCCACAAGGGAAGCCCATAATTAAGGATAATCTCTGTTATCTCTGCATCCTTAATCTTAATGACATCTGCCAAGTCCCTTCTTTTAAGGTATGGATACATATTCACAAGTTTGGGGGATTAGTATATGGACTACTACAAAATGCATTCCCATCTGTATTTGTTCCTCATAAAGTAGAACATTCCATCTGAATGCGGGACTCCAGGAATGACCAGCACTGAGTGAAAAAAGGACTGTCATTTTAACCTTTGCAAATTCACTCAGTTCAGTCACTAAGTCATGTCCAACTCTTTTCAATCCATGGACTGTAGACTTCCAGGCTCCTCTGTTCTCCACTATCTCCCAGAATTTGCTCAAATTCACATACATTGAGTCAATGATGCTATCAAACCATGTCATCCTCTGCCACCCCCTTCTCCTTTTTCCTTCAGTCTTCCCCAGCATCAAGGTCTTTTCCAGTGAGTCAGCTCTTCTCATCAGGTGACCAAAGTATTAGAGCTTCAGCTTTAGCAAGTCTTTCCAATGAATATTCAGGATTGATTTCCTCTAGGATTGACTGGTTTGTTCACCTTGCAGTCCAAGGGACTCTCAAGAGTCTTCTCCAACACTACAATTCAAAAGCATCGGTTCTTCAGCGCTCAGTCTTCTTTAGGGTTCAACTCTCATATCCATTACTCAAAAAACCCCCACAGCTTTGACCATACTGTCCTTCGCTGGCAAAGTAATGACTCTGCTTTTTAATATACTGTCGAGGTGTGTCATAGCTTTCCTTCCAAAGAGCATCTTTTAATTTTATGGCTGCAGTCACCATTTGCAATGATTTTGGAGCCCAAGAAAATAAAGTCTGTCACTGTTTCCACTTTTTCCCCTTCTATTTGCCATGAAGTGATGGGACCAGATGCCATGATCTTAGTTTTTTGAATGCTGAGTTTCAACCCAGCTTTTCACTCTCTTTCACTTTCATCAAGAGGCTCTTTAGTTTCCTCTTCACTTTCTGCCATTAGAGTAGTATCATCTGCATATCTGAGGTTGTTGCTATTTTTCCTGGCAATTTTGATTCCTGCTTATGATTTATCCAGTCCAGCATCTCACATGATGTACTCTGAATATAAGTTAACATGACAATATACAGCCTTGCCATACTCCTTTCCCAATTTGGAAGAAGTCAGTTGTTACATATCCGGTTCTGTTGCTTCTTGACCCACATATAGATTGCTCAGGAGACAGGTAAGGTGGTCTGGTATTCCCTTCTCTTTAAGAATTTCCCACAGTTTGTTGTGATCCACACAGTCAAAGGCTTTAGCATAGTCAATGAAGGAGAAGTAGATGTTTTTCTGCAACTCCCTTTCTCCATGATTCAGTGAATGTTGGCAATTTGATTTTGGTTCCTCCACCTTTTCTAAATCAGCTGTACATCTGGAAGTTCTCAGTTCACGTACTGTTGAAATCTGGTTGAAGGAATTTCAGCATAACATTGATAGCATGTGAAATGAGTACAATTGTGCAGTAGTTTGAACATTCTTTGGCACTGGCCTTCTTTACAATTAGAATGAAAACTGACCTTTTCCAGTCCTGTGGCCACTGCTGGGTTTTCCAAATTTGCTGACATATTGTGTACAGCACTTTAACAGCATCATCTTTTAGGATTTGAATAGCTCAACTAGAATTCTGTAGATTTGTTAGTAGTAATGCTTCTTAAGGCCCACTGGACTTCACACTCCAGGATGTCTGGCTCTAGGTAAGTGACCACACCATCACAATTATCTGGGTCATTAACCCCTTTTTTTGTAGAGGTCTTTTGTGTATTCTTGCCACCTTTTCTTAATCCCTTCTGCTTCTGTTAGGTCCTTGCCATTTTCTGTCCTTTATCATGCCCATCCTTGTATGAAATCTTCCCTTGATAGCTCTAATTTTCTTAAAGAAATCTCTAATCTTTCCCATTCTGTTGTTTTCCTCTATTTCTTTTCATTTTTCATTTAAGAAGTCTTTCTTATTTCTCTTTGCTATACTTCTAATATCTGGACTAAAATCCAAAGAGCTTATCTAATCATATCCATAATTCACATTGGGCTACTAACTAAAACCCCTAAGCCTTGCTATAAACACAGCTCTGAAGCTACTCCTGCCTCATCCTTTACTTGGCAGTTATTTTTCTAAACACAAGTATAAAAACATATATTTAATTCTATTAAATTTTATCTTGTTAGATTTTCCCTATTCTTGAGATCTTTTTGGATCTCAATTCTAACAGTTAACCTGTCTGTTATACTCTCAAGTCTCTGTCATGCACAACTACAGTAAGTGTTCCTATTATCACATGTTCCATCATCACTGATAGAAATCATGAACAGGACAAGGTATTAAAAGAGTCTTACAGCACACCATAAATCTCCCTGAAGTTTAGTGATTCTTGAAGTCTAACATGTAGCTAACTTGTGGAGGGGCTTCTCTGACCCCACTCTAGAGATCATGATTTAGGAGGTCTGAGACAAGGCCTACAATGTTTTGAAATCTTTCCTAAAGTGAGTTTCAAGTGGTTGATCTGCAGGGCACCTTTGGAAAAACATCATCCAGTCCGATACCAGTCGTTAATCAGCTCCTTCTGGGAATGACCAAAATCCACCCAACTGTTTTCACATCCTGGTCACATTTCCTGTCACTTTTTAAGAAGTTACCATGGGAAAGAAACCTGATCAAATGACTAGCTGAGTCCCAGTCATACAGGTGCTACTGCATTTCCCTGTTCTACCAGTCCTGGTTCGGAAGATCCCCTGGAGAAGGAAATGGCAACCCACTCCAATATTCTTGTCTGGGAAATCCCATGGACAGAGAACCCTGGCAGGCTACAGCCCAGGGAGTTGCAAAGAGTTGGACGCGACTGAGCACACACAGACAAATCAGTCAGTCCTACTAGACTGTAAGTGCAAGAAATAATGCAGATGTGATTCGACTTTAATGAATTTCTTCAACTAAGTTTTCCTTATCCTCACTGTCCACAATTTACTCTTTAGTTTCTGATCTAGAATCTTGCCAGGCTTTTAGATTCAAGGTCACCAGTTGGTAGGTAACAAAACCAACTTTCCTCAGCTTTGGAAAGTTACAACTGCCCTCATCTGTCTCTAGACGTTTGGAAAATCTGCTTTTAAAACCTCTCAATGATCATGGAGGCTGCAAGTTTCTTCTCAATCTATTCTGGAATGTAATTCACCCAGATCTGAACACCTGAACCCATTTGGAAATGCTTAACAATCTGGACTGGGGACTGGGGAAACAGACTTTTGGAAGGCAAAAACAAAACTTTGTGCACACCAGGAGCCAGGAGAAACGAGCAGAGTCCCCACAAGAGACTGAGCCAGACTTGCCTGTGAGTGTCCAGGAGTCACTGGCAGAGGTGTGGGTCAACAGTGGCCTGCTGAGGGGTCAGGGGAACTGAAAACAGCAGTGCGTGCACAAGTCCTTTTGAAGGAGGCTGCCATTACAATTCTCACAGCTACCATAGTTTGGCCTGGGCCAAATTAACAGGGAGGGAACATAGCCCTGCCCATCAACAGAAAATTGGATTAAGATTTACTGAGCATGGCCCTGCCCAGTTTCCTGCACAGTCAGTCTCTCCCATCAGGAAGTTTTCATAAATCTCTTATCCTTATCTATCAGAGGGAAGAGAGAAACTAATCAAACTGATCACATGGACCACAGCCTTGTCCAACTCAATGAAACTATGAGACATGCCCTGTAGGGCCAACCAAGACGGATGTCATGGTAGAGAGGTCTAACAAAATGAGGTCCACTGGAGAAGGGAATGGCAAACCATTTCAGTATTCTTGCCTTGAGAACCCCCAAAACAGTATGAAAGGCAAAAAGATAAGATACTGAAAGATGAACTCTAGGTGTCCAATATGCTACTGTAGAAGAGTGGAGAAATAACTCCAGAAAGAATGAAGAGGCAGAGCCAAAGTGAAAACAATGCCCAGTTGTAGATGTGACTGGTGATGGAAATAAAATCCAATACTATAAAAAACAATATTGCATAGGAACCAAGGCAAATTGGAAGTGGTCAAACAGGAGATGAAAAGAGTAAATGTTGACATTTTAGAAATCACTGAACTAAAATGGACTGGAATGGGTGAATTTAATTCAGATGACCATTATATCTACTACTGTGGGCAAGAATCCCTTAGAAGCAATGAAGTAGCCATCATAGTCAACAATAGAGTCTGAAATGCAGTACTTTGGTGCAATCTCAAAAATGACAGAATGATCTCTGTTTGTTTCCAAGGCAAACCATTCAGTATCACAGTAATCCAAGTCTATGCCCCAACCAGTAATGCCAAAGAAGCTCAAGTTGAATAGTGCTATGATGACCTACAAGACCTTCTAGAACTAACACCCATCATGGGGGGCTGGAATGCAAAAGTAGGAAGTCAAGAAACACTTGGAGTAACAGGCAAGTTTGGCCTTGGAGTACAAAATGAAGTAAGGCAGTCTAACAGAGTTTTGCCAAGGGAACACACTAGTCACAGCAAACACCCTCTTCCAACAACACAAGAGACAACTCTATACATGGACATCACCAGATGGTCAATTCCAAAATCAGACTGATTATATTCTTTGCGGCCAAAGATGGAGAAGTCTATACAGTCAGCAAAAACAAGACCAGGAGCCGACTGTGGCTCAGATCATGTACTCCTTATTGCAAAATTCACACTGAAATTGAAGAAAGTAGGGAAAAACCACAAAACCATTCAGGTATGACCTAAATCAAATCCCTTATGATTATACAGTGGAAGTTACAAATAGATTCAAGGGATTAGACCTGATAGAGTGCCTGAAGAACTATGGACGGAGGTTCGTGACATTGTACAGGAGGCAGTGATCAAGACCATCCCCAAGAAAAAGAAATGCAAAAAGGCAAAAATGGTTGTCTGAGGAGGCCTTACAAATAGCTGAGAAAAGAAGAGAAGTGAAAGGCAAAGGAGAAAAGGAAAGGTATACACATCTGAATGCAGAGTTCCAAAGAATAGCAAGGAGAGATAAGAAAGACTTCCTCAGTAATCAGTGCAAAGAAATAGAAGAAAACAACAGAATGGGAAAGACTAGAGATCTCTTCAACAAAATTAGAGACACCAAGGGAACATTTCATGCAAAGATGGGCACAATAAAGGACAGAAATGGTATGAACCCAACAGAAGCAGAAGATATTAAGAAGAGATGGCAAGAATACACAGAAGAACTATATATACAAAAAAGATCTTCATGACCCAAATAAGCACAATAGTGTGATCATTCACCTATAGCCAGACATCCTGGAGTGAGAAGTCAAATGGACCTTAGAAAGCATCACTATGAACAAAGCTAGTGGAGGTGATGGAATTCCAGTTGAGCTATTTCAAATCCTAAAAGATGATGCTGTGAAAGTGCTGCACTGAATATGCCAGCAAATTTGGAAAACTCGGCAGTGGCCACAGGACCGGAAAAGGTCAGTTTTAATCCCTAGAAAAGGCAATGTCAAAGAATGTTCAAACTACTGCACAACTGCACTCATCTCACACACTGGCAAAGTATTGCTCAAAATTCTCCAACTTAGGCTTCAACAGTACATGAACTGAGAACTTCCAGATGTTCAAGCTAGATTTAGAAAAGGCAGAGGAACCACAGATAAAATTGCCAACATCCACTGGATCATTGAAAAAGCAAGAGAGTTCCAGAAAAACATCTATTTCTGCTTTATTGACTATTATGTCAAAGCCTTTGACTGTGTGGATCACACAAACTATGGAAAGTTCCTCAGGAGATGGGAATACCAGACCACCTTATCTGCCTCCTGAGAAATCTATATGCAGGTCAAGAAGCAACAGTTAGAACTGGACTTGGAACAACGGACTGGTTCCAAATTGGGAAAGGAGTACATCAAGGCTGTATATTGTCACCCTGCTTATTTAACTTATATGCAGGTTGAGTCATGTGAAATGCCAGGCTTGATGAAGCACAGGTCAGAACCAAGATTGCTGGGAGAAATATCAATAACCTCAGATATGCAGATGACACCACCTTTAGGGCAGAAAGTGAAGAAGAACTAAAGAGCCTCTTGATGAAAGTGAAAGAGGAGAGTGAAAATCTGGCTTAAAACTCGACATTCAAAAAACTAAGATCATGGCATCCAGTCCCATCACTTCATGGCAAATAGATGGGGAATCAATGGAAACAGTGAGAGACTTTATTTTCTTGGGCTCTAACATCACCTCAGATGGTGACTGCAGCCATGAAATAAAGAGACACTTATCCTTGGAAGAAAAGCTATGACCAACCTAGACAGCATATTAAAAAGCAGAGATTACTTTGCCAACAAAGGTCTGTCCAGTCAAAGCTATGGTTTTTCCAGTAGTCATGTATGGAGTGAGAGTTGGCCCATAAAGAAAGTTGAGCACTGAAGAACTGATGCTTTGAACTGAGGTTTTGAAGAAGACTCTTGAGAGTCCCTTGGACTGCAAGGAGATCAAATCAGTCAATCCTAAAGGAAATCAGTCCAGAATATTCACTGGAAGAACTGATACTGAAGCTGAAACTCCAATACTTTGGCCTCCTGATGCGAAGAACGGACTCACTGGAAAAGACCTTAATGCTGGTAAAGACTGAAGGCAGGAGAATGGATGACAGAGGATGAGATGGTTTGATGGCATCACCAACTTGATGGACATGCTCAAACTCAAGCTCTGGGAGTTGGTGATGGACAGGGAAGCCTGGCGTGCTGCAGTCCATGGGGTTCCAGACACAACTGAGCATTTGAACTGAACTGACCATGTGGAGCTTTCATTCTCTTAGCAGTGACCATTTGACCTTTTTCATTTGCAAGTCATTTTCCTTGGAGAAGGAAATGGCAACCTACTCCAGTATCCTTGCCTGGATAATTCCATGGATGGAGGAGCCTGGCAGGCTACAGTCCATGGGGTTGCAGAGTCAGACATGACTAAGCGACTTCACTTTCACTTTCCTTGACAAACAGGATCTTCAGGGTACTGCTTTCTTTATATCATGCATCAGCAGTATACCTTCAGTATCAAAAAGCAGATCTATCCCCTTTTCATCTCTGTTGATCTAAATATAACTTTAAGTACCCTGAGTCTTCCTTAGCAATTCTTACAAGTCTGTGCTCATTTTTCCACTTGCTATTATTATAGATCTAAGCCTCCTTCTACATTTGCCTTAACTTGACTTCACCTTTTCTATGTTTTTTAAAAATTGATCTCAGGCTGGTAAAATAAAAAAATTTAACTGTTGGAGTTGGATGATACACACATAGGGTTCATTAGGCTAGTCTTATTACTTTTGAAATTTATCAAAGAAAAAGTCAAACATGTATAAATACAAATGTTTATACACACACACACACACACACACACACACAGAGAAAGTGAGAGAAGATAGCCCCCATTTCTTCTTCATCGGGATGTATTTTTCTCCCTAAATGTTATTTTAATGGTTGGGGTAATTTGCTTTTTTTTTTTGGTCATGCCGCATGGCTTGCAGAATCTTAGTTCCCCAACCAGGAAATGAACCCAGGCCATGGTAGTGAAAGCACAAATCCTAATCCCTGGACTGCCAGGGAACTCACACAGATAATCTGGCTTTAACGAAAGTCTGAATTGCACTTTCTCTGAATTTCCCAATCCTTTTATTTTCCACCCCAGATTCCTATGCCATTTTTTCTTTGACTGCCTTTTCCTCTGAACTGTTTGAAGTCTACATATCAATACTTCTCCCATCCTATCAGGAATACAAATTTTAAAAGGTTTTTTCACTTAGGAGTAGATTAGTCCCCCCATTATCCTTTAGGGCACTGTATCAAAACATAATAATAAAAGAAAATGACAAAGTGAACCATGAACATGATTTGCTGAAAATATCTGGGTTGCAAAAACAGTATACTGCAAACTTGTAAATAGTTATTATTCTTAAGAATATAATGGGTAAAAATATATTACCCATTAATACAAAGGAAAAACTTTATACACTAAACTGTGGAAATGTATTAATACATTAAATGTATTAATGTATTAATTCCCCAATAATTGGACTAATTATATATTTCTGCTAATAGTTTAATGATTAAAAATCAATTATAAAAAGAAAGAAGAGTTTATGAAGAATAATTCTATTTTTTATTTAAAGAAGCATCTTCTATTTCTAATATGGAATATAAATACTTCATAAGTATTCAACAAATACTAAGTTAAGAGTGTTAAAAAATCACATATGTGGTAAAAACAGACACTACAAATTTTAATGTAAAAATATAAACATTCAGATGAAGAGGTTGGTAGCAAGATATATAACCACACTTAGAAAATATATTTCTTTTCCTATCTCTGTTACTCAAATACTGAAACTTTTTGTGAGTCAGTTAGCTTTTCAAAGTCTGTTTTTCTCTACCAGAATTGGACCTATCAGTGAGAAATGCATTGATGACTGACTAAAAAATTACTTTAAGTGTTCATGAACCTTGGTATCGCATCATCATCCTCTTTACTCTTCCATTTGCTCTGTTATCTTGTCATCAACAGAGACACTACTGAAAATCACTCTACTCTTTTTCACATCCCACCTCTTCTCTTTCATTTATTCAGCTTCAACAAGTCTTAAGTCAACATTTAGCCTTTTAGGGGCTAATAAACATACTCACCCAAAGAAAGTGATGGTACAGATGAAAGGTGAAGTTTTGGGATTCTTGGGGAAAAGATACCTCATACATACAAATGGATGTGTTTACAACTCGTTGTAAGTTAAGATTACAGAGGTCATTCTCTCTATGCTACATTTAACAGTTTTAGTAAAGACAGCTTTGTTTTCACATCAGTTTCTACACACAGGAATGTTACGATAATGCCCGCTATTTTTTTTTTTTTTCACTTACTAAAGAAAAAAAGTTAAAATAAAGTACTTTCTCTCCATTTTTCCATTGACTAAGAGGTGTCACCTTTTTATATTTTACTTTGGAAAAGAAAGGCTCATCAAAATTAAAATGACCTTAGCCTAGGACCATTATAAAACACATACATTTGCCCCCAAAGATCTCTGAGTAGTAGTAGTAGTAGTAATGAAAGTCTCTCAGTCATGTCAGACTCTTTGCGACCCCATGGACTATACAGTCCATGGAATTCTCTAGGCCAGAATACTGGGTAGCCTTTCCCTTCTTCAGGGGATCTTTCCAACCCAGGGATTAAACCCAGGTCTCCCACATTTCAGGCAGATTCTTCATCAGCTGAGCCACAAGAAAAGCGTAAAAATACTGGAGTGGGTAGCCTATCCCTTATCCAGAGGATCTTCCCAACCCAGGAATTGAACTGGGGTGTCCTGCATTGCAGGCAGATTCTTTACCAACTGAGAGGGAAGCCCCAAAGATCTCTGAAGTCCTGGTTAAATCTCTTTCTCTGACCAGCATGTCTCACACAGAGCTAATGCTCAATGAATGTTGCTACTGAATAAGGACCTTTAAAAAAGATGGCAGTCCTGTGAGGGATAGACGAACTTGAACCAATAATTCCTTTTTTCATTCATTCACTCAACATTATTAAACATTTATAATAATATAATGCTTTCAGACAGTCAATAAATACACAAACTGTGAAAACATAATATGGTAAGGAATATTTATACTTCCCTATTTTTTAGGAATTCTATTGCATACTTCACATATAGTTTTATGAATGTAAATGACCTTACCTCTCTTACAGATAGCTGCGGTGGGAAGGAGACTGACAATACCAAGTTGGTGAATTCAAACCCAGAGGCCTCAACCTTCTGGCACACCTAAAAAAGTATTACATAGAAAGTATTTATTTCATAAAAAAAGTGTTATACAGATTTCTAGGAACTGCTGAAAATTTTACAGGAATCTTCATAACTTGAATTTTTGGTCCAAGAGACAGCACTGCAAAACTTCTAAACTTTTGTCTTTGAGTAGGAAACTCTCACAAACATCCTGAAATCAAATATTTGATATCACGAGGCATCAAGATATCAAAAATATCTTGATATAATATCAAGAGCCAGGACTCACCTGCAGAATAATCTATTGAATGTCAAAATACTGTTCTAGTAAGTCACCTGATAATTCAGAAAAGATTTTAAACAAAATAGGCACTCTTAACACCTAGCAACAAAAAGCAATCTCACCTTCAATCATGTACCTTTCACAAAGCTGTAATACTCATCTTTTCTAGACACTGAGAGGTCTCAAAAAGAACTGTTTCTCTAACTCCTTAGCTATGTTAAACAGCAAAAGGGAAACTGCCATATTTTGTTCAATTGAACAGCACTCATAACAGAAATACATGAATACATACTTCATTGATTTTTTTCAGACATGTTGATAAAAAGGTAATTTGAGAATAGTAGACTTCGTTTTTTAAAAAATTTAAGAAAATATTCCAATGATCCATTTGTGTGAAACAAGTTAAAATGAATGGCATTCTTCCTTTGGATACAGGCCTTAGAACTGAAAATCTTTATATATTACGCATTAATTTTAAAAAAACCAGTGTACCTTTTTAATGAACTCTTTTTCACAGAAATCTTGAAGAATTCCTAGGCATACATTGCATACATTTAAATTCGAGTTCTTGGAAGAACTGCTTCCATCTTCAGTCACTGAGAGCTTTCCCTCTCCATTTTGACTCAGACTATCCATCCCATCAATCTGATCTTCTGGTTCTTGGAGTCGAATTCTCTTGGGAGGAGGGTTTGGAACTTCAGAAACTGATTCATCTTCTTCAGCTTCCAGAAATTTTTGTAGTTCACGGAGCAACTCCTGAAAAGTTAATTAAAAAGAAAAAATAATGACTCTTCGACAATATCCTTAACAGGAATGAAAATTATGACATTTCATAGACTTATACAATGCTGCTTTACATCAATTCTGGAGCAATGAATTTGTTTTATATAACCAGCACTGGCTTTAGGGAGAATTTAGAAGAGATTTACCTAGTTCCTATAATATGTGCATGAATATTTTTTCAAAAGGGTTTCATACATCAGAGGAGCTAAATTCTTAAATCTGAGATGGAAAAGCTCCATTAACAAATTTACTAATTTGATCTGTAGTTCTGCTTTGATGATCATTCACTTGTTAATTTCAGCAACACAAACAAACAAAACAAAAAACTTCAATTCTAATTATTAACAAGTAGAAATGCAAACTGAATTTCCATTCATGTTAGGTTATTTAATAATCTCACAACCACGAAAATCTCATATGTACAATGTTTAATATAAAATCTAAAAAATTTAAAAAAAAATCTAAAAAATTAGATTCAAAGTCTACTAAGTAAAAATAATTTCAAGGCAATCAACTACACAAAGGTAAACAGATGCTGGCAATGCTGAAATTTGGCATCATAATTACATACCACTAATAGGCAATTATTGAAAAAAGCTCTTTGCTACATTCTGATTTCCCTAATTTCTGTCACTCTTAGTACTGGAATGTAAATTGTGGCACTGCTTTCAAACCTTCTCATATTTCAGACATTCCACTCATCTAAATATTCAGAGGACTTTTCTTCTGTTTTGTCTAAATTAGGCAGATATTATTCAGTTGCTGAATAAATATCCCTTTGAAATTCACTCACATTACAATTTACTGACTCCAAAGGAAAAAATCCTTCACTCAAACAAATTTAATTCATTTTATTAAGACATTAGTTTTCCTATTAAATCTTTAACAGAGAAATATGTACTCATACATATATACACATACAGGTATATTATGGCCCACACAAACATGTTTATTATTACCTAAGATCTATAATGTCAATAAACATTGTACAGATATATTAATATGTATGTGCACATATATGATATGATTAGAAAATACCAAAATATAAGTATATTTACCCAATAAAGTCCTCAGATATTTTCATGTTTATTTACATAAAATGATATATTAGTTGGTAACACTAAGTCTCTATACAAAACTTACAACATATGTATAAAACAATGTATTTGAAAATAATTGAAGAGAGTTACATTAAACTCAATCTTACTACTTTGTAGTTATTATGCATATAAATGATACAGATATATTTATTTGTTATCATAGCATATGTACCATTTTCAGTTTTCAAAGTGTTTTCACATACGTTATTAGATATTGTCCCTTAAAATCCTGTGAGGTGGATGTTATCATCAATCCCATTTACAGAGGAGAAAACTGAAGCTGGAAAGTGGTGGAACTGGGGTTCAAATCCATGTCTTCTAGCTCCAAATTCTAGGCTTTGGATTCAGACAGACAGTTCATATCCTAGCTTGCTCACTTAATAGCTGTGTAACTTTGGGCAGGTTGCTTAACCTCTCTGTGTCTCAGTTTCGTCATCTGAAAATAGAGATAATCATAGTATGTACTTACCTGATAGGTTATTATGAGGATTATATGAGCACTTGACATATAAAAATGTATATGAATACCGGACATAATTACTAATTTCCAAGATAATAGAAATGATTAATACATAGAAGGAATGACCGCTGTTGCTAACTCCTGGGAAATTTTTTTTCTGTCTGTGACATGTGCAGTATGTGGGATCTTAGTTCCCCAACCAGGGATTGAACCCATGCCCCCTGAAATGGAAGCACAAATTCTTAACCACTAGACAGCCAGGGAAGTCTCTGGGAAATTTTTTTTTAATTATAGGAAACTGAGCGTGCAGGCACGCATGTGTGTGAATTTGTACTGCTTATATAAGTACATATTTATATACATATATAATTACTATCTGCCTCTTAAATGAATATCACTATTAGAGTAAAATATATTTCACAAAATGTTATATATCTTATATGAAATATTCTATAAAATGTCAAAGCTCTCTGTATATTACCATAAATGTCAAAGACCTCAGTATATTACTTTTTTGTTATGAATAGCAGCAAGTGATGATAGATGATAAGCATTTACTTCTAGAAAGTTACAAGTACCCCTATTTAAATACAAGTGGTAAAACAGAAAAAGAAAAAAAAGCAACCAAACTCATAATGCTTCCACCCCCTTCTGTTATGTTTTACTAAAATCTGGTGAGAAACACTATTTTGTGATATTCTGTCTAGATAGTCTTTAGGAAAGGTCTATGCAACATTAAATGTACCAGGAAATTGCTCCACAAAGATCCTACTATATTAAATGCTACATATAATCACTTAAGAAGGAACTTACATTTATATGGTAATGGAAATTCTAAAATTATCATTATCAGTAATTATTTCATTACAGTTTTTTAATGAAGATACTTGCTCTCAAATACACAGGTACTGACTTTAAAAATAGAGACCCTTTCTTAACTTTAGAAAGAAAGAAAATACCTTGTAGGGAAGTTTGTATGGTGCATGAAAATCCACACCACAGAATCTGAAGATACATCTTGGACAGGTACCAGTACTGAGCAACAACTGGGCCACATGCTTGTTTTCCACAGTCAGAGGAAACATATTCAGTAATTGCAACTAGAAAAGAATAAGTAAAACTAATGAGCATCTTTTGTGCTTTACTTTCACAGACAAATATACGGTCACCTTTAAGGATAAGACTCTTCAAGGATAAAAAGTTCATATTTGGAAATCACTATTTGGTACTCTCCAATAACGTTGCTTTCATTACATCCATATTGAAACATAAACTCGAACCAATTTATTAGATGGATCAGGTAAAAGTTTCTAGTTGTCGAGGATTCAACATTCTAGATTATGATAAGTGCATCAACATAACTAAATCAATCAAAAGAAATAAAAATAAAACAAATAAAATATGGTTGTCTCTGAGGAGGATAATGAAAACAAGAATAAAGACTGTAATTCTGCTTTTTATTTTGTACCATTCAGTACTGTTTGAGAACACAGAGTAGTAAATTCGATCAACTTTACTCTTAGAAATCAAAAATGAGTCTGCTAGCAGTTTCCCTGGTGGTTCAGTGGTAAAGAATCTGCCTGCCAATGCAGGAGAAACAGTTTTGATTCCTGGTTCAGGAAGATCACCACGCTGCAAAGCAACTAAGCCCATGTGCCACAAGAGAGTAGTCCCCATTTGCCACAACCAGAGAAAAGCAGGTGCAGCAATAAAGACCCATACAGCCAAGAATAAATATTTTATATTTTTGCTAGAAAAAATAATCAGATCATTCTATGTTAGGTAATACTTGACTGACCTTAATGATAGATAAGCAGACAAGTATTCAAAATAAAATGATCAGTAGATTCAGTCCAGGTTCAATGCACGATACTGGATGCTTGGGGCTGGTGCACTGGGACGACCCAGAGGGATGGTATGGGGAGGGAGGAGGGAGGAGGGTTCAGGATGGGGAACACATGTATACCTGTGGTGGATTCATTTTGATATTCGGCAAAACTAATACAATTATGTAAAGTTTAAAAATAAAATAAAATTAATTAAAAAAAAAAGTCAATTTTACTTTGATGAAATAATAACTAAAAAACAACCAACTATTAGCAAAGTGAGAACAATCTATTCTTTCCATACACAAGTAAAAATTCCAACAAAAACAAATTAAATGCAAAATATTTCAGAGTAATTGTTGTCTAAAACAACTCAATTTGAAAAAACTCACTTAGAAGTAAATACTCCATAGAGAATAAGCTCTTGTTGCCTGGAAGGAGGGGTAATAAAAATTAAATTATGAAATCATTCTTTTTGGGGGCAGGGTCTTCTGATTAATGAATCAGCTCACATTAATTTAAAATGAGGAACTAGTGATGTTTTATAAAACCATAATTGCAAGGTAATGGTACTGCTGCTGCTGCTAAGTCACTT
>NW_011495046.1:4736381-4747093 GCF_000754665.1 Bison bison bison
TGTCCGACTCTGTGTGACCCCATAGATAGCAGCCCACCAGGCTCCCCCGTCCCTGGGATTCTCCAGGCAAGAACACTGGAGTGGGTTGCCATTTCCTTCTCCAATGCATGAAAATGAAAAGTGAAAGGGAAGTCACTCAGTCGTGTCTGACTCTTCGAGACCCCATGGACTGCAGCCCACCAGGCTCCTCCGTCCATGGGATTCTCCAGGCAAGAGTACTGGAGTGGGGTGCCATTGCCTTCTCCCAGTAATGGTACTGAGGTACTGATAAACAACTGGCACCTTTAATTTGTGCAATGTCATAATTCAAACGAACTTGCTTAATATGAGTGGGAGACTGAAACTCTTACCAACTGCTTACTATGAAGATGTGACTCTTAGAATCAGTTTATGTTTTCTAACCTTTTAAACCCACTACTAAATGCAAGTTTCTAAATGTTTGTGGCCACTTATCAAGAGTAGATCCTTAACAGAAAATAATGAAGACAGGTAGATAGTTCTATGGAATTCTTCACCATAAAAATCAGTTGAGCAGGCAAGACTACAAACAACAGATTGCCTGTGGCTGGGTTCTAATTCAGTTAAATATGTGCAGTTGGGAGGGAGAGGCAGGGAAGGAAATCAGGTCTGTCTGGACACACCAGTGAAAACACCCAGATTGGGAAACACTGATTTAGGGTTGCCCAAGTAAATTGGAGCTTGGAAAGTAAAGAATTGGGCTGGAAGAAGCACAAGCTGGAAATCAAGATTGCCGGGAGAAATATCAATAACCTCAGATATGCAGATGACACCACCCTTATGGCAGAAAGGGAAGAGGAACTAAAAAGCCTCTTGATGAAAGTGAAAGAGGAGAGTTAAAAAGTTGGCTTAAAGCTCAACATTCAGAAAACGAAGATCGTGGCATCTGGTCCTATCAATTCATGGGAAATAGATGGGGAAACAGTGGAAACAGTGGCAGACTTTATTTTGGGGGGCTCCAAATCACTGCAGATGGTGATTGCAGCCATGAAATTAAAAGACACTCCTTGGAAGGAAAGTTATGACCAACCTAGATAGCATATTCAAAAGCAGAGACATTACTTTGCCAACAAAGATCTGTCTAGTCAAGGCTATGGTTTTTCCAGTAGTCATGCATGGATGTGAGAGTTGGACTGTGAAGAAAGCTGAGTGCCAAAAAATTGATGCTTTTGAACTGCGGTGTTGGAGAAGACTCTTGAGAATCCCTTGGACTGCAAGGAGGTCCAACCAGTCCATTCTAAAGGAGATAAGCCCTGGGTGTTCTTTGGAGGGAATGATGCTAAAGCTGAAACTCCAGTACTTTGGTCACCTCATGTGAAGAGTTGACTCATTGCAAAAGACTCTGATGCTGGGAGGGATTCAGGGCAGGAGGAGAAGGGGACGACAGAGGATGAGACGGCTGGATGGCATCACCGACTCGATGGACGTGAGTCTGAGTGAACTCAGGGAGTTGGTGATGGACAGGGAGGCCTGGCGTGCTGCAATTCAAGGGGTTGCAAAGAGTCGGACACGACTGAGTGACTGAACTGAACTGAAGTAAAGAGTATGTGGAGAACACTCTTTACAAAAAGAAGCTCTGTGTGACCATTATTTACAAAAGATCTGAATCTCTTCCCCTAGTCCATTTAATCTAACAGTTTGGTGCTGTTAGAGAAGGGGTTGGCATTCTTTAAGAAGCTGATTGTCAGCATTTAAAGTGTATCCCTGATGCACTGGCCTCACAGAGAAACTGTCTCTATCTTGCCCCTTTATCTTTTCTCCTTTCCATTAGCTAAGGTTAAGGATTTCATTTAATTGAGAATTAAGCTTTAATTAGAAAGAGAAACAAATAAACCCTCCTGACCAAAAAAAAAAAAAAATCCATGAGTGATGTTTAAAAAGGACACTTTGTACCGAAGGTTTCACTGGAGACTTTACTCTTTGTTAAAATGTATGTTTTACCTTTCCTTTGGCTTAAAGACAATGTTTGTTCCTCTAGTGGGTTGACTAGAATGAAAGTATCAGGCAAGTCAATAAATGACACATCATAATAAAATTCTCAAACCTGTTTAGAATTAGGAAAACTCCCGACTTGAGTAATTTGAAGAGGTCTTAAAAAGCAGAACAAAACCCTCTTCTGTAATTATGTTAGTGGATTTAGAAACTTCTCAAGATCATTTTTGGCAACCCACTCCAGTGTTCTTGCCTGGAGAATCCCAGGGACGGGGAAGCCTGGTGGGCTGCCGTCTATGGGGTCGCACAGAGTTGGACACGACTGAAGGGACTTAGCAGTAGCAGCAGCAGCAGCAGCAAGATCATTTTTATCTGGCAACCATCTAGCGACTTCCCAAGCATGTTAACACTGTTGGGAGAAAATAGGCTGTGCCTTAAATTTGGATTCAAGTGTACAGCGCTGAAATGATAGGATTTCATAAAACATGAGAAATCAGTTATTGCATATTAGATTTCTTCTCTTTGAAGGCAAGCCTTGAGAAATACATCCCGTGCTGTACGGTCTTCATTGTTGGTTGCCTTCAAGTTGCTTTTAGTTTACGTGTGTACACAAACAACTGGAACATATTGCAACAGAACCTCTTCCCAGGTGTCAGGATCCCTAGAGTCTCTTCTCCATAAACCAGCGGTAACTCGCCCGGTCCCTGGTTTACTAGAGGAGAGGATGAATTTTCTCTTCACATCTCCGACGATTACAGAAATTATTTATGGCAAAGGAGCAGGCAAAATACCCAGGCTGAGTCTCACATCCTGGGAACTTTTAAAACTCATTTTCATACAGAAGGGGGTCAATTCGTTTTGTGGGGTGGGGTGTGGATTTTTTAAATAAGGAGATGCTCGTAACTTCATCGCGCTACCCATACGCTCTGCAGTGGAATCTAATTTCTAGAAAGTTCATCCCCAGGTCTAACCTCGAGTCTTCGGCCAACCAAGCAAGCCCTTCTCCCCTTCACTCAGATCCAAAAAACTTCCCACGCACCCCTTCTTGCTATCAAAGCTTCTCCAGAAGGAAGGCAACGATCCCCTCCATCCACACCTCTCCGGCACCCAGTCCGCAACCCCTCACCTCAGACCTCCTAGCCTCACCTTCTCCCAGGACGCCGGAGCCTGAAATTTAACCCCTTCCAGCCCTCGGAGAGAACGGGGAAGACTAAAGACAACGCACCTATTGCGTCTAGCAATTCTGTTCCCCGAGGAAACAAGAGCTTTAGAACGAAAGTACCAGGTCTCTCACGCGAGGACTGAGAGAACTCTCTCTCCCCTGCATGTTGGCAAGGAAATCAGTCAAGATGCCTGGCCAGTCGCAACACACCCTGCCTCCTTCGCGGGGGGAGAAGTGCGTGGAGCATTACTCCGGGAGGGTGCGGGACTTGTCCCAACGAAGCCTCCGTGGGACTCCGACGTCTGGGGCACTGTAGCCGCTGCCGGAAATATCGATGAACTCTTATCCTCGGTTTAGAATGGAAATTCTTTCTAAGACGAATAAAAAGAGATCATTTCTTCCCATGGATTAGTGGTATAGACCTAGACTGTAATCCCAAGCAGCAAAGCACCACGAGCCACATCCTGACTTCAGGGGCGGTCCGGGTGGAGGGCTCGGCGCTCTGCAAGTTGTGCCTGGCGTTCAAGCGGCCGGTGTCCCGGGGCCTGGAGAGTCCCAGTTCCGAGCGGGAGCTGAGAGGAGGCGGAGATGGCGTCCCAGCCGCCACCTCCCCCGAAACCCTGGGAGACCCGCCGGATTCCGGGGACTGGGCCGGGACCAGGACCCGGCCCCACTTTCCAGTGAGTGTGCGATTCTTCAGGCCGCGAGTTTTGTGGGCCGCAGCGCGGACTTGGCAGGAGGCGGTTGTGGCCGTTGTTGGTGCTCAGGTGTCCCCTCCCCCTCTCCACCAGCTCCCACCCGCACCCTTTCGGGGGTCGAGGTGCAGCCGGGGCGTCTGCAGGGGTAGTTTCGGTGTCAGACAGCTGTTTCTGATTCGGCAGCTCTCGATAGCGACGTTTTCCAGGGGGTGCCTGTGCGCCTGTGTGGGTGTGGGTGCTCGGAAGCAAGGGGCAGGTACCTTTCTCTTTTCAGTGTCCCTTCTCTTTGAGGGACACTGAACTGCTTGATTCTTTTTCCTCCGCCATCTCCACCTTAAAGAGACTTTCGGTCCTTTGTAGGTGAGAGAGACATTTGCCCAGCCCCTCTCATTAGGGAGCAAAGTCTCTGAAGCCTTTAACCATCTCTCTACAAGTTGGTGAAAGCCCAAAAGGTCACTTTTACGCAACTACAACTCAAGCCTGTGCTCTGCGTTCTTTTCCAGCATAACCCAGCCTTGTTTCGGATAGAGATTGGTGAAAGCAACTTGAAAGCGGGAGTTCAAAACTGAGGCCTAACGGTGGCCTTTGTGTGCTACATAGCGAGTGATTTTTTTTTTCTAAGGCCTATGGTTTTTTTATTTTAATCAGTGTTAAATGAATCTACAACTCAAAAAAGGTTAAAATAGAATTAAAGAGGAGAATTTCACGGCCTGTGTGATATGTGTTGGGTGGATCGGGACTTCTTTTTAATTTTTTAAAATTTTATATTAGAGTATAGTTTTATTTTATTTTGGAACATAACAACAGTGTTGTGTTAGTTTCAGGTGTACAGCAAAGTGATTCAGTCATACATATACATGTGTCCTTTTTCACATTCTTTTCCCATTTAGGTTATTTCAGAATATTAAGCAGTTTTCTCTGTGCTGTACAGTAGATCCTTGTTGATTATCTAAATACAGCAGTGTGTACATAGCAGTCCCAGACTCCCAATCTATTCCTCCCCCACACCCTTCGCCCCTGGTAACCATAAGTTCGTTCTCTAAGTCTGTGGATCTGGACATCTTAATTCAGATGGTGAGACTGGAATGTCAGATCACCTACTATGGTATGTTTCTTTACATAGAAATCGTGAACATACTGGAATGAATTTCTGCTATGTTCTGAAATCTAGTTATCTTTTATTAAGATGTTTGAGCACAATTGCTACTTTATTTAATAATGATAGGCACATAAGTAATAAGGTTTAATTATGCTGTTAAGCTGGGTGACACCTTCTGCTACCTTTTTTATGAGTGGTTGACTCTCTTTAAAAATTTGGACTGCTCTTAGGAAGAGCAAACTTTTATTCTTGCTTCTGGTTAAGTTCTGTTTATGTAAAATTAACCATTTTCCCACTTTTTAAGAAAATGTGAATTGTAATATGTTAAACACCTAGAGACTGGTAGAGACTAAGATGATAAATACTCATGTATTAACTCCCAGCTTTAAGCAGTTAGTAACATTTTGCCAGATTTGCCACAGGTCTTTTACAAAATAAAAATTAGAGCAACGGTTAAACCCTCCCATTCTTCTTTCCTACAGTAACTACTGTCCCTATTTGGTGTTTACTGTGCATAATGTTTTTGTTAGAGGAGGAAATGGCAACCCACTCCAGTATTCTTGCCCAGGAAGTCCCGTGGACAGAGAAGCCTGGTGGGCTACAGTCCATGGGGGTCTCAAGAGTTGGACACAACTTAGGAACTAAACCACACCACCAGTGTTTTTATACTTTAGTATTTGGGTTTGTGTGTACATTACATATGTATGTATGTATTATTTAGTGTATTTTTAAACTTCAAATAAATATTATCAAACTGTATGTTTGCATAGTGTTTTTCCACTAAGTATTATTTGAAATTTATCTTTTTCATTCATATAAGCTGTACAGGCATACCTGGGAGATATTGCAGATTGGGCTCCAGACCACTGCAATAAGTGGAATATTGTAGTAAAGCAAGTCGCATGAGTTTTTTGGTTTCCCAGTGCATATAAAAGTTATGTTTACACTCTATTGAAGTCTGTACAGTAGCATTTTGTCTAAAGAAATAATGTACATACCTTAAAGATACTTTATTACTAAAAAAAAATTGCAAACTATCATCTGAGCCTTCAACCAGTTGTAATCTTTTTGTTGGTAGAGGGTCTTATCCCCATTGCTGAAGGCTGGAGTGGTTGTGGCAGTTTTTAAAAATAAGAATGGTGAAGTTTGACACATTGGTTGACTCTTCCTTTCTCAAATATTTCTCTGTAGCATGCAATCCTATTTGATAGCATCTTACCCACAGTAGAACGTCTTTCAAAATTGGAGTAAATCCTCTCAAACTCTGATGCTGCTTTATCAACTAGATTTACATAATAGACTATATCCTTTGTTGTCATTTCAACAGTCTTCATGTCCTCACCAGGAGTGGATGCCATCTGAAGAAGCCACTTCCTTTGCTTATCCATAAGAAGCAGCTTTTCACACATTGAAGTCTAATCATGAGGTTACAGCAATAAAGTTACATCTTTAGGCTCCACTTTAGTTCTCTTGCTATTTCCAACATATCTGCAGTTACTCTTTTCACTGAAGTTTTGGGGCTGCTCAAAGACATCCGTGAAGATTGGAATCATCTGCTTCCAAACTCCTGTTAAAATTGATATTTTGAACTTGTCCCAGGTATCACAGATGTTTTTAATGGCATCTAAAAAGTGCCGTTAAGAAAACTTTTCAGAAAGGTTTTCAATTTACTTTGCCCAAGTCCATCATGGAAATCACTATCTATGGCAGCTATAGCCTTATGAGATTTATTTCTTAGATAATCAGACTTAAAAGTTGAAATGCCTCTTTGATACATGGGCTGCAGAATGGATATTTGTTAGCAGGCATGAAAACAACATTACTCTTGTACAATTCTGTCAGCTCTTGGGTAACCACTTGCGTTGTCATTGAGCAGTAATACGAAAGGAATCTTTTTTTCTAAGCACGAGGTCTCCACAGTGGTCTTAAAAATTTTTAGTAAACCATATTGTTAACAGTTACGCTGTAGTGCAGACTTTGTTGTTCCACTGATAACAGCATAGGCAGAGTAGATTTAGCATAATTCTTAAAGATCTTAGGATTTTCAGAATGGTAAATGAGCATTGGTTTCACCTTCAAGTCACCAGCTGTATTAGCCCCTAACAGATTGTTCTTTGAGGCTTTGAAGCCTGATACTGACTTCCCTCTGATTATGAAAGTCCTAAATGGCATCTTCTTTCCATAAAAGGCTGTTTTTTGTCTGCATTGAAAATCTATTATTTAGCATTGCCACGTTCATTAATGGATAACTTGCTAGAGTGTTTGCATTAGCACTTGCAGCTTTATCTTCCACTCCCTTGTTATAGAGACAGCTTCTTTCCTTAAACCTTGTGAACCAACCTCTGCTAGCTTCAGAAGTTTCTTTGGCAGCTTCCTCACCTTTCTCATCCTTCACAGCATTGAAGAGTTAGGGCCTTGCTTTGGATTAGGTTTTGGCTTAAGGGAATATTAATGGCTGATTTGAGGTAGCCAGACTACTAAAACTTTTGTCGTATCAGCAGTAAGGTTGTTTCACTTTCTTATTCACATGTTCACTGGAGTAGCACTTTTAATATCCTCCAAGAACTTTTCCTTTGTATTCACAACTTGACTAACTGGTGTAAGAGGCCTAGCCCTTGGCTTGTCTTGGCTTTTGGCATGCCTTCCTCACTAAGCTTATTCATTTCTAACTTTTTTGTTTTCTAGAAAAATATTTATCTATTTATGTTAGCCATATTAGGTCTTAGTTGTGTGGCAGCACACAGGATCTTCACTGTGGCACATGGATGTGTGGGCTTAGTTGCCTCTCAGCATGTGAGATCTTAGTTCCCCAACCAGGGATTGAACCCATGTCCCCGGCCTTGCAAGGCCAATTGTTATCCACTGTACCACCAGGGAAGCCCTCATTGCTAGCTTTTGATTTAAAGTTAGAGATTTGTGACTCTTCCTTTGACTTGAACACTTAGAAGCCGTTGTAGGGTTGTGGATTAGCCTAATTTCAACATTTTTATGTCTCAGAGAGTAAGAGGATCCTGCAAAGAGAGAGACTTTGGAGGAAAGGCTGGTCAGTGGAGCAGTCAGAACACAGACAACATATATTTTGACAGTTTGCTGTCCTATGAGTGCAGTTCTTGGTGTCCTAAAACAAGTAGTGTAGTAACATTTAAAGATCACTGATTTCCATAACAAATATAATAATAACAAAAAAGTTTGAAATATTGTGAGAGTTACCAAAATGTTACTTAGAGACACAAAGTGAGCAAATGCTGTTTAAAAAAAAAAAAAAAAAAAATTGGTGCAGACAGCCTGGGTGGAAGGGGTGTTTAGGGGAAAATGGATACATGTATATGTATGGCTGAGTCCCTTTGCTCTTCACCTGAAACTACCACAACATTGTTAATTGGCTATACCCCAATACAAAATTTTAAAAAGTTTGGGGGGAAAATGGCGCAGATACCTAGTCTTGACGTGGGATTGCAACAAATCTTCAATTTGTACAACACACTGTATGCAAAGCATGATAAAGCAAGGCTTTATAAAATGTATTCTTCTAGTATGTTTTAATTGCCATAGAATATTCTGTTATATAGGGGCTTTCCAGGTGACTCAGTGGTAAAGAATCTGTCTGCTAGTGCAGGAGATGCAAGTTTGATCACTGGGTTGGGAAGATCCCCTGGAGGAAGAAATGGCAATCCACTCCTTGCCTGGAAAATTCCACAGAGGAACCTGGCGGGCTACAGTCCATGGAGTGACAAGAGAGTCAGGCACGACTGAGCATACATATTCTGTTATATAGAAGTAAACTGTGTATATATTAGAGAATTAGTTGTTTAAAGCTACTACTACTTTCAGTAAGCATTCTGTGTCTTTCTCCTTGTTCACATTTCCATGAGGTTTTCTGAGAGGTGAGTTACTTAGTTGGAAGAGTATGCTTATCTTCCACTGTTGACTATTACCATGATGCTCCTCAAAGTGGTTGTATACCAATTTTTACATTTTCACTAGCAAGGTATTGTGTTTCTCTATATTTTTTCCAACACTTGATGTTATTTTATAGTACTATATTTATGAATCTAATGTGTGTGAAATTATATTTAATTTGCACTTCTCTGATGATAAAATTTAGGATCTGTTTTATATTTCTGGCTTTTCTGGTGGATCAGACAGTAAAGAATCTGTCTGCAATGCAGGAGACCCCAGTTTGATCCCTGGGTCAGGAAGATCTCTGGAGGAAGAAATGGCAACCCATTCCAGTACTCTTGCCTGGAGAATTCCATGCACAGAGAAGCCTGGTGGGCTATAGTCCATGGGGTCACAAAGAGTCAGACACGACTGAAGTAACTTAGCACACAGCACATGATATGTTCTGTTGTGCTATTTATCTATACTTATGCTAACACCGGAGAAGGCAGTGGTACCCCACTCCAGTACTCTTGCCTGGAAAATCCCATGGACGGAGGAGCCTGGAAGGCTGCAGTCCATGGGGTTGCTAAGAGTCGAGCACGACAGAGCGACTTCACTTTCACTTTTCACTTTCATGCATTGGAGAAATGGCAACCCACTCCAGTGTTCTTGCCTGGAGAATCCCAGGGACTGGGGAGCCTGGTGGGCTGCCGTCTATGGGGTTGCACAGAGTCAAACACGACTGAAGCGATTTAGCAGCAACAGCAGCATGCTAACACCACACTGTCTTTATAATAAGTTTTTATATTTGGTTTGTCAGGATCCTTCATGCATTGCTGTACTTCATAATTGCTTTTGTTACATTTAGCATTTATAAAAAGACTTACTGGGATTTTTTTATTAGAACTTTATATTTTATTGGAAATTCCATTTATAGGTAAGTAAGTCTTTTCATCCATGATTATTGTGTAAGGTGAAATTGGTGAAAATTTTATCCCTTTTTTACCTTATGTAATGTTTTATTGTAGTTCCCATGAAGTTCTTCCCTATCCTTTATAACATACAGATATTATATCCAGCTTAATGTCAGACTCTTAATTTGCCCTGATGATTTGGTTGAAGTTTTTTAAATCCCATGTTGACAATCCTGTCATTTATAAATAAGCCAGCATAAATAGCCAACATCCTTGTATTGGTCCATAGACCTAATATTCCAGTTTCCTACGCAATGTTGTTCTTTACAGCATTGGACTTTACTTCCATCATCAGTCATATGGGAAATAGATGGGGAAACAGTGGAAACAGTGTCAGACTTTATTTTTCTGGGCTCCAAAATCACTGCAGATGGTGATTGCAGCCATGAAATTAAAAGACACTTACTTCTTGGGAGGAAAGTTATGACCAACCTAGATAGCATATTCAAAAGCCGAGATATTACTTTGCCAACAAAGGTTCGTGTAGTCAAGGCTATGGTTTTTCCTGTGGTCATGTATGGATGTGAGAGTTGGACTGTGAAGAAGGCTGAGCACCGAAGAATTGATGCTTTTGAACTGTGGTGTTGGAGAAGACTCTTGAGAATCCCTTGGACTGCAAGGAGATCCAACCAGTCCATTCTGAAGGAGATCAGCCCTGGGATTTCTTTGGCAGGAATGATGCTAAAGCTGAAACTCCAGTACTTTGGCCACCTCATGCGAAGAGTTGACTCATTGGAAAAGACTCTGATGCTGGGAGGGATTGGGAGCAAGAGTAGAAGGGGACGACAGAGGATGAGATGGCTGGATGGCATCACTGACTCGATGGACATGAGTCTGAGTGAACTCCGGGAGTTGGTGTTGGACAGGGAGGCCTGGTGTGCTGCGATTCATGGGGTTGCAAAGAGTCGGACACCTGAGCGACTGATCTGATTGCTTTTGCTTTGGCT
>NW_011495046.1:4747193-4759050 GCF_000754665.1 Bison bison bison
CTGGAGAGTTCATCTTTCAGTGTTATATCTTTTTGCCTTTTCGTGCTGTTCATGGGGTTCTCAAGGCAAGAATACTAAGGTGGCTTGCCATTCCCTTCTCCAGTGGACCATGTTTTGTCAGAACTCTCTGCCGTGACCTCTCTCGGGTGGCCCTACATGACATGGTTCAGTTTCATTGAGTTAGACAAGGCTGTGCTCCATGTGATCAGTTTAGTTTTCTGTGCTTGTGGTTTTCATTCTGTCTGATAGACAAAGTGCCTGAAGAACTCTGGTTGGAGGGTCATAAAATTGTACAGGAGGCAGTGATCAAAACCATCCCCAAGAAGCAGAAATGCAAAAAGGTAAAATGGTTGTCTGAGGAGGCTTTACAAATAGCTGAGAAGAGAAGAGAAGCAAAAGGTAAAGGAGAAAAAGATATATCCGTCTGAATGCAGAGTTCAAAAGAATAGCAAGGAGAAATAAGAAAGCCTTCCTCAGTGATCAATGCAAAGAAATAGAGGAAAACCATAGAATGGAAAAGATTAGCGATCTCTTCAAGAAAATTAGAGACACCAAGGGAACATTTCATGCAAAGATGGGCACAATAAAGGACAGAAACGGTATGGACCTAACAGAAGCAGAAGATATTAAGGAGAGGTGGCAAGAATACACAGAAGAACTATACAGAAAAGATCTTCATGACCCAGATAACCATGATGGTGTGATCACTCACCTACAGTCAGACATCCTGGAGTGGATCTCAAGTGGGCCTTAGAAAACATCACTACGAACAAAGCTAATTAGGTGATGGAATTCCAGCTTAATCTATTTTAAATCCTAAAAGGTGATGCTGTGAAAGTGGTGCACTGAATATGCCAGCAAATTTGGAAAACTCACCAGTGGCCACAGGACTGGAAAAGGTCAGTTTTCATCCCAGTCCCAAACAAAGGCAGTGCCCCCAAATGTTCAAACTACCGCACAATTGCACTTATCTCACACTCTAGCAAAGTAATGCTGAAAATTCTCCAAGCTGGTCTTCAACAGTGCATGAACCAAGAACTTCCAGATGTTCAAGCTGGATTTAGAAAAGGCAGAAGAACCAGAGATCAAATTGCCAACATCTGTTGAAACATCGAAAAAGCAAGAGAATTCCAGAAGAACATCTATTTCTGCTTTATTGACTATGCTAAAGCCTTTGATTGTGTGGATCACAACAAACTGTGGAAAATTCCTCAAGAGATGGAAATAACAACCACCTTGCCTGCCTCCTGAGAAACCTGTATGAAGGTCAAGAGGCAACAGCTAGAACCGGACATGGAACAATGAACTGGTTCCAAATTGGGGAAGGAGTATGTCAAGGCTGTATATTGTCATGCTGCTTATTTAACTTCTATTTAGAGTACATTATGCAAAATGCTGGGCTAACTGAAGCACAAGCTGGAGTCAGGATTGCCAGGAGAAATATCAATAATCTCACATATGCAGATGACACTACCCTTATGGCAGAAAGTGAAGAAGAACTAAAGAGCCTCTTGATGAAAGTGAAAGAAGAGAATGAAAAAGTTGGATCAACATTCAGAAAACTAAGATCATGGTATCTGGTCCCATCACTTTATGGCAAATAGATGGGGAAACAGTGGAAACAGCAAGAGACTATTTTCTTGGACTCCAAAATCACTGCAGATAGTGACTTCATGAAATTAAAAGACACTTGCTCCTTGGAAGAAAAGCTGTGATCAACCTTGCCAACATATTACAAAGCAGAGACAGTACTTTGCCAACAAAGGTCTGTATAATCAAAGCTCTGGTTTTTCCAGTAGTCATGTATGGATGTGAGAGTTGGACTGCGAAGAAAGCTGAGCGCTGAAGAATTGATGCTTTTGAACTGTGGTGTTGGAGAAGACTCTTGAGAGTCCCTTGGACTGCAAGGAGATCAAACCAGTCCATCCTAAAGGAAATGAGTCCTGAATATTCATTGGAAAGACTGATACTGAAGCTCCCAAAACTTTGGCCACCTGATGGGAAGAACTGACTCATTGGAAAAGACCTTTGATGCTGGGAAAGATTGAAGGCAGGAAGTGAAGGGGACGACAGAGGATGAGATGGTTGGATGGTATCACCGACTCGGTGGACATGAGTTTGAGCAAGCTCTGGGAGTTGATGATGGACAGGGAAGCCTGGCATGCTGCAGTCCATGGGGTTGCAAAGAGTTGGACATGAAAGAGCGACTGAACTGAACTTCTATTGGTCCAGGCTTTCATTAGAATTATTCTCAAGTCTTGCTATCAGTTATGATGTTTGCTTTTTGTTTTTGATAGATAGCCAGCAAACTTCTATTTCATTACCTTGCTTGGATTTTTATTATGACGAGTAAATTTTATAAATTATTTTTATCTGTTGGGATATTTTGTGCTTTTATTTTATTATAACTGTTTGTTTTCTTGCATCACGTAATGGTCCAATATTGAATCATCTTTGCATTTCTGGATGAACTCTGCTTAATTTTAATTAAAAAAATACAATGTTGAAATATAATATTTTAAGATTTTGCATATATGTTCCTAGGTGAATTTGGCCTCTAATTTACTTTCTTTGTATCCTCTGGTTTGGTATCAAAGTTTTAAAGCTACAGAAATTTTTCTTTGGAGTCTTAGTTTTTATTTCTTTACAGACTTTTCCTTAGCATTTTTCAAAATTTTACCTGATACCTTCATTCTCTGCGGCTTTATTAGACTCTTTGTTGTTCAGTCACTAAGTCATGTCTGACTCTTTGTGACCGTATGAAGTACAGCATGCCAGTCTCCCCTGTCCTTCACTATCTCCTGGAGTTTGCTCAGATTCATGTTCATTGAGTTAGTGATGCTATCTAACCATCTCATCCTTTACTGCCCTCTTCTCCTCTTGCCTTCAGTCTTTCTTGACATCAGGGTCTTTTTCAATGAGTTGGCTCTTTGCATCAGGTGGCCAAAGTAGTGGAGCTTCAGCTTCAGCATCAGTCCTTCCAATGAATATTCAGGACTGATTTCCTTTAGGATTGACTGGTTTGATCTCCTTGCAGTCCAGGGTTCTCTCAAAAGTCTTCTCCAGCACTACAATGCAAAAGCATGTATTCTTTGGTCTTCAGCCTTCTTTATGGTCCAGCTCTTACCTACGTACATGACTACTGGGAAAACTATAAGTTTAACTATATGGACCTTTGTCAGCAAAGTGATGTCTCTGCTTTTTTTTTTTTTTTCCCTCCCTCCTCCCGTTCTGCTTTTTAATATGATGTTTAGGTTGGTCATAGCCTTCCTTCCAAGGAACAAATGTCTTTTAATTTCATGGGTGCAGTCACCATCCACAGTGATTTTGGAGCCCAAGAAAAGAAAATCTATCACTGTTTCCACTTTTTCCCCATCTATTTGCCATGAAATGTTGGGACCAGATGCCATGATCTTAATTTTCTGAATGTGGAGCTTTAAGCCAACTTTTTCACTCTCCTCTTTCACTTCTATCAAGAGGCTCTTTAGTTCCTCTTCACTTTCTGCCATTAGCGTGGTATCATCTGCATATCTGAGGTTATTGATATTTCACCCAGCAATCTTGATTGCAGCTTGTGCTTCAGTCAGCTCAGCATTTCGCATGATATACTCTGCATAGAAGTTAAATAAGCAGGGTGAAAATATATAGCCTTGACATATTTCTTTCCCAATTTGGAACCAGTCCATCGTTCCATGTCTGGTTCTAACTTCTTGTCCTACAAACAAATTTCTCAGAAGACAGGTGAGGTGGTCTGATATTTCAGTGTCTTTAAGAGTTTTCCACAGTTTGTTGTGATCCACACAGCCAAAGGCTTTAGCATAGTCATTGAAGCAGAAGTAGATGTTTTTCTGGAATTCCTTTGCTTTCTCCACGATCCAACAAATGTTGGCAATTTGATCTCTGGTTCCTCTGAATTTTCTAAACCCACCTTGAACATCTGAAAGTTCTTGGTTCACATACTACTGGAGCCTGGTTTGAAGGATTTGGAGCGGAATCTTACTAGCATGTGAAATGAGTGCATTTGTACAGTCATTTGAACATTCTTTGGAATTGCCCTTCTTTGGGATTGAATCTGGGTTCAAATGTTCTGATTAATGTATGTATATGTATTCTGTTCAGCAGCTACAGTGTTTGTGCTTGGTACCCACAGTGCCCAATATGAGGATTCATGTCTTTATTTCAGGAAAACTCTCACCAATCCTATTTTTAAATATTGTGTGAGCACTATTCTTTCCCATCTCTTCTAGAATTCCTATTAAACATATCAGGGGTAGTTCTGCTATAAGTAATGGTATCTGATTTTCTGTGCTTTGGACTATAGACACAGCTATTCTTTAGTTGACAGGAGGTCTAGAGATATGCTAACTCAACATTGTCATCAGGGGACCTACATTTTTTTTGGCTTCCTTTTTGTGTCAGCTTTCTGACAGTTTCAGTCATCCCTGTCTTACTCTTGCTGCCTCAAAAGGAATCTCTTTTTTTGTTCTGGCTGCTTTCAAGATTCCCCCCCCCCCTTTTTTTTTCCAGCAGTTATACTTTGTTGAGCTTTAATATATTTTTAATTATATTATTTTTGATGGGATTCATAGATAACTTGAATCTGCCTTGATGTCTTTCATTGATTTTAGGAAAGGCTCAAGCATTACCTCTTTAAATATCACTTCTGCTCATCATCTTTTCCCTTCTCTGGCTCTAATTATATATATACAGTCTATTTTTCACTATACTCTCCATGTCTTACACTCTTTTCTATATGTGTCCTTTTGTTACTCATGCTTCATTCTGGGTATTTTCTTCTGAGCACTCTTCTAGTCCACTGCTATTTTTCTTTCAGTCATCTAATCTGATACTAAATGAGTCAGTCATTGAGTTCATAGTTTTAGGTACTGTATTTTTTTTTTTTTTAGTTTTAGAATTTTCATTTGATCCAGCTTTAGAGTTTCTATTCCCTGCTGAAATTCCTAGTCTTGCCTTTTTTTTTTTTTTCCTTGAGTATTTGTGGCATAGTTGTTTAAAGTCTCTGCCTCATAATTCCATTATCTGAATATATATCATTTTTATTGTCTAACATCACTCTTTTTTTTTTTAACATGTAGTTTTGTCATATTAGAGGCTCAATTATTTTTCAGTGAGAGCTGGACATTATATATAGACAATGTAAGGCGACTTGAGGCCTAGGATGGTCTCTTCCCACAGAGGGTTTTACTTTTGACAGGCCCCTTGGGCCACTAGCAGTCCAGGGTCATTTTAATAATTTCAAATTTGGACTAATTTGAAATTGTGGTTTTTCAGTTTCTACCTGGACTAGTCTATTTCTTGTTAACCTTTTCCCCCTTACTCCTAGCGTATGACCTTTTAAGGTCCCAGTCTGAAGTGTGGGCATTACCTTGTCCCTCCTCTTTGGGCTTCTGAACTCTAGTTTTTGTCTCCTTAGCTCAGAGAAGCTTTAAAAAGCTCTGCTCAGCTTCTCATACTGTCAGCCATCTCTGGAACTGGCCCCCATCCCTTGAGAAACATCTAAAATGAGCTCTCTAGCTTTTTAATTGTTTTCTGTGGAAGGGTTGATCTGGTTACTTAGAATGCCATTACTTGAAGTAGAATTCCCCAAGTTCTATATTTCTCCTCTGTTCCTTATTGTACAACAACTAATTTTCTTTTTGCCTCATAGTTACAAGATTCCTTGTGTCTGTGGGCATTGTGTATAAGAGTTCTAATGAAATTTTTCATACTTACATGTTTTTTTCACTTTTTATTTTACAGATGTTATAACTTTATTTATGTCTTTGACTTTTTTAATCAATTCAATCTCTAATTCTTATTCTCATCTCTGACCATTCTAAACATATTTAAAATCTTTGTCGTTATATAAACTTAGTTTTTCCTTGAATGACCTTTAATTCTTATTGTTGATTTTTGTTACTTTGGTGTCCTAGTGTTTTTATTTCTTCTTGTGTATAGTTTTGAATATTTTTAATGTGACCATTTTGAGTAGGAATTTGTGAGTTCTGTTGTCTCACCTTTCCCTTCTACATTCAGTACTCTGTGCCTGGTAGGTTTCTTTGCCGCTTCTACCTCCCTCTCAGCACCCACTCCCCATGTAAGAATTTGGTATAAAAATGGTAGCTTACATTAAGGATATCACAGATTAAGTCACTGAGTCAGTTGTTAACTTGTTTCATTTCCTGGGTTTGAGGCTTTATCAGAATCTCCCCTTGCAATGCTTTATCAGAGTCTCTCCACCTGCAATGCAGGAAACCCTGGTTCAATTCCCGGGTCGGGAAGATCTGCTGGAGAAGGAATAGGCTACCCACTCCAGTATTCTTGGGCTTCCCTTGTGGCTCAGTTGGTAAAGAATCCACCTGCAATGCGGGAGACCTGGATTTCAGTCCCTGGGTTGGGAAAATCCCCTGGAGAAAAGAAAGGCTACCCACTCCAATATTCTAGCCTAGAGAATGGGTCACAAAGAGTCGGACACGACTGAGCGACTTTCACTTTCTTTCCCCCTTCTTAGTTTCGTAACTTTCTAAAACTTGTAATCTGTTGTTAGCAAATTTTCTAATCATTTTTACCACTGTAAGCACATTTTTATGAACCAAGGTGGCTCTTCCTAGGGCCTAGCTTCAGTGAAGTAGTTTCATTTCAGTGGAACTCTTACACACTGAGCTGCTTCATCCAAACCTGGATGTACTACACTATTTGGTAGTCCACTGACCCTTTTTAGTTTTGTTTCTTTTTTTTATGATGTGATTCAGTCTGAGGTAAACAACTTCCCTGATGAGTTATGCTTGCCAAAACCTTTAGATCAGACCTTTAGATGCATACTTTAGTTTGACTGGAAATACAGAAGATGGGGTACAAGTTAAACCACATTTAGGGGAAATAAAGTTCAGAATGTGGGACATTCATTGAGGAAACTGGCTGGACTCTTCTGAAAGTCCAAGACATTGTTTTCTTTAGATGAGAATAAGGACACAACCAACCAACCAAATGCAATGTGTGAGACGTAATTGAATTTTTGTCTCCCCCGCCCCCCGAAAAATAAACAAGACATTTTGACTTTTACAACTCAATGGTAAAGACTAACGACCTATTTTTTTTTAATGGGCACAGTATGTGAATAGACATTTCTCCAAGGAAGATATAAAACTGGTCAGTAAGCATATGAAAAGAGACTCTATCATTAACCATTGGGGAAATGCAAATCAAATACACAGTGACATACCATTTCACACTCACTAGGATGGCTTTAGTAAAAAATGGCGGGTAATGACAGGTGTTGACAGAATGTAGAGAAATTGAAACCCTCATGCACCGAATGAGTGAGCATGGAAAATGGTACAGTTGCCTTGGAAAACAATTTGGCAGTTCTCAGAAAGGTTAAACACAGTGTTACCATATGACCCAGGAATATCATTCTAGTCATAATAGCCCCGAGGTGGAAACAACCAATCTATGGATAAATGTAATTCAGTAATAAAAAGGAATCATGAAATTAAAAGATACTTACTCGTTGGAAGGAAAGTTATGACCAACCTAGACAGCATCTTAAAAAGCAGAGACATTACTTTGCCAGCAAAGGTCTGTCTAGTCAAGGCTATGGTTTTTCCAGTGGTCATGTATGGATGTGAGAGTTGGACTGCGAAGAAAGCTGAGCGCCAAAGAATTGATGCTTTTAAACTGTGGTATTGGAAAAGACTCTTGAGAGTCCCTTGGACTGCAAGGAGGTCCAACCAACCTATCCTAAAGGAGATCAGCCCTGGGTGTTCACTGGAAGGACTGATGTTGAAGCTGAAACTCCAGTACTTTGGCAACCTGATGCGAAGAGCTGACTGGTTGGAAAAGACCTTGCTGCTGGGAAAGATTGAGGGCAGGAGGAGAAAAGGACGATAGAGGATGAGATGGTTGGATGGCATCACTGACTTAATGCATATGAGTTTGGGTAAACTCTGGGAGTTGGTGATGGACAGGGAGGCTTGGCGTGCTGCAGTCCATAGGATCGGACACTACTGAGCTGAACTGAAGGTGCTAATACGTTCTACAGCATGGATGAACCTTCAAAACATTAAGTGAAAGAAGCCAGTCACAAAATGGTAGATATTGTATGTTTCATTTACAGTAGATCCTCCTTATTTGCAGATTCCCTATTTACAAACTCTCCTACTCACTGAAATTTATTTGTAAGTCTGAAATCAGTTACTTGAGATATTTTCATAATCTTTTCAGACACACAGAGCAGTGAAATATCTGAGTCATCTGTTTGCTGAGGCTAAACAGAACACAACACTCTGGCTTCTTGTTTCAGCTCACATACTGTAAACAGGTGTCTTTCAAAATCCATTAAGTGCCAGCCACATTTTTCACATTTTTGTTGATTTCACAGTCTTAAACTGACCCATAAGCATAGTACCAAAGTGCTATCTAGTATTCTTAGGAAGCTTTTATGGAAAAAATATTAGTATTAGATAAACTTTGTTCAGACTTGAGTTGTTGTACTTTAGGCCAGGAGTTCATTATTAATGAGTCAACAATAAAAGTAGTTATATAAGAGAAATGTACAAGTATAAAGCAAGTATCTGTGTTGATCAGATGAAATGTTTTGACCAGAAGCTTGAAGGAACCTAACTTGTTGTTTCCTTCTTGAGCAGTGTTTGGTACTTGCTAATTCAGTGCTTTCAGCTTTATGGGAACACAAGTATGACAGATAACAAGGATCAACTATATAGGAAATGTCCAAAGAAAGCAAACCTATAGCCACAGACAGTAGATTAGTGATTACCCAGGATTAGAGGAGAGTAAGAAACAGGGAGTGACTGCTAATGAATATGGGATTTCTATTTGGGATGATGAAAATTTTCTGAAATTGCATACAGTGATAGTTGTACACCTCTGTGAATATATGAAAAATCTTGCTTTTTACACTTTAAATGGGTGAATTTTATGGTATAAGAATTATATATCAATAAAGCTATTTAGACAAAGATAGTTGAGAGTAATGGATATATTTTGAATTATCAATTGAGTAACGGAGAATATGGATTTGTTAATTTTCAAAGATGGGAAAACAGTATTACTGTTTTGTATGAAATATCTTTGTTGTTAGGAAATGCCTGCAGAGATATTTGGGAGTAATTTATTTGGTCTGCAAGTTAATTTCAAACAGTTCAAGAATTTTTAAAAGACTGTAGAGCGAGAAAGAGAAATCAAGTGTGGCAAAATGATAGCAGTTATTGAATCTAGATGGAAGGTATGTGGTTATTCATTGCACTTTTCTTTCATGCTCTTTTTTTTTTTTTTTTTTCTCTTTCCTGTTTGAAACTTTTCAAGATAAAAAACTGGGTGGGGGAGACTTTTTGCACTTTCAGCACTATGGAAAAATCTTTTATTCTTCTAACCATAGGCTTCTTTAGTTATGCTTGTTGTAACATAAAGCAAAACCATATATACCCACTGAATGTATCTGTGTATGCCAGAAACAGAGACCATTAAAACCAAAGAAGAGGGAATTCCCTGATGGTCCAGTGGTCAGGACTCTAAATGCTCACTGCTGAGGGCCCAGTTTCAGTCCCTGATTGGGGAACTAAAATCCCACAGTCCAAGTAGGGCAGCCAAAAACAGCAACAAAGAAGAGTAAGAGGAATATACTACATTTCATATGTAGTATATGAAATCTTTTTATTATCAAATGTCTAAATTTAATTCCCTATGTTTTTTTAAGTTAGTCATCACAATTTATGGAACAATACAAGGATATATAAAGAAAATCTATATTAATAGTCTGTGTGATACATGTGTATTAAATACTTATTAATGAAAGACTCCACATAGAGTCTGTGTGTGTGCACATGTACTCAGTTTGGTTTTAACGCAGGCAGATTCTTTACCACTGAGCCACCTGGTAAACCCTATAAGTGTTTGTATCAGTATCTATTTATCTGCTAAGCTCTATAGTAGGTGATGGAGAAGCAAGGAGAACTCCTGTGCCTTTGAGGAGCTCACTGTTTACAGGAAGAGTCAGATGCATAAATAAATGTAAGATACTGTAGAATCCACCTGCCAATGCAGAAGATGCAGGTTTGATCCCTGGGTTGGGAAGATCCCCTGGAAAAGGAAATGGCAATCCACTCTAATATATTCTTGCCTGGGAAGTCCCATGGACAGAGGAGCCTGTCCATGGGGGTTGCAAAAGAGTCATATGCAACTTAGCGACTAAACAGCAACAACTGTATAAAATATGGATAAAGAATTATAGGAAGAACTTTTGACGATGGCAGAATAAGTAATTCAGGGAAAAAAAAGTAATTGAGGACAAGTTGAAAGGTAAGCAGAATATAAAAACATCTGCTAGAAGGCATTTTAGAGCAAAAAAGAAAATAAAGATTTATGGAGCTCAGATTCAGGAAAGCTGAAAATTCATAAAGGTGAACATGGCCTTTGGATGCAGTTTTTCCATATAAGCTTCTGCTGATTTCAGAAATAGTAGCTTAGATAATGAAGCTAGTTGAATAGCACTTTTTTGAAGCATGGTTGGAATTCAGATGCCCTGCAAGAGGAGATATTGATAAATTACCCATGCATTTATGTTAGACCCTGAAAAGATAACATCTAGCTATAAGGATATAAAAGAAGTAGACAGGCCCTTATAGAAACAGAAGCCCAGCTTCAAATCATCAATTCCTGAAATTAAATTAAGGACATTATGAATTGATAGTAGCCTTAGAAGCATGCCTGAACCAAACTAAAGGATAGTTCAGAAAACACTATCCAGGTATATACTACTGTATATTACATAGATAAACAACAACAAGGAACTACTGTATAGCACAGGGAACTACATTCACTATCTTGTAATAACCTATAATAGAAAAAAATCTGGAAAAGAATGTATATGTTCAGTTATGTATATGTATATGCACTTATTTTGTTGTTGTTCAGTCAGTCAGTCGTGTCTGACTCTTGTGACTCCATGAACTGCAGCACACCAGACTTCCCTGTCCTTATTATCTCTCAGAGTTTGCTCAAACTCATGTGCATTGAGTTGGTGATGTCATCCAACCATCTCATCCTCTGTCATCCCCTTCTCCTCTTGCCGTCAATCTTTCCCAGCATCAGGGTCTTTTCCAGTGAGTCAGCTCTTCCCATCAGGTGGCCATAGTATTGGAGCTTCATTTTCAGCATCAGTCCTTCCAATGAATATTCAGGGTTGATTTCCTTTAGGATTTGACTGATTTGATCTCCTTGCTATCCAAGGGACTTTGAAGAGTCTTCTCCAGCACCACAGTTTGAAAGCATTGATTCTTCAGTGCTCAGCCTTCTTTATGGCCCAACTGTCACGTCCATACATGACTACTGGAAAAACCATAGCTTTGACTGTACATGTATATATATAGCTGAATCACTTTGCTGTATACCTGCAACTAACAAAACATTGTAAATCAACTACATTTCAACTTTTAAAAAGAATATCTAGAATGAAACATACGTGGAGAAAGAGAACATCATCCAGAATCTCAAATTATTGCTACAATAATGATTGCTGATGCACAGAAAAATCAAATAGACCCGGAGAACATTATACAACATAAATGTTAGCTAAGTAAACAGCTAGGGGAAAAAAAGATTCATAGGGACTCTAGATATTGGCATTATCAAAGAGACTCTATTTTTTTAAATTATAAATTTATTTTAATTGGAGGCTAATTACTTTACAATATTGTATTGGTTTTCCCATACATTGACATGAATCCGCCATGGGTGTACATGTGTTCCCCATCCAGAACCCCCCTCCCACCTCCCTCCCCATCCCATCCCTCTGGGTCATCCCAGTGCACCAGCCCCAAGCACCCTGTATCATGCATCG
>NW_011495046.1:4759150-4794633 GCF_000754665.1 Bison bison bison
CCTGGACTGGAAATTCATTTCACATATGATATACATGTTTCAGTGCCATTCTCCCAAGTCATCCCACCCTCTCCCTCTCCCACAGAATCCAAAAGACTGTTCTGTACATCTGTGTCTCAAAGAGACTTTAAATTTTGTTTAATATGTTGACGTCAGTAAAAGAAGAATTTTGACAGAGAATTGGAAACTATTAAAAAAGGAAAGGAATTTCTAGAATAAAAATAATAATCAAGACTGAGAACTTGTTGGGTTAGAAACTGATTAGACACCACAGGTGTGTTCTGTAGCTACTGAGAATCTATGGGCTGGATGCTATTTTTCAAACTATGTAGTAGCAGTCCACAACAAGATAGGAAATTTGTACCAGCATGTAGAACACATTGACCCTAAACACATCATTTAGTTCAACGGGCATTTAAAAAAATTTTTATTGGAGTATAATTGATTTACAGTGTCATGTTAGTTTCAAATGTACAAGAAGTGAATCAATTATACATATACAAGTATCCACTGTTTTAGATTCTTTTCCCATATAGGCCATTACAGGGTACTGAGTAGAGTTCCCTGTGCTATACAGTAGGTTCTTATTAGTTACCGATTTTATATATATTAGGTTGGTGCAAAAGTAATTCTGGTTTTTGCATTGTTGAAATTTGCCATTTGATATTGGAACCACCAGGCTTCCCAGGTGGTGCCAGTGGTAAAAAATCCACTTGCCAGTTCGGGAGATGCTAGAGATGCGGGTTTGATCCCTGGGTCAGGAATATCCACCACTTGGAACCACCACTGCACTGTACATTCCTTAAAAATAGAAAAGGAACTACTAGATCTATAACCTATAGCAAACATGATAATTGGCAGTGCCATCTTAAAAATTTTCCCTTTGAGACTGGGAATGAGACTAGGATGCCTTCTATCATTCCATTTATTCAAGATTGTACTGCAAGTCCTAGATGCAATGCCTTAGTAATCAAAGCTATAAGAATTGAAAAAAGGAAGAAATAACCTATTGTTATTCACATACAGTATGACCACAGATATTTAAGATTCTAGAAAATACAAAAGAATCCAAAATAAGGCTGCTAGATATAAGGACTATATATTTTAATCAATTATTTCTATATAACAGCAACAAAGTGAAATTTTAGAAAGACATCATTTACAATAACATCAAAACCCCCCAAATATATAGAAGTAAATCTAAAGAAAGACCTCCACACAGTAAACTATAAAACACTGAGACTTGGTGGTTATTTAAAAAAAATTATTGAGAAAAATCTTTAAAACATAAGTAAATGGAGTATATGTTATAATCTTAAGTTTAAACTCAGTATTTTGGAGATGTTGACTACCTCAAATTAATCTATAATTTAGTGTAATCCCAAATCAGAATCTCAATAGGGCTTTTGCAAGGAGAGCAATATAGTACTTCAAGCTCTGATTCTAAAATATATCTGGATATTCAGTGGGTCAGCTAGCCAAGACACTGCTGAAGATGAAGAATATTGTGGGAAGAGTTGTTTTATTGGCTATTAAGAACTATTATAAAACTACCGTAGTTAAGATAGTGCCATTTTAGGTGTAAGGATGGATAGATATCAAGTTGTAACTAACTCTGAGAAATGGACATATGTCTTTAAAAGAAACCCCAGGTTAAAGATACTACTACTAATGCAAGCACAAGTAAACAAGAAAAAAAGTTTTTAGTCAGCCATTTTATCTTACCCAGTTTCTTCTTAACAGATTCTAAGCATTTGGATATTACAGATTATTCCTTACTCTTGAAACTCTTTAGAGGAACCTATTTACTAGATTTAGTAGGCTCAGATCATGAACTCCTTATTGCCAAATTCAGACTGAAATTGAAGAAAGTGGAGAAAACCACTAGACTATTCAGGTATGACCTAAATCAAATCTCTTATGACTACAGTGGAAGTGAGAAATAGATTTAAGGGACTAGATCTGATAGCATGCCTGATGAACTATGGATGGAGGTTTGTGACATTGTACAGGAGACAGGAATCAAGACCATCCCCAAGAAAAAGAAATGCAAAAAAGCAAAATGGCTGTCTGAGGAGGCCTTACAAATAGCTGTGAAAAGAAGGGAAGCGAAAAGCAGAGGAGAAAAGGAAAGATATACCCATTTGAATGAAGAGTTCCAAAGAATAGCAAGGAGAGATAAGAAAGCCTTCCTCAGCGATCAATTCAAAGAAATAGAGGGAAACAATAGAATGGGAAAGACTAGAGATATCAAGGAAATATTTCATGCAAAGATGGGCTCAATAAAGGACAGAAATGGTAGGGACCTAACAGAAAAGGAAAGTGAAGTCGCTCAGTCATGTCCAACTCCTTTGCGACCCCATGGGCTGTAGCCTACCAGGCTCTTCAGTCCATGGCATTTTCCAGGCAAGAGTACTGGAATGGGTTGCCATTTCTTTCTCCAGGGGATCTTCCCAAAACAGGGATTGAACCCGGGTCTCCCGCATTGCAGGCAGACGCTTTACCGTCTGAGCCACCAGGGAAGCAGAAGATATTAAGAAGAGGTGGCAAGAAGACATAGAAGAACTGTACAAAAAAGATCTTCATGACCTAGATAATCATGATGGTGTGATCACTCAGACATCCTGGAATGTGAAGTCAAGTGGGCCTTAGGAGGCATCACTACAAACAAAGCTAGTAGAGGTGATGGAATTCCAGTTGAGCTATTTCAAATCCTAAAAGATGATACTGTGAAAGTGCTTCACTCAATATGCCAGCAAATTTGGAAAACTCAGCAGTGGCCACAGGACTGGAAAAGGTCAGTTTTCATTCCAATCCCAAAGAAAGGCAATGCCAAAGAATGCTCAAACTATCACACAGTTGCACTCATCTCACATGCTAGTAAAGTAATGCTCAAAATTCTCCAAGCCAGGCTTCAGCAATATGTGAACCGTGAACTTCCAGATGTTCAAGCTGGTTTTAGAAAAGGCAGAGGAACCAGAGATCAAATTGCCAACATCCACTGGATCATGGAAAAAGCAAGAGAGTTCCAGAAAAACATCTATTTCTGCTTTCTTGACTATGCCAAAGCCTTTGACTGTGTGGATCACAATAAACTGTGGAAAATTCTGAAAGAGATGGGAATACCAGACCACCTGACCTGCCTCCTGAGAAATCTATATGCAGGTCAGGAAGCAACAGTTAGAACTGGACATGGAACAACAGACTGGTTCAAAATAGGAAAAGGAGTACGTCAAGGCTGTATACTGTCACCCTACTTATCTAACTTATATGCAGAGTACATCATGAGAAACGCTAGGCTAGAGGAAGCACAAGCTGGAATCAAGATTGCTGGGAGAAATATCAATCTCAGATATGCAGATGACACCACCCTTATGGCAGAAAGTGAAGAAGAACTAAAGAGCCTCTTGATAAAAGTAAAAGAGGAGAGTAAAAAAGCTGGATTAAAGCTCAACATTCAGAAAACTGAGATCATGGCGTTTGGTCCCATCACTTCATGGAAAATAGATGGAGAAACAGTGGAAACAGTGACTGACTATTTTTCTGGGCTCCAAAATCACTGCAGATGGTGATTGCAGCCATGAAATTAAAAGACGCTTACTCCTTGGAAGGGAAGTTATGACCAACCTAGATAGCATATTCAAAAGCAGAGATATTACTTTGCCAACAAAGGTTCGTGTAGTCAAGGCTTTGGTTTTTCCTGTGGTCATGTATGGATGTGAGAGTTGGACTGTGAAGAAGGCTGAGCGCAGAAGAATTGATGCTTTTGTACTCTGGTGTTGGAGAAGCCTCTTGAGAGTCCCTTAGACTGTGAGGAGATCCAACCAGTCTATCCTAAAGGAGATTAGTCCTGGATGTTCACTGGAAGGACTGATGTTGAAGTTGAAACTCCAATACTTTGGCTACCTGATGTGAAGAGCTGACTCATTGGAAAAGACACTGGGAAAGATTGAGGGCAGGAGGAGAAGGGGACGACAGAGGATGAGATGGTTGGATGGCATCACCGACTCAATGGACATGGGTTTCGGTGGACTCTGGGAGTTGGTGATGGACAGGGAGGCCTGGCGTGCTGTGGTTCATGGGATTGCAAAGAGTCGGACATGACTGAGTGACTGAACTGAACTGAACTCAATAGAATCATAATACTGTTTATATAGCAAGTTTAGTAGTTACTTTGAATGAATTTATTGTGTGCTTAAGTTACAATTTTGAATCTTTTTTGGTTTTAGATCTGCTGAATTGGGTCCTACTTTATTGACAAGACCTGGACAGCCAACACTTACCAGAGTGCCACCACCCATTCTTCCAAGGCCATCACAGCAGACAGGAAGCGGCAATTTGAACACTTTCAGACCTGCTTACAGTTCATTTTCTTCTGGATATGGTGCCTATGGAAATTCATTTTATGGAAGCTATAGCCCTTATAGTTATGGATATAACGGGCTGGGCTATAACCGCCTTCGAATAGATGATCTTCCACCTAGTAGATTCGTTCAGCAAGCTGAAGAAAGCAGCAGAGGTGCATTTCAGTCCATTGAAAGTATTGTGCATGCATTTGCCTCTGTCAGCATGATGATGGATGCTACTTTTTCAGCTGTCTATAACAGTTTCAGAGCTGTATTGGATGTAGCAAACCACTTTTCCCGATTAAAAATACACTTCACAAAGGTTTTTTCAGCTTTTGCATTAGTTAGGACTATAAGGTATCTTTATAGACGGTTACAGTGGATGATAGGTTTAAGAAGAGGCTTGGAGAATGAGGACCTATGGGCAGAAAGTGAAGGAACTGTGGCTTGCATTGGTGCTGAGGACAGAGCAGCTAACTCAGCAAAATCTTGGCCAATATTCTTATTCTTTGCTGTTATCCTTGGTGGTCCTTACCTCATCTGGAAACTGCTATCTACTCACAGTGATGAAGTAACAGGTAAGAATAATAGAATGGGTTTAACAACCATGTAACAAGGATTTCCCTGGTGGTCCAGCAGTTAAGACTTCACCTTCCAACGTAGAGGGTGTGGGTTCAATCCCTGGTCAGAAAGCTATGATCCCACATACCTCACAGCCAGAAAACCAAAACATCCAAACAGAAGTAATGCTAAATTCAATAAAGACTTTTAAGAAATGGTATACATGAAAACAAAAAATACTATATATATGTATAAGTCTTAAATTTCAATAATAGATTAGTTAGCTTTTTTATATTCATTTGTATTTAATCTTTTGATTGAGTTATTTTTTTTTTTCAGTTAAGAACTTCAAAACTGGAAGAGGAACATACAGCAAAAACAGACTTGTTGATTTATTCTTTGTTAGTTCAGTTTAACAGCACACATTACTTAACTACTGTTCACAAAGTACTAAACTTGATGCTGTAGAAGATACAGAGATAACATAGGGAATTAAATCCCTTATCCTTTTTAAAACGTACTGAGAGAGAAGTGAGACACATATATAGGTAATTGTAGTGAGGCATAAAGAGTGTAAGGAGTATGACAGTTGGTGAGAAACATAAGATTTATGGAACCTTTTTTATATGCAAGACACTGTGCTAAGTATTTTGAGTACTTTGCTCATTTAATTCTTAAAACAATCCTAAGAGGAATTATTCTCATTTTATAAGTGATAGAACTGAAGTTCAAAGAAGTTACTTGCTCAGGGTCACATCTTTAATAAGCCAGAACCAAAACCAAAATGAGGCATCTTTGACTGTTAAGCCCCTACTCTGTCAACTGATACAGAATATTATCTCAATTTAGAATTGAAGCTGACATTTTTTGACTATTTGTATGTAGAAAGAAGTAGCATCTAAGTTAGATTTTGGAAAGACAGATACTGTTCCATCAGTTATGTAGGAAAAAAACAAGACTGTGAAGCAGATGGAAAAGCTTGAACAAAAGTATATAGGCAGGAACTATAAGAATTGTTCATCAACTGTCCTATAATATTAGATAGAAGGATACTGGGAAGTAAAGCTGAGAAATTATATTGGAACCTAGAAATGGACGATCTTAATTTCCACGGAGAGGAGTCAAAAGATGAAGCCTCCTGTAAGAGAGTAGGAGAGGATACGATCCAAGACAGGTGAAAAGGAGAGGTGATTTTTTAATCTGAGGCCAGAGAGGGAGCATGTGTCCATTAGTAAAGTTTTATTAGAACACAGCCACATTCATTCATGTGCATTTTATTATGGCTGCTTATGTACTGAAAGACCAGAGTTGAGTAGTTTATAACAGAGACCCTATGTTTGTTGGCACTCTTGTTGCCTTGCACTTGTTCTACACACTGCATATCTCAGTATTATAACTTGACGATGTATTGAGTGTGACATGTATTGTTAAACTGCAGTACATATTTTTTATTATGAGTGCAGACATACCTCATGAGAAAAGAACAGTGAAGTGTACTTTGAATGTCACACTTTGAAGGTACAGTATTGTCTGGATTATTCTAGTATTAGGTGGCAAAGCATTGCATTTGTTATGCAGTGACAACATAGCTATGTTAAAGTGATACAATATACATCACCATTCCCAGACTGAGCACTCATCACAGTATTCCCAACTGACAGGAAGTCAACAGTCAGAAAAATCAGAAAATTCAAAATGGGATATCTCATCAGAGCAGAATTCCCTCACCTGTAAACAGGGTGGGGGAGAAGGAACAAACAAAGAAAAAATAAGCCTTCAGTCAAAGTAAGTTTCTGAGAGGCTTCTTTGTCAGATTAGCAAGGAAATCTGTTTACCACTGGTTATTGCAACAACCAAGGAAATATGTTCAGAGAAAGTAAACTTGTTTGAGACTATTAACATTTCAGGGAGAACAGTTTCTGGAAGAGTATTTGAAACAACAGCAATAGTCATTTTAAAACTAGGCAAATGGATTTACTTGGCTTGAATGGATTTACCTGGCTCATGAGGACCCAATAGATACTGATACTATTTGGTAGTTTATTGGAAGAGTCCTGTTGAATTTGAAATGATTGAATGTGTTGCCTCTGTGAACAGACTGCAGGGAACAGCTACAGATGAGTATTTTCAAAGCAGTTGGAAAACACACTAATCCAACCCAACTTGAAGTTACATCTACAGAGATGTATTGTAACTAATGGTAAAAATTTGTGTGTAACAGAAGACTGGGCAGGACAAAATTTACAGAATTTTGAAAATACAGTTTTTAAAGCTGATAGTTATTTATAGTATTCTTCATCAGCAGGTACACTGCATAAAATATTTGAATTTATCATATCTTATTGAACTAGTAATGTCAAAGATGAACTTCAGTCACTCTTGTGGACATAACTGTTATCAGTTCTGTGAATTTTTATTAGGAGAAGACACTGAAGATACTGACTTGCCCTACCATACAGCAGTGAGATGACTGAGCAGTCAGTGGTTAAATTTTATTACTGTTTTGGGAGGATCAAGGCCAAGATTGAAATTTTTCTGAAAAACAAGAATCACCATGAGCCACTATTAGAAAACACTAAGTGGCTTTGGAAATCAGTCTTTGCTGCAGACTTGGTAATCTTCTTAATGAGTTCAACCTAAAACTGTAAGGCAAAATAGCATTGGAGTAAAGTCACTTTGACAACAACTAATATCATTTGAATCACAAGTAATGTCACATTACTTTTATACATCATAGATTGTCAAAAGTTAATGAAACAAGATTTCCATTCCTACATAAATTTGCAGCAGTTATACTTTTCTGTGTCATTCTGCAATTCAGAGGTGTTTTTGGACCTCCATACAAGAGAAGGCAATGGCACCCCACTCCAGTACTCTTGCCTGGAAAATCCCATGGATGGAGGAGTCTGGTAGGCTACAGTCCATGGGGTCGCTAAGAGTCGGACACGACTGAGCGACTTCACTTTCACTTTTCACTTTCATGTATTGGAGAAGGAAATGGCAACCCACTCTAGTGTTCTTGCCTGGATAATCCCAGGGACGGGGAAGCCTGGTGGGCTGCCGTCTCTGGGGTTGCACAGAGTCGGACACAACTGAAGCGACTTAGCAGCAGCAGCATGCAAGTGTGTAGGAAATGTGCATATTTCAGAACCCATTTAACTGCCATTGAAGACCTTCCATTTAATCTTCATTTGAAAGTGATTAGTTTTTAATGAAATGACATGTTAAAAGGTTAATATCAGAATTTAACTATTCTATGCGTTTCACCTTCTTAGGAGAATATGCTTGTTAAAATCCCATATTCAGTGGATTGGTATTAGAATTTGGCAATACATATCTTTGTGAAAAAACATTTTCAAAATGAGATACCTTAAATCTCATTAAAAATTAGTGTCAACAGATGTATATTCGCAATTGATAATAGATGATAGAAAATATTATCTTTGAACCCCAAATTAAATGAAATATTATCCTACCCCAAAAAGATTCCACTCTTTACAATAGACCTATATTACAAAAAAAGAACTCAATTATTATATTTTGAATTTTTCATAAAATTTATGGAAAAATTTTTTCTGTCATTATATAAGAAACTACACAACATGTTCAATTTTGCCTCATGGCCTACAAAGCTTAAAATATTCCCTATCAAAATTATTTTACTCTATAAAAAAAATTGCCTACCCCTGGCTTAAAATAAGGAAACTAGAATTTGGAACTTAAAAGGAAAAAGTTTATAAAAGATATTGAACATATTGTTGATCTTACATAGTGTTAATTGTGGAAATTACTTTGTGGGACAGCTTTTCTCTTGGCAAATAAATTTATATAGTTTGCAAACCACAGCCACTGGAATATCTTTTTTTTTAACTTCCATTCATGGGGTCACAAAGAGTCGGACACGACTGAGCGACTGAACTGAACCTAATCTTAATTCTTAATTTGGTTTATAGACAATACCAACTGGGCAAGTGGTGAGGATGACCATGTAGTTGCTAGAGCAGAATATGATTTTGTTGCTGTATCTGAAGAAGAAATTTCTTTCCGTGCTGGTGATATGCTGAACTTAGCTCTCAAAGGTAAGAAAACATGAATAAATGGGAATTATCTGTGCACTTTTAGAATTTGTAAACGTATTGAAAACTGCATTAAAGCATCATGGGGGACAAAAAGGATCTTGGTCACTGTTAGTTAACTCAGAGGTAGTTACTAGAATTTATTTTTGTCAGTGTAAACCTTTGAAATCTGGGGGAATGGGAGAGAAATGTCCCAGCAAAGTTGTTCCTGTATTTCACTGAGATAAGGAAAGATTTTGTTTATATGATCTCTTCTAAACTTAAAACATTTGAATTCCAAGTTAATTACCAACCCAAAAACATGAGGTAAGCACTAAATGTAATGAACCTAATAAACCAAAGTAATTGCCTGGCATCATCTAAAACATCCCTGTTGGTCTTTTGTTGCTGATACTAGTGTTGTTTTTTTACTTGAATCATGTTTGCCTTAGAGACTTCAACATGAATATTTAGGAATTACTGTCATAAAGTATTAAAGAACCTCAGCAAGAAATTTATAGACATTCAGGTTAATTTTCAGACCAGGTTGCTAATAATTTTTAATGGCTCTAAACAAAATGGCCTTTTCCTTCACTTTTCCCCAGTAACGATGATCAAAAGTTTTGCAGATTTACCACAAAAAAAAAATGATTTTTTGTATGTGTGCATTTGTAGGGATTCAGTTTTGCTATGAAAAGTTACATTTTGTTGGTAAAGATACTAGTAACAATAATAAGAATGGTCATTTATAGACTGCTTAGTATTTACTAGGGAGAATTCCCTGGCAGTCCAGTGGTTAGAACTCAGTGCTCTAAACTGCCTAGAGCCCGCTAACTGCAGAGTGGTCAAAAAAAGAAAAAAATAAATGTACTAGACACTGTACATATTTCATTTAAACCTTATAATAATGCTGGGAAGTAAGTACTGTAATTATTCCTGGCTTACACATGAGAAAACTGAAACTCAGAATGAGTGAGTTGTCCAGTGTTACCTAAAATGTAATGGAGATAGACTGTGAACCAAGATTTATCTGACTTCAGAACCTGTATTTTAATCACTTTGGCTGTTTTCCATGTGATCTGTTAATGGAAACTGCCATTTTATTGGTGTCAGTCACTCTTTACATAAGGAAGAAATATCTTCGGTGTTCAAATCATTAGTTTAATTTGGTAACTAGTTGAAAATCTTGGATCAAATTTGCTAAATCTCTGCCTCATCTCTTCACACACAAAACCCAGGCTTCCAAGAAAAAATTTTAAATAATAAAATGTAAATTTAAGAAAAATTTTGGCTATTAAGTATTATATTCATGTTTTTCTTCTAGTCAAAATAGTGATTTACTTAGATTTCAAAAGAATTCTTTCTTTTTAAGATTTATTGTTAGAGGAAAATACAGATAATTAGTTTTAATAAATTAAATTAAAAGTAAAGATCAAATGTGGATTCTTCCAATTATAATATTCCAGAAAATTTTTATATCTCAGATTATTCTTCAACTAATAGTGCCTTTTAACACTTTGGCTTTGCTTCTTTACTTTATTCATTGCTAACATAGATATGTTAGGGCATTTAGAACAAAGTCAGTCACAGACATGGTTAATTTAACTTTTTTTCCTTTTTATTATACAGAAACATGAAAATGCCATATTATGCCAGATTTACAGTTTTGAACTAAAACTTAAACAGCTTTTTAAAGACGTAAATAAAAATAGCACAACATTGTAAAGCAACTATACTGCAATAAATTTTCTTTTTAAATAGGTGAGAGTATTTATATAATCTTTTCTACTTTAAGCTTAGAGTATTAACTTTTTGTTATGTGGCTGTAAGTAACTGAGGTCTTCAATTTTTGTCCACCTTGGATTAAAATTAACATTCATTGTCCTTCAGGATTGTGAATTGCAATCACATAGAATGGATTTTTTTTAATTTCAGCGAAAAATATATAAAGAAAGCTGGCTTATATAAATGAATGTATCTATTTTCTATACTCACTCTAACTTATCAAGAAGTAGTGAGATACTCATTCCTTAAATTTCAATTTAAAATATGAAAGACATTGATGTTAATTTTCAGCTGTTGAGAGAACTGAATTTTTTTTCTTTATGAATGCACCAGCTGACATAAACTTTATGTTCTTCAAGGCTGAAAAAATTTTTCATAAATACAAAATTTAAAATGTTATAAGAAGGGATCCTAGAATTGAGCCTAGTCATCTTGATTTTAAATATTCATATGCACTATTTATTTATGAGTATACTATATTATGTAAGTATAACACAGATTTTAACATTTTACTATCAATATTCTGTTGAACCCTCAAAGTATGTTATAATTACAAGGCTGTCTTTTCTTCCATCAGAGCAACAACCCAGAGTACGTGGTTGGCTTCTGGCCAGTCTTGATGGTCAAACAACAGGACTTATACCTGCTAATTATGTCAAAATTCTTGGTAAAAGAAGAGGTAGAAAAACAGTGGAATCCAGTAAAATTTCCAAGCAGCAACAGTCTTTTACCAACACAACACTAAGTAAAGGAGCCACAGCTGCTGATTCTTTGGATGACCAGGAAGCTGCCTTTGAATCTGTTTTTGTTGAAACGAATAAGGTTCCGGTTGCATCTGATTCCACTGGGAAAAATGGAGATAAACAAGATCTTTGATAACTTTCATTGTTTGCCTGAAGTTGAACTATAGAGTACTTTTTAAAAATTTCTTCTTACAAAGAAATTAATCTGCAATCCAATGAAAACATTTGTTAATGACTATTTAAGATGTTTTGCTGCTAGAAATTATTAAAGTTGTACACTAGTATGTTGGTCTAGTGACCTGGTTATGTTTTACGAGTTATTGGACCATGAGGATATTTGTTTAGCCTAGATTATAAGATTATGGAGACTATCATTTTCATCTTATTTGAAACCCTGTGTTTCTCTTGAAAGAGATTGATGAACTGTAGAATACACAGTTTGCTACAGTAGGGATCACTAATACATTTTAAAATTCTAGTTTAATTGACTTGGAATCCTCAGGAATTGAGTGACAGCATGAGAACAGGCTAATTTTTCTATAACTTTAAATAAACTGAATAATAAAAATTTTCTGATGTGTATTACATCCAGTATTGGGTTTGCTTTAGGCAGTAGTAAAATGTTTTCACCCAACAACAATTAATGCTATTATGTTTTATTGTATTTTTGAAAATTTTATCTTAGAAAGGTTGCTAAAAGCATTGTGAAGGAAATGGTTCCAGGGTGATAGTTAGCCCGAATAGTTTTCCTTGCTAGTAAAAAGGCTATAATTTATCTTTCTTACAGATTGCTTCCTTTTCTTTAGAGGGTCATATGACTTTTTATATGTGTGACTAGTTTTCATCCTGGGTGAATTAGAATTCTTAATCTGAAAAATTTACTTTGTTTTTCTCCAGCCTAGACTCAAGTTCTTTAAGTTTGCAACTCAGTTCTAGCAGTAATGGTTTTAAATCTTTTCACAGAGTCTCTGCTTCTGCCTATTAAAATTATTTTTTAAATTCCATATTCAGGCTGTTCTTTAAACATTGAGAGTGTGTTACATTGGGTACATATTTCTTTTAGGTTCAGTTTTTACTACTGAGACTATAAATAAAATGGCTGAATTGCCATTTAGAATATGATAATATTATTTGACTTGTTTAGGAATGATTTTAGGTACAGTTAAATTTCAGTACACTGAATATTTCCCCACAAAATTGGAAAATTCATATACTTGCTATTATATTACAAAAATAATATCAGTTATACAGAGTATGAAAATACATTACAGATATTGTTGAAAACTTGAAATTATTTGACAAAGACTTTGATCTTTTTCTTACAGAGTTTATGTTCAACAACTAAGTAATTCTGGAATAATTCAAACTAAAACATTAGGAACCAAGTATATGTATAATCAACATAGAATTTTACTAAATACTTCTTGGGAACCTCTCTTTTGTGACAATATAGTAAGTAATGTATCATTTAAAATACAATGTTGACCCCATGCAGAAAAAAGTAATAAAATAGTAAAATTGTTATCTAGACGTATTTTTCTAACACCTAGTTCTTCAAACCTTCAAGTTGAGGAGATTAAGTTCCGTATATACTATTTTCCATTTGTATTCTACAGTTAGAGGTTCTGCTTTGCTTTGTTAGAAAGTCATTTATGGAAATTTTGTTCTTGAAACAAATTTTGTATAAGACAAATTATTAAATTTGATGTTGAGACATCTAAATTGAATGCAAGTAGAGGTGAAATTTTGAGTTGGTGCTATTTAGATTAGAAAAGGAGTCTTTATGATTGCCATTAAAGATGTATAGGGACAAGAGTATAGCACAAAATAAATGAAAAAAACAATTTGACTTTTCTTATGGTTTTTTTGTTTGTTTGTTTAAGAATGCTAAATTGCAACATACATTTTATGTACATTGTTTATGTCTAAAAATTCCTTTTATAATAAGAATCTAGAAAAGGAATTTAGGAATAAGCAGAGAAATTTTGTAACCTTTCTTATCATGACAGTTTTAGGTTTCAATATGGTTATTTTTAGAAACTTATTTAAGGACTGCTGCTTTGTAGAAATTACAAACAAACAAAAACATTTTCAATTAAATACAATAATCACAAGTTACAACAATAAAACAGGTTTCATTTAAATTTTTTTCTGATTGTAGTTTATCAGTATAGAAAGGAAAAAGGTAAGCTTTATAAATTTTCATGTTTTAACATTTTATTTAGGTATTTGATTTAGTCTATCAGTGTGTCATATATTTACTTGAATACTGATGTCCTTTATCTTGTGCTAAGAACAAATGTTAAATGCAGTTAACATTTTATTTTTAATAGATTGTGAAGTTATTCGACAAATAAAAATATATTAAACTTGATTGACATTTTCTGAAGACAAACTGTTAACTCTTTACAGGATTGCAATTAATGTAAAAGTCTGATTTTCATCATATCATTGTGTATATTAGCTACTGCAGATCCATGTGTCTTTTCTATTTACTTGTGATTAAAGAAAATATTGAATTTACACTTATATAAAACTTACCTTTAAGATGAGTTAACTCATTATTGACTGGGGAATTTTTGAAGAAACTAACGCCTATGGCCAACAGTTTTTATTTCTGCCACCCAAAAGTTAATTCTGTTATTTCACTAGCACTCTTTGGGTTATTACACTCAGTAGTTATACCTGACACACCTGTAAAGTCTCCAGCCCAGTGAGTTTCATTTTCACTTTCTGTATCAGAATCCATCACTCAGGTTTTTCGTCTTTTTTTTTTTTTTCTTTTTTCTGTCAGAATCAGAACTGTATTCTGAAGAACTATCATCTTCTGAGACACTAGTATATATGTCCCTTACACAATCAGAGAAAGTATCTACATAAAATTCACTGAAAAATGCTTCTTCCACAAAATTTCATGATGCATCATTTTTGAAAATTTTATGAAATAAACTTGCATTTAAAATATACACAAGGTTGGAACAAAAACCCAACAGAGCAAAATGGGAATGATAATGACAATCATAAGTTGTATAATAAGCCATTGATCAATTTTAAGCTCTAACAACTTTGCACAGTGCTGCTGATTATATCACTTTGATACGTCTCCAGTCAATAATGTATTAGAATAAGACCTCATAAAATAAATAAATTTCTATTAAAAAAAAAAAAAAGACCTCAGATCTAGGTTTTGGGAGACCTAGATTCTAGTCTGGACAATACTTACTATGAGATTTACTTACTGTAAGATTATTTTTCAGTTTCCTCATTGATGACATTGGTGATAGCTGCTATATCTCCTCACATAAGAGTGCTTTTTTAAAAAAATATAAATCAAAAGAGATTATGGCAGCTATATATTTTGTGATTTTTTTCCATGTTTATTTAAACTTTTCACATCCTGTTCAAATGGCACAAGGTATTATATCAATCTCAAATTTCACATTCACACATAATTAAAAGTTGAAATTAGTTCACTAGTACTTATAACTTTGCCTGAAATGTAATTTTAAATTATTTTGCTGAATACCTGAACAGCCTAGAAAAATGCAGTGGAATATTTATTCAACACAAATTTTGTTTTTTAAGCATTGCCTTGAAGTTGTTTTTATGTAGGTTATCTCATTTGGGAGAAGGAACTGTTTCTTTTAAATTAAGACAGCTAAGTCATGAATCCTCTGGAGTACTTACTATATTATGCCCTATGAATAGTTTTTCACATTTAAAGAGGTAATGTTTTAAGTATTCTAACCTAACAGTGTTTCTCTCCTCATATAAATTGTCTTGTTTTCTAAGAATTTCACATGCTCAGAATTGACTCATTGATTACACTCTAATAATGACACCAGTATCATTGGTCTAGAAAATCTATAGTTTTGTTCTGCTTCATTTTACCCTAATACTTTTTTTCATCTGCTGCCTGCAATTCCATACTCTCCACTCTCTTCTGTATTTAATGTTTATCCTTCCAAGCCATCTTCTAAATTTTTCACATATTTCTTTAAAAAACTGTATGATAACATTTATTTTGTATAACTTTTCAATTTTATATAAGAGATATTATGGTATAAAACTCATTTTCTAACTTTCATAAAACATTTGGATTTTAGGAACTATTCGTCTTACTGTATATAACATGGTTTCTGATGCATATTATTCTATTATATTCACATACTATAGCTTATCTTTTCCTCTAGTCATAGATACTCAGGTTATTTCCAGCTGTTCACACTTATACAAACTTGTACGTTTCTTCTTATGACTCTGCCCTTTAGTTTCTTTGGTATATATGTCCTAGAGTAGATGGCTGGTGTTTTGAGTATATGCATATTTAATTTCAGTTAGTAATGCTGGATTGTTCTCATGAATGGTTGTACAGTTTGCACACACCAGCAAGACACGAGAATATCGTTTCCTCTACATCTTCAGCAGCATTTGATATTTTCTGATTTTGTATAATCTGCTATATATGAAATTGTGTGTTGTCTTAATCTGCATTATCTGATTACTAATAAGCCCACACATATACTGTATTTTTTTTAATGACTGCACCGGGTCTTCATTGCTGCATGTGTACTTTTCTCTGGTTGTGGCAGTTGGGGGCTACTCTCTAGTTGTGATGCCCCGGCTTCTCATTGTGCTGGTTTCTCATGCTGTGAAGCATGGGCTGTAGGCACACAAGTTTCAGTAGTTGTGGCTCACAGGCTCCAGAGCACAGGCTCAGTAGTTGTGGCACATGGGCTCAGCTGTCCCATGGCATCTGGGATCTTCTTGGACCAGGGATCAAACACATGTCTCCTGTGTTGACAAGTGGATTCTTTACCACCAAGCCACAAGGGAAGCCCTGAGTATATACTTTTTAGTCATTCTGGTTTCCATTCTATGGATTGCCTATACTTATAGACAATGGATGGCCTGTACTTAGGTCCATTTTTCTATTGATTTTTCTCTTTCTTGTTGATTATAGTGCAAGAAATTCTGTATTCTATGTAATGTTTCCTTGTTAGGTGCACATGTTAGAAATAACTTGGGCTTCTCATTTATTAATAATTCTTGTCTTTGGTGTCATTGATGGAATAGCAATTTTGCTTCCAGTTACATTTTTTAGGTCTTTATTAGTGTTATAGTTTTATATTTACATTTAATTTAGCTGGAGTTTAGTTTTGGATATAATCAGTCAGTCAGTCAGTTCAGTCACTCAGTTGTTTCCAACTCTTTGTGAGCCCATGGACTGCAGCATACCAGGGTTGTCCATCACCAACTCCAAGAGCTTGCTCAAACTCATGTCCATCAAATTGGTAATGCCAACCAACCATAGCATCCTCTGTCATCCCCATCTCCTTGCCTTCAGTCTTTCCCAGCATCAGGGTCTTTTTCAATGAGTTGGCTCCTTGCATCAGGTGGCCAAAGTACTGGAGCTTCAGCTTCAGCATCAGTCCTTCCAATGAATATTCAGGACTGATTTCCTTTAGGATGGAGTGGTTGGATCTCCTTGCAGTCCAAGGGGCTCTCAAGAGTCTTCTCCAACACCACAGTTCAAAAGCATCAATTCTTTGGCGCTCAGCTTTCTTTATGGTCCAACTCTCACATCCATACTTGACTACAGGAAAAATCACAGCTTTTACTAGGCGGACCATTGTTGGCAAAGTAATGTCTCTGCTTTTTAATATGATGTCTAGATTGGTGATAGCTTTTCTTCCAAGGAGCAAGTGTCTTTTAATTTCATGGCTGCAATCACCATCTGCAGTGATTTTGGAGCCGAAAAATTAAACTGTCACTATTTCCATTGTTTTCCCATCTATTTGCATGAAGTGATGGGACCGGATGCCATGATCTTAGTTTTCCGAATGTTGAGTTTTAAGCCAGCTTTTTCCACTTTCCTCTTTCACTTTCATCAAGAGGCTCCTTAGTTCTTTGCTTTCTGCCATAAGGGTGGTATCATCTGCATATCTGAGGTTATTGGTATTTCTCCTGGCAATCTTGATTTCAACTTATGCTTCATCCAGCCCAGCATTTCGCATGATGTACTCTGCATATAAATTAAATAAGCAGGGTGACAATATAGAGCCTTGATGTACTCCTTTCCCAACTTTGAACCAGTTGGTTGTTCCATGTCCGGTTCTAACTGTTGATTCTTGAACTGCATATAGATTTCTCAGGAGGCAAGTAAGGTGGTGTGGTATTCCCGTCTCTTTCAGAATTTTCCACAGTTTGTTGTGATCCACACAGTCAAAGGCTTTGGCATAGTCAATAAAGCAGAAGTAGATGTTTTTCTGGAACTGTCACTTCTTCATTGATCCAGTGGATGTTGGCAATTTGATCTCTGCTTCCTCTGCCTTTTCTAAATCCAGCTTGAACATCTGGGAGTTCACAGTTCATGTACTGTTGAAGCCTGGCTTGGAGAATTTTGAGCATTACTTTGCTAGTGTGTGAGATGAGTGCAGTTGTGTCGTAGTTTGAGCATTCTTTGGCATTGCCCTTCTTTGGGACTGAAATGAAAACTGACCTTTTCCAGTCCAGTGGCCACTGCTGAATTTTCCAAATTTGCTGGCATATTGAGTGAAGCGCTTTCACAGCATCATGTTTTAGGATTTGAAATAGCTCAACTGGAGTTCCATCACCTCCACTAGCTTTTTTCATAGTGATGCTTCCTAAGGCCCATTTGACTTCGAATTCCAGGATGTCTGGCTATAGGTGAATGATCACACCATCGTGGTTATCTGGGTTAAGATCTTTTTTGTATAGTTCTTCTGTGTATTCTTGCCATCTCTTCTTAATATCTTCTGCTTCTGTTAGGTCCATACCATTTCTGTCCTTTATTGTGTTCATCTTTGCATGAAGTTTTCCCTTGGTGTTTCTGATTTTCTTGAAGAGATCTCTAGTCTTTCCCTTTCTATTGTTTTCCTCTATTTCTTTGTATTGATCTCTGAGGAAGACTTTCTTATCTGTCCTTGCTGTTCTTTGGAACTCTGCATTCAGATGCTTATACCTTTCCTTTTCTCCTTTGCCTTTCACTTCTCTTTTCTCAGCTATTTGTAAGGCCTCCTCAGACAACCATTTTTGCCTTTTTGCATTTCTTTTTCTTGAGGATGGTCTTGATCACTGCCTCCTGTACAATGTCACGAACCTCTGTCCATAGTTCTTCAGGCACTCTATCAGGTCTAATCCCTTGAATCTATTTGTCACTTCCATTGTATAATCGTAAGGGATTTGATTTAGGTCATATCTGAATGGTCTAGTGGTTTTCCCTACTTTCTTCAGTTTAAGTCTGAATTTGGCAATAAGGAGTTCATGATCTGAGCCACAGTCAGCTCCTGGTCTTGTTTTTGCTGACTGTATAGAGCTTCTCCATCTCGGCTGCAAAGAATATAATCAAAGAATGTAATATACCTCAGGAGCAGATGTCAGCCTGGCTCATGGGCTCCGGGATCCAAAACTATTAGATATATTATGAGATATGAATTCAACTTATTCTCCAGCTAATCATTAAAATGGTTATTAATAAAACCACTTCTCTCTCTCTAGAGGAAAATTATCTTGGATTTACTTTCTTAGCACTATTTCCTTGAAATTGTGGGTTAAGATACACAAGGAATGCCAGCTGTTTATCCAGCAGCATATATTTAGTTGCAAAAAGCACAAACTTTGACATTTCTCTGAGTGAGATAGAACTGGTAACCAAGCTTGCGAGGAACCCGCCCTCAGGGATTTTTACACCATAGTGGTTCCCGTGGCATATGAGGCTTGCCTAAGGTGGAGGCCAGGTTTACTGTACTGTGCCCTTTCCGGCAAGCTAAGTGACCTTAGTACCAAATTATATCCTTTTGAGTCTTGTGAGTATGAATATCTGCTGGGCACGCAGAGTAGAATTGTAAGTTTTTTCTAACACCATCTGTTAAATCCATTTTTCACCCGTTTCACTATATACAAATTTGTCATAAACATGAAACTTGGGGCTCTCCATTCTGTTACTGATGTCAGTTCCTTTCCCAGTATAACATTGTCTTAATATAACTTTGTAATATGTCTAAATAGCTGAATCTTTTTGTTCTACTTTGATAGAATTAACTTTTGTCAATTTTTTTTACTATCCTTTTAGTCAAGTTCCCAAAAACAAGGTGCTGAAATTTTTACTGAATTTGCAGGTTACTTTAGAATTAACATTTTTATAAAGTCAAATCAGGGTATGTTGATCTTGTATTTGTAGCTTTGATGAATGCTTTTTAGTTCTAAAGTTAGTGAATCTCTTTGGTTGTCTGTGAAATACAAATAATGAATTTTATTTCTTCCTGAAAGGCCTTATACCTTTCTTTCATTTTGACTGTTTCAGCCAGGTTGCCAGTCTCTATTTGACAGAGCTGTGGTAGCAGGCATTTTTATCAAATTTCTACTTCAGATTCTAAACTTGCTCTGTTAAATGCTATGTTTGCTGTGAGTTTTGTGCTAGTTAGTCTTTTTCAAAAGAAGTTCCTGTTTATTGATATTTTATATATGCCTTTGTTCAGGTGTTTTTTTTTTTTTCACCTTTAGTTATAGTAATATAGAGAATAACATTGATTTCTGATATTGAGCTGTTCTTGCATTCCTACTTGATGTTATTTTTTAATGAAATGATTTATGAAAAATACACATATAAATGAGTATGGTGGTTTAGTTGCTAAGTTGTGTCCGACTCTTGGGACTCCATGGCCCGGGAACCTACCAGGCTCCTCTGTCCATGTGATTCTCCAGGCTACTAGAGTGGGTTGCCATTTCCTTCTCCAGGGGATCTTCCCAACCCAGGAATCAAACCCTGTCTCCTGCATTGCAAGGAGATTCTTTACCGACTGAACTACAAGGGAAGCCCATGAATGAGTATAGACGATGATTAAAAGTGGGGTATTATGCAGAAATGTAACTGTGTGTTCAGAAGGCAGAATTGCCACTATTTGATGAGGTGTCCTAGAAGAAGATAAGCTGAAAATGGGCTCTGGGTCATGGTCTGGCCTCATTTTCTCTGATATTTTACAAAACCTTTTCTGGAGAAAGTCATTCAGCTAATACTGGGAAACCTAGGGTTATCCACATTTTATGTACTGGGTTGGTGGGAAAGAGCGTTTGATTTTTCCATACAATAGTACAGAAAAACCCAAACCAACTTTCTGGCCAACCCAATATTTTGAAAGATGTGCCAGCACCTAGAACTAGATACCTGCCTGTAACACAATCAGGAGGATAGGGCTGCTTAGGCTTTTCCACTTTTAACTTCTGGTGGCTATCCTTCAGCACTCAGGAGTAGGTCAAAGCAGAACATTTGTGTGTTCTTAAAAGATCCAGGGAGCAGAAGGAAAGAGCTAGAGCATCAGCAAGCCAACTTAGGTCAGGCTCACTCAGGCATCGTCAGATTTTTTTAAAAATATGGTACCACATAAGAAAGCATTATGTTGAAGTCTCGAGTCATTCTGCACAAATCTGAACTGGCCACTCTCTTCGCCTGGTACAGTTATCCTGGATTTTGTTTTTATTTTCCTGAAGAGTCCTATGATCTTTCTATTTCTATACCCTACTCTTATGTCTCTTGGTTTACTCTCTTTGATGTAACGCACATTTAGCAGCTTCCTGAGAAAGGCTCTATGGGAGATGAAGTATGGGTCCTTGAATGTCTGGAAATTGTCTTGAATTCTGCTCTCGGTTTAAATAATACTATGATATAAAATTCCAAGCTGGCTGTTGTTTTCCGTTAAAAATTTGAAGGGATTTCTCTGTTGTCTCCAGCTTCCATTGTGACCACTGAGAAGGCTTGAAGCTGGTTTGATTCTTGTTCCTTTATATGTGCCCTATTTTGTTTTCGTTTGTTTTCCCCTCTACAAGCTTGTAGGATCCATCTGAAGATAGTAATGATTGTAAGTTACTTTGTTTTCAGGTTTCTATTTTGTTATGTAGTCTTTTCCCCCCTGTATTACTGTGTATGTATTTATGTTTTATCTCTATCACAATAAAGATTTTCTCTCAGGTTTCTGCTGAACTTTGGTTGTTGGCGTATGTTTAAGAATAAGAGGCTGAACAGCTGATTGAAGGCTTTGAGCAGACAGGCAGGGCTTGTTGTCAGTGAACTTTGTGATAAAGCCAATTCAGGGGGCATGACATAGGATTTGCTAATATTTCCCTGATTTAAACATTCTATCCAGTCTCAGGCACAGTGACCCACCAAACTTACAGAATGGTCAGGGAAACAGACCAGAAACTCTTCAACTTTAGGCAGGTAGGCAGCTCCAATGAGAGAGTGGAAAGCTGCATGTGTATGCTTTCTCCTTCCACACTCACCATTCAGCTAAATCATTCCTCACCTGAGAAGCTGCTGATAAGAGAGAGGGAAGGAGAAAGAGACACCAGTGTTATTATAGAGAAATACTGCTATGTGAAAACAGAGAGTAGGGAATTGTGGTAAATTGAACAGTGTGTTAAAAGTGAATGTATATTTTAAATTTATATTTGCTTGGGGGAGGTCTCTTTGCTGTTTCTAAGAGAAATACATGTAAAAATCTCCAATTGTTGATATAGTCTCATGGTTTTGTCAGTTATTTTATTTACTTTTGCTACCTTATAAGTTTTGTACTTAGCATGCTTTCTGTTTTTGTATTTGCTTTTTAATAGATCAGATTTTATTTTGCAGGTTTGGAAGCTATACATTCTATTTTTATTCTCCTTGTGGTTATTTCTAACCCATATTTATGATTACCTTTCTCTACCAGTATTTAAAGTTACCAACATGGAGTCTTACAGTAACACAGAAGTACTGACACACTGTCATTCTCCCTCCTTCCCCCATACACGTTACCTGTTGTCTCTCTCCTCCTCTTCACCCACGTTGATATCACTTAGAGTGTTTATCCCAGTTAATTTTTCATTTTGAATATTTGCTAATTGAACAAATAACTTTTCTGAGGTTGCTATTTATTTTCTGTATAGATTTTATCCATTCATTTATGTGTTTATTCATCAAATTAGTATAATCACCTGGTTTTAAAAACACATAAGGAAATAAGAGCAGTGACTTGCCTCACTCCAAAGTCCAGATCCCAGAATCAATTGTGTTTAACTCCATACTGTTGTTTTTACCTTCTTACTTGTAAGTAATGTGCTCACCTTGCTGTTTTGACTTACCAATGTTAGAGGTTATCTATTACCCTCTCCTTCCCACCCTCCATGGAGGATTTGACTGCCTTTACTACTATCCCACTCTTCCTCTCACCCCTCTTCCTAATATTATTTTAATTTTTAGTCAGTTCTGTTCAGTTACTCAGTCATGTCCGACTCTTTGCAACCCTGTGGAATATAGCATGCTAGGCTTCCCTGTCCATCACCAGCTGCTGGAGCTTGCTCAAACTCATGTCCATCAAGTTGGTGATGCCATCCAACCATCGCATTCTCTCTCGTCCCCTTCTCCTCCCACCTTCAATCTTTCCCAGCATCAGGGTCTTTTCCAGTGAGTCAGTTCTTCGCATTAGGTGAGCAAAGTATTGAAGCTTCAGCTTCAGTGTCAGTCCTTCCAATGAATATTCAGGACTGGTTTCCTTTAGGATTAACTGGCTTGATCTCCTTTTGATATCCTTGTGCTCTAATTTTTAGTCAAGTCACTGAAAATGTTTGCATTATTATGACCGTGTAAATATTGTTTGTTTCTTCCCTGTTGTTCATTTCATACATTACTTTCTGGTTTTCCCAGTATTGCCATTGCCTTGCTTGTTTATTTGCCTCGTTTCTGTGTACCGTGCCTGGCTACAAGTTGTGGTGCCTAATACTTTCGTGCTGGGCCTTTCAAGAGTTCTGCAGTGTAAACAGCTGTCAGAATCCCAGTCTCAGGTATAATTTCATCACCTCTGCTAAGTCAGTTACCTCACATTCATTGGCTTTTTTACTGCTTCTGAAAGTCTCATTGTTGTCTTCTCTTTTATGCTTTGACTTGGTTTAATACCTTTCATTCTTTTATTGTCGTTTTGGGGGAGATTTTGAAGGGAAAAGAGAATAAGGTGAATAGTTAATCTCTTGTATTTAACTAGAAAACAAACTAGTTTTCTCTAATCATGTTTTATATACCCTTGAGAGACTTATCCATAGTGCTGTCCACGCCACCTACCTCCCCCTGTTCTGTGTTGAACTCAATTCATTAAGAGGTTTTCCCGCCATCAAAGCAACTCTTGTTGAGGTCACTAGTGACATTACACTGCTTTCCAGTGACCAGTTCTGTGTCTTTGTTCTACCTGACTTAAAGGGGCACAGTTGATTACTTCCTTATGCTTGAAAATCTTCCCCCCTATCCCCCTTGGCTTCCTGGACACCGTACTCTTCTGCTTTCCCTGCAATATCATTAATCTCTTCTTTTTCAATCTTCATTGCTGATGTCTCTTCATATCCCCTACCTCTAAATATTGAACGGCCTCAGGGTTTAGACTTTGGACCACTATTGTAAACTTACTCACTTCCCTGATGAGCTTAACCAATTAACCAGTCTAGTGATTTATGATGCCATATGTTTTGATTTTGGAGTTTGTATCTCTTCTTTTATCTGAATTCCAAAATCATGTATCTACCTGCCACTTCACTATCTCCACTTGGTATCTTCTAGGCATCTTAGGTTTAGCATGCTTAAAAATCCTGATTTTTCTTTCAAAACCTATTTCTCCTCCATTCTCCTCCATTCAGTAAATGACAACTCCATCTTTCTTTTTGTTTAGGCCAAAAATTTTGGAATTCTTTGTTTCTCTTTTTTGTTCATACCCCGTATTTGTCAGGAAATCCCATTCATATTAACGTTAAAATAGATTTTGCATTCAGGTACTCCATGCTCCACTGCCTGCTGTCTGGTCTAAGCCGCATCATCGCTTGCCTAGATTATTGTGATAGCCTTTTGGCTCTGCTCCTGCCTTTACCTCACCAAACCTATAGTCTGTTTTCAAGAGTGGAACAAAGTGATCCTTTTTTTAAACAAATCTTAATCATTACACTCCTCTGCTGAAAACCCTTCAATGGCTTCATATTTGACTCAGTAAAAACTCAAAAGTCCTTATATTGGTCCACACGGTGTTAGGCTGTCTGACCCTCTAGTCTTTGCCTTCTGCTTCCCTTGCAAGAGTCACATTGGCCACACTTGTAGTTATTTGAATATTTCAGGCATGCTTCCCATAGGAGCTTTGAACATTGTTTTTCTCGTGTCTGGAGCACTTTTCTCCTGGATATCCTCAGGGCCCTCTGCACCTTTCTGGTCATTGCCCAAAAGTCGTCTTCTCAGGGAGCCCATCCATGTCACCTGTTTTAACCTGCAACCCTTTCTGTCTCCCTCTGCATTCCCTTATCCTCCTTTTTTTTTTTTTTTCCCTTTTGCAGCACATATGTATCCTCCTGCATCCCCATACTTGAAAACAATACCTGGCGAATTTAGGCACTCAATTATATTGAAAGAGTGAGTGGATAAATTGTAGTAGTAATTGCCTGTTCCTAATTAGGGAGGCCTGGCGTGCTGCAATTCATGGGGTCGCAAAGAGTCGGACATGACTGAGTGACTGAACTGAACTGAATACTCTTATTAATGGCAAAAAGTTTCACTCTGAAAAGAGCATAACTGACTGTTACGAAATTAACAGTAATGTTATAGTGAAAAACAAAATTAATTCAAGGTAAATTAATGGCTTAAATTCATAATAGCAACCCCTAGATATTTATAGTTCATCAATGTTTTGTTCTTTATACTACTAATAGAATGCTCAAACTACTGCACAATTGCACTCATCTCACACGCTAGTAAAGTAATGCTCAAAATTCTCCAAGCCAGGCTTCAGCAATATGTGAACTGTGAACTTCCTGATGTTCAAGCTGGTTTTAGAAAAGGCAGAGGAACCAGAGATCAAATTGCCAACATGGGCTGGATCATGGAAAAAGCAAGAGAGTTCCAGAAAAACATCTATTTCTGCTTTCTTGACTATGCCAAAGCCTTTGACTGTGTGGATCACAATAAACTGTGGAAAATTCTGAAAGAGATGGGAATACCAGATCACCTGACCTGCCTCTTGAGAAATTTGTATGCAGGTCAGGAAGCAACAGTTAGGACTGGACATGGAACAACGGACTGGTTCCAAATAGGAAAAGGAGTACGTCAAGGCTGTATATTGTCACCCTGCTTATTTAACTTATATGCAGAGTACATCATGAGAAACGCTGGGCTGGAAGAAACACAAGCTGGAATCAAGATTGCCGGGAGAAATATCAATAACCTCAGATATGCAGATGACACCACCCTTGTGGCAGAAAGTGAAGAGGAACTCAAAAGCCTCTTTTTTTTTTTTTTTTTTTTTTTACAAAAGCCTCTTTAAAGTGAAAGTGGAAAGTGAAAAAGTTGGCTTAAAGCTCAACATTCAGAAAACGAAGATCAGTCCCATCACTTCATGGGAAATAGATGGGGAAACAGTGGAAACAGTGTCAGACTTTATTTTTTGGGGCTCCAAAATCACTGCAGATGGTGACTGCAGCCATGAAATTAAAAGACACTTACTCCTTGAAAGGAAAGTTATGACCAACCTAGATAGCATATTCAAAAGCAGAGACATTACTTTGCCAACAAAGGTTCGTCTAGTCAAGGCTATGGTTTTTCCTGTGGTCATGTATGGATGTGAGAGTTGGACTGTGAAGAAGGCTGAGCGCCGAAGAATTGATGCTTTTGAACTGTGGTGTTGGAGAAGACTCTTAGAGTCCCCTGGACTGCAAGGAGATCCAACCAGTCCATTCTGAAGGAGGTCAGCCCTGGGATTTCTTTGGAGGGAATGATGCTAAAGCTGCAACTCCAGTACTTTGGCCACCTCATGCGAAGAGTTGACTCATTGGAAAAGACTCTGATGCTGGGAGGGATCGAGGGCAGGAGGAGAAGGGGACGACGGAGAATGAGATGGCTGGATGGCATTGCTGACTCGATGGACGTGGGTCTGGGTGAACTCCGGGAGTTGGTGATGGACCGGGAGGCCTGGCATGCTGCGATTCATGGGGTCTCAAAGAGTCGGACACGACTGAGCGACTGAACTGAACTGAATAGTAATAAAGATTTAAATACATAGAAACATCAAACTATATGCCCTTTATTATTTAAATTCTGTGTAGTTTAAATTTGGTTGATTTTTAAACACCAATAATACATTCATAACCTAGCATACTTAATAAAATCTTAGTTTAAAGCCAGCTTTATTAAACTTCAGTTGGAAACTAAACCACAGAGAAAAGACTCCAATCATTTAGATAACATATACTTTTTAGATGGCATAATTAGAATTGATACTGTAATTGCCCCCTGCAACTTCATTTTATGTATTATATTCAGCATACATTTGATTTTAGGATCTGTGGATCTTTGAATGCATCTTTAATCAATTCTGGAAATTTTACAACAATTATCTTCTGTCTGTAGAATTCATATTAGACATATGTTTAGTCCTCATCCTACCCTTCATATCTTTGTCTTTCATATTTTTCACCTCTGTCTTTGTGCTACAATCTGGTTAATTTTTCATGTATGTAGTATTTGCATGTTCAAGTATGCTATGTTAATGTCGACAAGAACTCCAGATCCTGCAATCCTTCGAAGTTAAAATGCTTGTTGTTTGTGCTGACTCTCATGCATAGCATCTGGCCTCTTCACATTTATGGTAACCTTTATTAATTCATTCCTTGTTAATCTGTAAATTCTGCAGGCCAAATCTGGTCAAGGCTTAATTGTAAAGAATTCACTTCTGCTGTTGCTGGTATAGAGGCATCATTATTTGGGGGCCATTTCAGCCCTTTCTTGAAGGTCTTGAGTGAGAGTAGTTCATTTCCCCTCACTCTACTTCTGAGCCCAAAGCTCAGAATACTCACAGCTAAGTTTCTCTGGCAGGGGCGCTCATACCCCTCGCTTCTGCCTGGAGTTTCCCGCCCATTTTGATTGATTTTGCCTCTCCCCCCACTTCATATGAGATCAGTACTGCTTTCACGCGTGTGTCCGAGCCAGAATCTGTCTTGTTGAAAGTCTCATGTGTAGCCCACCATAGTGCCAAAACTGGAAGCCCCCTACAACTTCCAGACTCTTGTAGACAGTTATTCCAAATGTTACATTGTGAAATGTCAGATATATCTATGTTTTTGTTTTCTTTGAGACTTTTTCATAAAACTAATATTTTACTTTATAAAAATGAATCTTTACATTGAAATTAACTGGGACACTCAATATCTCCAGTGGAACATGAGGAGAAACAAGAATGAAGAAAAGATATTAATACTGGAAAGTAAACAAAGCATAATTTCTATTGTAAAGTTAATAAACCAGCAAGCATGTATATTTCATCTTATTTTTCTCATGTGCTGCAGATCGTCACATCCTTAAATTAAGACAAACATTCAGGGGCATTCCTGGTGGCTCGGTGGTAAAGAATCTGCTTGGCAATATAGGAGACACAGGTTTGATCCCTGATCCAGGAAGAGCTCACGTGCTGCGGAGCAACTAAGCTCAATAGTGTGCTACAGCTATTGAACCTGTGCTTTAGAGCCGAGAAGACCAACTACTGGGCCTGCATGCCACAACTGATGAAGCCTGTGTACCCTGGAGCCCGTGGTCCCCCACACGAGAAGCCCATGTGCTGCAACTAGAGAGTAGCCCCTGATCACTGCAGCTACAGAAAAGCCTGAGCAGCAATGAAGACCCAGCACAGTCAGAAATAAAAAGAATTTTTAAAAGCTAACATCTGGAGAATTTAAGATTTAGGAAGATTCTTAAATGCCTTCTGACTAATTAAAGGAAAAATCAGATACCTCTTTAATAGTGAAGTTTAATGTATTTTTTGTAGTCTATGGCAATATTCTCTGAAATTCTTTGAAAATTGTTCATCCCTATATGATAAGGCAACTGAATTCAAATTGATTGGAAAAACCCACTTCTTAACCGTTGTATTAAGGATTAAACATTTAATCCTTTACTCAGTTTCCATTTGTATGTGAAACAACAATTTTTTTAAAGCCAGCAAAAATTACTTTCTTAGTATGAATGGTTAATGCACTTTTCAATCTGAAGCTCAGTAATAGTAAGTTCAAAATAATATCTATTTAGTTGCTAAGAGGTCCAAAGGATATTCTGCATTAAGCAAAGTACCTGGCATATAATAAGGTCTCTGGCTAAAGTGATAAGTACTTCTTAATAACAATGTTATCAAAATGCAGTTTTGAATCAGGAGCTATCTTTAAGGACTGAGGATCTGCTAGGAGATCAGGTAAAATGGTGCCCTATAGGAACAGAGATGTTCTATGAAAAAAAGTGGAAGTGGTAGTTACTCAGTCATGTCCAACTCTGCGATCCCATGGGCTGTAGCTGATCAGGCTCCTCTGTCCATGGAATTCTCCAGGCAAGAATACTGGAGTGGGTAGCCATTCCCTCCTCCGGGGGATCTTCCTGACCCAGGTCTCCTGCATTGGCAGGTGGATTCTTAACCCATTAGAAGAGGGGGAAATTATCTTTACCTGTTACTAGCACAGATACTGAGGGACAAGTGGAAAAGTTACTGTTCAGGAGTAAGCAGTCAAGATTTCGACAAGATTTCCACACTTAGCACATGTGTGTGGACTATGTATGTATATGTACACAGATGGAGGGCTTGCAGGCTGAGCATTTGACATATGAATTTAAGTCGTTATTGTGAACAGGGACCTCTACTTCATGGTAGTTTTTTTTTTTTAAAGCTCTATGCTGGGATATGGGACATTTTGAGGAAGTAAATATAGCCCCCAACACACCCTTTTTCTTTCAGACCTTAAAGCAGATGAAGGAAACATGCTTTTATGAATAACTTTCACTTTACCACATTAATTTTGTTTTTATTGTTGTTTTATACAACTCTTTGCCTTGTCATAAAGAGAGTTATGTTTAATCTTTTTTAAGAGTAGTTCTCTTCTTAAAAAAAATATAATTTGGCTGCATTGGGTCTTACTTGTGGAATGTGGGACCTTCGTTGTGGCATTTGGGCTTAGTTGCCCTACAGCATGTGGGTTCCTAGTTCCTCGACCAGGGGTCAAGCCCACATCGCCCGCATTGTAGGGTGGATTCTTAACCACTGGAACACTAGGGACGTCCCTGTTTAATTTTAAAGTATGTTCTCCAGTAATATTTGATGGTAGCTGAAGTCTGAAAGGTATTTGCATTTTTATTGCCTTTTATTCATAAATGTTTTTCCATGTTATTTTTGCAGTGCTAATGAAGTCCCTTTTCAGTTCATATTTCACTGTAGTTAAACATATTTCAGGGAATTCCCTCGTGATCCAGTGGTGAGAACTCAGTGCTTCCACTGCAGGGGGCACAGGTTTGATCCCTGGTCAGGAATTAAGATCCCTACAAGTTGGTAGCACAGCAAAAAAAAAAAAAAAAATAAATGATTCTAGTGAAGTAAGTAATTGAGTATGATATAATCCTAGAAACTAGGCTGTTGGGTAGAGACTAGTCACTGGCCACCAGTGTTTACTCTCCTGTAATTCAAAAATAGAACTCCCACCTTTTAGTTGGCCATGTAGCTGATCACATGGTTTCTACCTTTTCTAGCCTCCTCCTTTGTGGTTACATTGTAGCCACTGGGATAGAAGTGGAAGTGATGCATGTGACTTCTGGATCCTGCCTTTAACAGTACTGGGCATGCATTCTTTATCCTGTCTCCTATTCCCTCTGTGGGGTGTGCAAGTTAAGAATAAGTCATCTGTAGCCATTTCAGAGGTCTGTTTCAGTGATTCTATTTTGGGTCTCTTTGTATTTTGGGTCTCTTTGTTAAAGCAACCTGTGTGTATGTGCTCAGTTGTATCAGACTCTTTGTGAAGCCCATGGACTGTAGCCCATCAGGCTCCTCTGTCCATGGAATTTGCCAGGTGAGAATACTGGAGTGGGTTGCTATTCCCTACTCCAGGGAATCTTCCCAACCCAGGGATCAAACCTGTGTCTTAAATCTCCTTCATTGGCAAGTGGATTCTTTACTACTCTGCTACCTAGGAAGCTCCTAGATCAATTTGCTGCTACTGCTAAGTCGCTTCAGTGGTGTCCGACTTTGGGCGACCCCACAGACGGCAGCCCACCAGGCTCCCCCATCCCTGGGATTCTCCAGGCAAGAACACTGGAGTGGGTTGCCATTTCCTTCTCCAAATGCATGAAAGTGAAGTCGCTCAGTCAAATCCGACTCTTCGCGACCCCATGGACTGCAGCCCACCAGGCTACTCCGTCCATGGGATTTTCCAGGCAAGAGTACTGGAGTGGGGTGCCATTGCCTTCTCCAATTTAGTCTGTACTAAAACTAATAATAAAACTGTACTAAAGCTATCTTATGAACACAAAAGGTTTAGACTGGAGAAGGATAGAGAGTGGATGAAAGTCTTTAAGTGAGACTGCCTATTCCACATAAAAGGGCTCAGGACGAAACATCTGCACAATACCAAAGATTCTTCCTTGGGCAAAGATTGTTAAACCTAATGAGGTGGCTATTTGACTTTGGACAAGTCACTTAAACTTTCTCTGTCTGATCTTAAAATGGAAAGATTGAAGAAGTTCTCTTAAGGATCCTTTCTAGCTCTGTCATTCTGTAGATGTATATTGTTCTAGAAAAGACGGGAGAGTAGTGAGGAAAAACTTCAGATGTTATTAATAAGTATCTAAGTTGATCCCTCAGAGAAGGACCATAGTATATGCATCAACAGCAGGAGTGGTTATGGATGGAGTCCAGTAGTAGAGCTCTATTCTCTTCTATCTCTGCTTGCAATTGGTTCATTCTTAACTGACTTCATTTCTTTAGGTCAAAACTTGCTAAAACCAAGGAGTGGCAGACAACAATAAACTCACATTCTGACCTTTTCTAAACCACTTCCCTCAGAGCCATGGGCTTGATAATCAGTCTTTAAAGTTAGTGCGGGTGAAAATACCTTTGGGAAAAGTCACAGCCTGCAATCTGTTTCTACCTACCAGTGTCCTATGTATCTTAGATCTTTGTTATTGCAGTGCACTACTTTCAGGAACCTTATCTTTTAGAGAATACACTAAGCTTCTGTAACAAATAGACACACACCAAAAAATAAACAAAATACAGTAGCTAAAGGAAGACAAAACATTTTCCTCATGTAACAGTCCAGAGGTAGGCAGGCAATCTAGGGTGTTAGGCAGCTTTGCTTCACAAGGTAAACTTCAAAACACAGGTTCTGTTACTGCTCTGCAGTCAGTCCTGTGTGGGTTCTTGTCTTCATAGTTTAAGCTGGCTCATCACCATTATAACTGAGTTTCAGCTTGTGTGAAAGTGTTACTCGAAAACTGGGTTGCAATAAGGAGAGCACAGGATCTTTATCAAAGCAATGTCTCCCTGAACAGCAAATAGGTAAATTTTAAGCTAAGGATATATGCATATTCATGAAGGGGTTTGAGCAGAGAGAATTCAGCATAAAATTGGGGCAAAGGTCAACAGAGTTTGAGTCTTATTTGATTGAAGTCAGGAGGGTCAACATCATCATTCCATCCTTCACCTGAATGGGGGCCTTAATTCCTGCAGAACTCAAAGATATAATTTTATTATATATATCCCTTGAGGAGGAACTAAAATTGCTTTACCACTGCACTATTTCTTGACTGCCTTTTCTCTATTTCTGCTTTCCCTTTGTTCCCTTAAGATCATTAATTACTGAGACCTGTTTTAAGGGCAAACATTGCAGCCAGGCTTGGATTATGAAATGGCTTAGGCCCAAATGGCTTCTTTGTGTTCATAGCAGCGCTATTTACAATAGACAAGACATGGAAATAACCTGTCCATCAACATATGAATGAATAGAGATGTGGGGTGTGTGTGTGTGTGTGTGTGTGTGTGATGGAATACTAATTAGCCATAAAAAGAATGAAATAATGCCATTTGCAGCAACATGGATGGACCTAGAGATTATCAACCTAAATGAAGTAAATTGGAGAGAGAAAGATAAACACTATATGGTATCACTTATATGTGGAATCTGAAAAAAATACTGTAAATAAACTTATCAATGAAACAGTCTCACAGAACAGATTTGTGGTTGCCAAGGGTGGAAGAGTGTGGAGGAGAGCTAGATTGAGTTTGGGATTAGCAGATGCAAACTATTGTATATGAAATGGATAAACAACAAAGTCCTACTGCCTAGCATAGGAAACTATATTCAACATCTTGTAATAAACTATAATGGAAAATAATATGGAAAGAAATGTAACTAAATTGTTTTGCTGTACAGCAGAAGCTAATTTACAACATTGTAAATCAACTAAAATAAACAAAATTTTAAAAGAGAAAAGATACTGACATGTAGCATTTACTCTACAAGATTGGGCCTTACACATCTGACTAGGTTCCCAGTAGTAGTCACCAAAGTAAGGTCCTTCCTGAACCTATTAATGTACGAAACCTCAAGGAGTAACCCAAAGCTATTTACATTTTTCAAGAGATGCCTCCTGATGAAGACCACGCTTCACCCAAGATATTTCTTGCATCCACAGATCGTGCAATTTTCCTATTCTACCTGACCTAAGCGGGTATATCAAAGCCACCAACAACTTCATTCTTTATGAGTTCTTTCTCCCCCATTTCTCCCTTTCTTCTGGACCCAGAGACGATCATTCTGAGTGAAGTTCTGGCTCTAGAGGGCATCTGGTTGCTAAGAGACAGGACGCTGGGAGGGTGGGGACGCTGCACTGCGACAGGCCTGAGAAAGAATTCGAGGTGGGCGGGGAAGAAACCGGCAAAGGCTAGGCCGAGTAGCCGCTCTTCGCAGCACCCGCTCCCTGCATCCGAAAGGAGCTCGTCGTTCATTGGCTGCGCCGCTGCGGCGCTGGCCTGCGATTGGCCAGGCGGCGTCGATCTCCGCGTTCCCCGCCCCGCAGCTCTGGTACCCCAGCCGTTGGGTTTGCGGGTCTGGTCGCGGCCGCTTCATGGCGCGGGCGGTACCGGGCTGTGCAGGTGACGGGGGCGAAGCGAGGGCCATTGCGGCCTAGAGGTGAGTGACGAGCTGAGGGAGTTCGGGGGCTGGTTGGGGGCGGAAAGTGCGGCGAGAGGCGTTACCTTTGGAGGCTAGCGGCCCCCTCTGCGGCCTCCTCCGCTTTAGAGCCGGGCGGGAGTCTCGCTAGTGGAAAGTGCCCCCGAACCGCCCCCACGTGCATCGAGCGGCCCGCCGGCTCTGCCTTCTCCAGATCTCCAAAGCCGGTCCCTCTAGTGAACCAGCTGACGGAGCACGGCGTCTGCCGTCCTGGCCCCACCCCTAGTCCCTGCCCTGCATCTTCCCCTGCCTCGGCCCACTGCTTTCCCTGCGCCTTTGTCCACCCCTCACCCGCTCAGCGCCCAGAGTTTCTGCACCCGAGGGGAGGCGGGAGACCACCAAGGTCTGGGCTGCCTTAGAGGACGTGCAGTGCAGCGAGCCTCTGGGTCGAAGGTTGCGGGTCTTTGATGTGTTCTTTCTAGGTTTCAATTGTGGTTTTATTTTCTCCTTCACTATGAAAGCCAGATGCCCGTTCTCGTGGTCAGAAAGCCTGGGCACAAGGCTTCTACCCTGGTGATGACTCAGTGTTGTCGCCCATCCTCTGTTATGCCAGAGGCCTTTGACCTGCCCTGCTGGCCCCTCTAGCACCTATCCTTCTCCGCCTAGGGGCAAAGTCTCTGTCTACCAGATCTTTTTCTATTTGAAAATAGGAAAAACAGATGCCAGTGTTGGACCTCTGTTTGGTCTTGTTAGTACATTTAAACTCCCATGGTGGAAATGGAGAGGGCATGAGATGTGTTAAAAAGTGTAGAGTATTTAGAGTAGTAAACAATTTTTATTTTTGGTAAATAACATGTTTCATACTAAACATTAGCATGTTTTTAATATTTTATCATGAATGGGAGTAAATCTAGTAATAGTATAATTTGAGTTTCAAACTTTTTCTTATTGGCAGTTTTTGATAAGTCTGTACTTCTTTTCCAGAAGGGGATGCACAGTTGCAGCTACTCTGAGAGAATTCTGACTCTAGGGATGCTTTCTTGAACATCTGTTTAACTGGAATTAATTCTGGGTAGTTTTCACTTGCTTGGTGTGATTCAGTTGTGTAAGGAAAGTATCAACAGAAAAAAATTATTTTTCACGTTTAGATGATGTTCAGTTGAGTTAGTTCAGTTACTCAGTCGTGTCGGACTCTTTGTGACCCCATGGACTGCAGCAGGCCAGGCCTCCCTGTTCATAGCCAACTCCTGGGGTTTACTCAAACTCATGTCCATTGAGTCAGTGATGCCATCCAACTGTCTCATCCTCTGTCGTCCCCTTCTCCTCCTGCCTTCAATCTTTCCCAGCATCAGGGTCTTTTCAAATGAGTCAGTTCTTCGAATCAGGTGGCCAAAGTATTGGAGTTTCAGCTTTAGCATCAGTCTGTCCAATGAATATTCAGGACTGATTTCCTTTAAGTTGACTGGTTGGATCTCCTTGCAGTCCAGGGGACTCTAAGAGTCTTCTCCAACACCACAGTTCAAAAGCATCAATTCTTCAGTGCTCAGCTTTCTTTATAGTCCAGCTCTCACATCCATATATAACTACTGGAAAAACCATAGCCTTGACTAGACAGACCTTTGCTGGCAAAGAATGTCTCTGCTTTTTAATGTGCTGACTAGGTTGGTTGTAACTTTTCTTCCAAGGAGCAAATGTCTTTTAGTTTCATGGCTGCAATCACCATCTGCAGTGATTTTGGACCCCAAGAATATAAAGTCTATCACTGTTTCCATTGTCTCCCCATCTATTTGCCATGAAATGATGGGACTGGATGCCATGATCTTAGTTTTCTCAGTGTTGAACCTCAAACCAACTTTTTCACTCTCCTCTTTCACTTTTATCAAGAGGCTCTTTAGTTCTTCTTCACTTTCTGCCACAAGGGTGGTGTCATCTGCATATCTGAGGTTATTGATATTTCTCCCGGCAATCTTGATTCCAGCTTGTGCTTCTTCCAGCCCAGCGTT
>NW_011495046.1:4794733-4798038 GCF_000754665.1 Bison bison bison
ATTTGGAACCAGTCTGTTGTTCCATGTCCAGTTCTAACTGTAGCTTCCTGACCTGCATACAGATTTCTCAAGAGGCAGGTCAGGTGGTCTGGTATTCCCATCTCTTTAAGAATTTTCCAGAGTTTGTTGTGGTCCACACAGTCAGAGGCTTTCGCATAGTCAATAAAGTAGAAGTAGATGTTTTTCTGGAACTCTCTTGCTTTTTCGATGTTTCAGCAGATGTTGGCAATATGATTTCTGCTTCCTCGGCCTTTTCTAAATCCACCTTGAACATCTGGAAGTTCACAGTTCACGTACTGTTGAAGCCTGGCTTGGAGAAATTTGAGCATTACTTTACAAGCCTGTGAGATGAGTGCAATTGTGCGGTAGTTTGAGCATTCTTTGACATTGCCTTTCTTTGGGATTGGAATGAAAACGGACCTTTTCCAGTCCTGTGGCCATGCCGAGTTTTCCAAATTTGCTGGCATATTGAGTGCAGCACTTTGACAGCATCATCCTTTAGGATTTGAAATAGCTCAACTGGAATTCCATCACCTCCACTAGCGTTCGTAGTGATGCTTCCTGAGGCCCACTTGACTTCACATTCCAGAATATCTGGCTCTAAGTTGGTGATCACACCATCGTGATTATCTGGGTCGTAAAGATCTTTCTATACAGTTCTTCTATGTCTTTTTGCCACCTCTTCTTAATATCTTATGCTTCTGTTAGGTCCATACCATTTCTGTCCTTTATTGAGCCCATCTTTGCATGAAGTGTTCCCTTAGTATCTCTAATTTTCTTGAGGATATCTCCAGTCTTTCCCATTCTCTTGTTTTCCTCTAGTTCTTTGCATTGATCACTGAGGAAGGCTTTCTTATCTCCTTGCTATTCTTTGGAACTCTGCGTTCAAATGCATATATCTTTCCTTTTCTCCTTTGCCTTTTGCTTCTTTTCTATTCACAGCTATTTGTAAGACTTCCTCAGATAACTATTTTGCCTTTTTGCATTTATTTTCCTTGGGATGGTCTTGATCACTGCCTCTTCTATAATGTCACAAACCTCCATCCATAGTTCTTCAGGCACTCTGTTTGTCACTTCCACTGTATAATCATAAGGGATTTGATTTAGGTCATACCTGAATGGTCTAGTGGTTTTCCCTACTTTCTTCAATTTCAGTCTGAATTTGCAATAAGGAGTTCATGATCTGTGCCACAGTCAGCTCCTGGTCTTGTTTTTGCTGACTGTACAGAGCTTCTCCATCTTTGGCTGCAAAGAATACAATCAATCTGATTTCTTTATTGACCATCTGGTGATGTCCATGTGTAGAGTTGTCTCTTGTGTTGTTGGAAGAGGGTGTTTGCTATGACCAGTGTGTTCTGTTGGCAAAACTCTATTAGCCTTTGCCCTGCTTCATCCTGTACTCCAAGGCCAAATTTGCCCTGTTACTCCAGGTATTTCTTGACTTCTACTTGTGCATTCCCGTCCCCTGTAATGAAAAGGACATCGTTTTTGGGTGTTAGTTCTATAAGGTCTTGTAGGTCTTCATAGAACCATTTAAGTTCAGTTTCTTCAGCATTACTGGTCAGGGCATAGACTTAGATTACTGTGATACTGAATGGTTTACTGTGGAAACGGACAGAGATCATTCTTTGGTTTTTGAGATTGCACCAAGTACTACATTTCAGACTCTTTTGTTGACTATGATGGTTACTCCATTTCTTCTAAGGGATTCTTGCCCACAGTAGTGGATATAATGGTCATCTGAGTTAAATTCACCCATTCCAGTCTATTTTAGTCCACTGATTCCTAAAATGTCGATGTTAGATGATGTAAATTAAACATGTATTATAAATGAGTATTTATACAGGTATGGAATACACATACAAGTTTGAAAATATTTTATATTAATTGTATTTTTGATTAGCTAACAGGTACCTCCACATTGTAGGCCACAATAAATATTTTAGACATTTTTAAGTAATCTTTTTGGAAATAAAGTAAAAACAGCACCCAAATCCTTGCCCTGTATTCTGTTTCAGACTGTTTTCTATTGAGGCTCAAACAGAATTGTAATAAAATACTCCATGCCCCAACATAGTTCTCAAATTGTGTGGTATGAAGTGATGATGTGCTAGGTACACAAGTAGAAAACAATGAAGTTCTGTAAAATCTATTTTCAGCTGGGCTCAAGGCAGTGTTTTACAGTTCTTAAAGTAGTTTTTGAAAATTTTTATGCCAGTAAAGTGGCCAAAATAAGAAATAATTATTGATCACCTTCTGTATGCCAGGTAGTGTGTTATATATATTATCTAATCCTTACAATAACGTCAGAGGTAGGTATTATTTTCCTTGTATTATAGTCAAGACCATTGAAATCATAGGTTGTACTGCTGGAAATGGTAACTAGATAAGAATCTAGATCTGATTTTGCACTCATTTTGTTGAGAGCTTACTTCATTGGAAAGTCAGTGTCTCTCCTTTTCATCTGTTACATTTATCTTTATGAATCTGTTTAATCCTAGGCTCTTGGGAATGATAATGTTACTGTTATAAACATTACGTAGTACTAAGTGCCGGGTAACACTATCCATGTATCTTCAAAAGTATATGGGCTAGCTACTATTATTCTTTGTTTTACAGATGAGAAAACTGAGGCATAGAGTACGTAATCTGAACCAGATAATACCTTAAGTGGTGGAACCAGGACAAAAATTTGGGCAGTCTAGCTCCAGGGTCCATACGCAACACGATTCTGGGCCTTCAGCAAGGTACCTGTCTGGTTGCTAGGAAGTTGTAATTTTCTTGTTTCTTTCTAATGTTCATGCAGAAGCATGTAGGATAAATCTATTATGTCTACCACCCGATGTCCTGCATCAGTGTTTTACGTATACAATGATGTAGTACTAATAATTGTTAATGCTTCACTGAGAGTTTTTGCATTCCAGTTTCCCATTCCAACATTTAAACATCTCACATTATCCTTAACTTGATCCTAGGTGATCAGTTCAGTCACTCAGTCATGTCCGACTCTTTGCAACCCCATGGACTACAGCACGCCAGGCCTCCCTGTCTATCACCAACTCCCAGAGTTTACTCAGACTCATGTCCATTGAGTCAGTGATGCCATCCAGCCATCTCATCCTCTGTCGTCCCTTTCTCCTCCCCACCTTCAGTCTTTCCCAGCATCAGGGTCTTTTCAAATGAGTCAGCTCTTCCCATCAGGTGGCCAAAGTATTGGAGTTTCAGCTTTAGAATTAGTCCTTCCAATGAATATTCAGGACTGATTTCCTTTTAGGATGGACTGGTTGTATCTCCTTGCAGTCCAA
>NW_011495046.1:4798599-4801408 GCF_000754665.1 Bison bison bison
CTCCAGGCAAGAACACTGGAGTGGGTTGCCATTTCCTTCTCCAAAGTATGAAAGTGAAAAGTAAAAGTGAAGTCACGCAGTCGTGTCCGACTCTGCGACCCCATGGACTGCAGCCTACGAGGCTACTCCGTCCATGGGATTTTCCAGGCAAGAGTATTGGAGTGGGGTGCCATTGCCTTCTAGTGTGTGAGATGAGTGCAATTGTGCGGTAGTTTGAGGATTCTTTGACATTGCCTTTCTTTGGGATTGGAATGAAAACTGACCTTTTCCGGTCGTTTGGCCACTGCTGAGTTTTCCAAATTTGCTGGCATATTGAGTGTAGGACTTTCACAGCATCATCTTTTAGGATTTGAAATAGCTCGACTGAAATTCCGTCACCTCTACTAGCTTTGTTTGCAGTGATGCTTCCTAAGGCCCACTTGACTTCACATTCCAGGATGTCTGGCTATAGGTGAGGGATCACACCATCATGAATATTTGGTTCGTGAAGATCTTTTTTGTACAGTTCTTCTCTGTATTCCTGCCACCTTTTCTTAATATCTTCTGCTTCTGTTAGGTCCATACCATAGGTACTGTTATTTTATGCTGCATCAGATTTGTGAGGTGCTTTTTTCACAGTGCTTTCACAAAATAATCTCTTTGATTATTTATATAAAGTCAATCAGAGGTATACCTGATAGCTCAGTTGGTAAAGAATCCGCCTGCAATGCAGGAGACCTGGTTCAGTTCCTTGCTTGGGAAGATACTCTGGAGAAGGGATAGGCTCCCCACTCCAATATTCTTGTGCTTCCCTTGTGGCTCAGCTGGTAAAGAATCCACCTGCAATGTTGAGAGACCTGGGTTTGATCCCTGGGTTTGGAAGATCCTCTGGTGAAGGGAAAGACTACCCACTTCAGTATTCTGGCCTGGAGAATTCCATGGACTGTATAGTCCGTGGGGTGCAAAGAGTCTGACACGACTGAGCGATTTTCACTTTCACTTTTCATAGGTTATTACCATCACTTAATTTCATTGCAGAAGATCAGGTGACCTGCTCTGATTAATTTGTGTGGAGTTAAACCTCAAACATAAGTTTCAGATTTCTATGTGCATTGCTTCTTCCACTGTAGTAGTGTGTCAGTGTATCTCTGCTTTATACTTCTTTTCCTAAAATAGGTAACATTTTTCCATAAGAACAGTTTTGTTTTGGGGGATTATATTTCCAGCACAGATTCAGCATCAATAAAGTCGTTGTTGTTGTTCAGTCGCCCAGTCGTGTTTCACTCTTTGCAACCCCATGAATTGCAGCATGCCAGTCATTCCCATCCCTCACCATCTCCTGAAGTTTGCCCTAAGTTCATGTCCATTGCATTGGAGATGCCATCCAGCCTTCTCATCCTCAGATGCCCTCTTCTTCTGCCCTCAATCTTTCCCAGCATCAGGGACTTACTTGTCCATTGAGTTAGCACTTTGCATCTGATGACCAAATACTGGAGTTTCAATATTTAAACATGTGTCCTTCAAGTGAGTGTTCAGGGTTGATTTCCCTTAAGATTGACTGATTTGATCTCCTTGCTGTCCAAGGGACTTTCAAGAGTCTTTTCCAGCAACACAGTTCAAAGGCATCAATTCTTTGGGGCTCCACCTTCTTTATGGTCAAGCTCTCACAACCGTACATGATCACTGAGAAGACCATAGCCTTGACTATACGAACGTTTGTCGGCAGAGTAATGTGTCTGCTTTTCAACACATTGTCTAGGTTTGTCCTAGCTTTCCTGCCAAGAAGCAAATGTCTTCTAATTTCATGATTGCAGTCACCATCCGCAGTGATTTTAGAGCCCAATAAAGTCATCAGTTCAGTCGCTCAGTCGTGTCTGACTGTTTGCGACCCCATGAATCGCAGCACGCCAGGCCTCCCTGTCCATCACCAGCTCCCGGAGTTCACTCAGACTCACGTCCATCGAGTCAGTGATGCCATCCAGCCATCTCATCTGCTGTCGTCCCCTTCTCCTCCTGCCCCCAATCCCTCCCAGCATCAGAGTCTTTTCCAATGAGTCAACTCTTCGCATGAGGTGGCCAAAGTACTGGAGTTTCAACTTTAGCATCATTCCTTCCAAAGAAATCCCAGGGCTGATCTCCTTCAGAATGGACTGGTTGGATCTCCTTGCAGTCCAAGGGACTCTCAAGAGTCTTTTCCAACACTACAGTTCAAAAGCATCAATTCTTTGGTGCTCAGATTTCTTTATAGTACAGCTCTCACATCCGTATATAACTACTGGAAAAACCATAGCTTTGACTAGATGAACCTTTGCTGGCAAAATAATGTCTCTACTTTTTAATATGCTGACTAGATTGGTCATAACTTTTCTTCCAAGGAGTAAGCGTCTTTTAATTTCATGGCTGCAGTCACCATCTTTAGTGATCTTGGAGCCCCCAAAAATAAAGTCTGCCACTGTTTCCCCATCTATTTGCCATGAAGTGATAGGACCGGATGCCATGATCTTAGTTTTCTGAATGTTGAGCTTTAAGCCAACTTTTTCACTCTCCTCTTTCACTTTCATCAAGAGGTTCTTCAGGTCTTCTTCACTTTCTGCTACAAGGGTGGTGTCATCTGTGTATGTGAGGTTATTGATATTTCTCCCAGCAACATTGATTCCAGCTTGTGTTTCATCCAGCCCAGCGTTTCTCATGATGCATTCTGCATATAAATTAAATAAGCAGGGTGACAATATGCAGCCTTGATGTACTCCTTTTCCTGTTTGGAACCAGTCTGTTGTTCCATGTCCAGTTCTAACTGTAGAATAGGGGATAGGCTACCCACTCCAATATT
>NW_011495046.1:4801508-4803565 GCF_000754665.1 Bison bison bison
AGTTCAGTCGCTCAGTCGTGTCTGACTGTTTGCGACCCCATGAATCGCAGCACGCCAGGCCTCCCTGTCCATCACCAGCTCCCGGAGTTCACTCAGACTCACGTCCATCGAGTCAGTGATGCCATCCAGCCATCTCATCTGCTGTCGTCCCCTTCTCCTCCTGCCCCCAATCCCTCCCAGCATCAGAGTCTTTTCCAATGAGTCAACTCTTCGCATGAGGTGGCCAAAGTACTGGAGTTTCAACTTTAGCATCATTCCTTCCAAAGAAATCCCAGGGCTGATACCCAGAATGGACTGGTTGGATCTCCTTGCAGTCCAAGGGATTCTCAAGAGTCTTCTCCAACACCACAGTTCAAAAGCATCAATTCTTCGGTGCTCAGCCTTCTTCACAGTCCAACTTTCACATCCATACATGACCACAGGAAAAACCATAGCCTTGACTAGACGGACCTTTGTTGGCAAGGTAATGTCTCTGCTTTTGAATATGCTATCTAGGTTGGTCATAACTTTCCTTCCAAGGAGTAAGCGTCTCTTAATTTCATGGCTGTAGTCACCATCTGCAGTGATTTTGGAGCCCAAAAAAAAAAAGTCTAACACTGTTTCCACTGTTTCCCCATCTATTTCCTGTGAAGTGATGGGACCGGATGCCATGATCTTCGTTTTCTGAATGTTGAGCTTTAAGCCAACTTTTTCACTCTCCTCTTTCACTTTCATCAAGAGGCTTTTTAGTTCCTCTTCACTTTCTGCCATAAGGGTGGTGTCATCTGCATATCTAAGGTTATTGATATGTCTCCCGGCAATCTTGATTCCAGCTTGTGCTTCCTCCAGCCCAGCATTTCTCATGATGTACTCTGCATATAAGTTAAATAAGCAGGGTGACAATATACAGCCTTGACGTACTCCTTTTCCTATTTGGAACCAGTCTGTTGTTCCATGTCCAGTTCCAACTGTTGCTTCCTGACCTGCATACAGATTTCTCAAGAGGCAGGTCAGGTGGTCTGGTATTCCCATCTCTTTTAGAACTGTCCAGAGTTTATTGTGATCCACACAGTCAAAGGCTTTAGCATAGTCAATAAAGCAGAAATAGATGCTTTTCTGGAACTCTCTTGCTTTTTCCATGATCCAGCCCATGTTGGCAATTTGACCTCTGGTTCCTCTGCCTTTTCTAAAACCAGCTTAAACATCAAGAAGTTCACGGTTCACGTTTTGCTGAAGCCTGGCTTGGAGAATTTTGAGCATTACTTTACTAGCATGTGAGATTCTTTGGCATTGCCTTTCTTTGGGCTTGGAATGAAAACTGACCTTTTCCAGTCCTGTGGCCACTGCTGAGTTTTCTAAATTTGCTTGGCATATTGAGTGCAGCACTTTCACAGCATCATCTTTCAGTATTTGAACTGGCTCAACTGGAATTCCATCACCTCCACTAACTTTGTTCGTAGTGATGCTTTCTAAGGCCCACTTGACTTCACATTCCAGGATATCTGGCTCTAGGTCAGTGATCACATCATCATCATTATCTGGGTCGTGAAGATCTTTTATGTACAGTTCGTCTGTGTATTCTTGCCACCTCTTCTTAATATCTTCTGCTTCTGTTAGGTCCATACCATTTCTGTCCTTTATTGAGCTCATCTTTGCATGAAATATTCCCTTGGCATCTCTAATTTTCTTGAAGAGATCTCTAGTCTTTCCCGTTCTGTTGTTTTCCTCTATTTCTTTGCATTGATCACTGAAGAAGGCTTTCTTATCTCTTCTTGCTATTCTTTGGAACTCTGCATTCAAATGCTTATATCTTTCCTGTAATCCTTTGCTTTTCCCTTCTCTTCTTTTCACAGCTATTTGTAAGGCTTCCCCAGACAGCCATTCTGCTTTTTTGCATTTCTTTTCCATGGGGATGGTCTTGATCCCTGTCTCCTGTACAATGTCACAAACCTCATTCCATAGTTCATCAGGCACTCTATCTATCAGATCTAGGCCCTTACATCTATTTCTCACTTCCACTGTATAATCATAAGGGATTTGATTTAGGTCATACCTGAATGGTCTAGTGGTTTTCCTTA